>NC_137823.1:13953261-14393261 GCF_963921795.1 Nannobrachium achirus | reverse complement strand
TGGTTGAAGATTCTGAAGAAATGAGGAATGAAATGTTTTAATCTTGAGTAAGTTCACATAAAGCTTAATGTCCTGCACAATATTCAGAAGGTTTTTGACAAATATATTTTTTATTTATACATGTTTGACACCGAGGACAGCGAAAACGTTACGTCACGTCACCCACCCATATATATATATATATATATATATACACACATATATATATATATATATATATATATATATATATATATATATATATATATATATTTATATACACATATATACACACATATATATATATATATATATATATATATATTATATATATATATATATATAAAAAATATCATTATTTTTATCTTACCTTTGCCTGTTCCTTTGCTTGAAGGTCTCTGTGTCCCAGTGCCTGACAGAGAAGCACTTCCTTGATCAGCTTCTGAAAACGCATACCAAAATAAAATACATTATTTACTCCTCAAATTGAATGAAAAGTTCTGTTTCCATGTGTGTGTGTGTGTGTGTGTGTGTGTGTGTGTGTGTGTGTGTGTGTGTGTGTGTGTGTGTGTGAAAAGCATCAATGCTATATGAGATACATAAAGGTTTGCTGTGGGTGTATGTGTACTATGGGTATGCAGGGGTACTGCATGGTGAAAATGGGAATATGTATTTTACTGTTATGGGTAATGACAAAACATCAATACCTTGACTAGAATAACTTGAACAGAAAAATACATTTATATTTGCCATTATGCTGTTTTATTTTGAACATATTGACATGGGAAATGTTTTAGGCATTTAGTAGACCCAGAGCGATTAGTTACTCATCTAAATAAATAAATACATTATACAGAATATACTGTGTGTGTGTGTGTGTGTGTGTGTGTGTGTGTGTGTGTGTGTGTGTGTGTGTGTGTGTGTGTGTGTGTGTGTGTGTGTGTGCACGCGCGCGCAATGTGTGCTGCATGTGCACAACTTACGCGCATAGAAAGGGTCGTCTTTGCGGTTGCGTGTTGCTCTCCGGGGGTGCCACTCACAATCATCAGAGCCCTAGAATGGAGAGTTGCGTCACTCCCGTTCACTTCATGGGGCCAGGTCTTCTACGCACACATCTATTGGCGTATAGTGATAAACGGCCAACCGGAAGTTTACAAAATGCATTGAAGTCTATGAGGTGTAAAGTGACAATGAACCACGTGACCAGCGCTGTTTCTGACCCCGCGGTGACACCACTCTCTGATTATACTGCTCTGACAATCATCAGTGCTGCCGATGACATCATCTGCATCGGACACGGACCTGTACAGTACACATCATTTGATCGAGTGAATAATTTAGCGAAAGTTAGTTAGTCAGGAAAGTAGGCTACAAAGTGATGCGCTGTGAACTTGCACTGACTGCTATCTGCTGTTTTTGAATGGATCAATGATATGGATAATACATACATCTCACTCTGGGACTGGGAGAGCGTCTCGATGTTATCTCTCGGCGACATGGGCATGGCAGAGCGTTCTTCGCGTGGCCTCACGCAAGCCACCGATTCCGGCGTGAGGAGTGCGGGCAGTGGAGCCATGTCTGCCCGCGGTGTGTGTTGTTGGGACGGCGGCGCCGCCTCATCTGTCTCGTACTCCGTATCCGTCTCCGGACGGGGCAAATTGGCGATTAGAAAGGCATCCATGGTGATCTGACCAGGACCGGGGTTCGATGGAGGCGCTCTAGCCCCTCGCCCGCGTCCAGGGATCGGGCTGGTTCGCGACGGGAACCAGAATCAGAGGCGACCGGCGAACCATGGCTAGCCGTCGGGCGCTTGCTGTGCCGCGGTGAGGGCATGAAACCCGCTCACAAACAGAAAAAGAAAACTACACGAATGAAACTATAGGATTACTGATCTACTGACACTAAACGGCACTGGACTTATCTGTCTCTCTCTGTGTGTGTGTGTGTGTGTGTGTGTTACACCAACGCTCTCCTCATCACACTGAGGTAAGTTTATGTTGAAACTTTTATAACACTTTGAGTGTTGATTTGTCAATGCTTTCATCTGGGAGGTGTTGCTGTGTTGTTGATGTGTTTGTGTTGGCTTGTTTTGGTATAGAGAGGCCTGAGAGGCCGGGCGGTTGCTACGAGGCTCTGATGTAGCCATTGTTTTCTTGCTGGGTCTTACCGTTTTGGTAAACTTTTGTTGTAGAAACTTTGAACTTTTTTGTGTGGGTATGGAGCTGTGTGTGGGTTAGAGTTAGGGTGACCCAGTGCAGCAGGTCACAGCTTTTCAAGTGAAAATGTTTTTGATTCATGCAGAATGGTCTGCTTGAAGATCTGCTAGTTTTGTTTCACCACTGCTGCGGCCGCGCCGCACTGTGTCGGCAGAACTGAAGCCGTGTCCTGATAAATGAGTTCACTTTGGGTCATGGGGACTGGGGAGGTCGATTTCTCCTTTGTTTTCAAACAAGCTGACTTTGATGTGTGATTTTTAACCACCCTTTTATCATAGAAACATGACATTTTGTAACAGGCTAGGGGAAAGTGTACTTTTGCATAAACCTTGAAAACAGCCCCAACTCGTGAAACTCGGGCTACGCAGCCTCAGACAACGGGAATAACTCGGGAAACTCGTGGCGGCGCAGTCAATGAGTTAATGTAAACATTTATCCATAATTTTCTCATCCTAGTAAAGCCAGATAAAAGTATCAAACTCCCTGTAAAATGCAACAGAATACAGGAAACAACATCTACTCTTTTAATCTGGGGGAGGACCCCAGACCCCCCACCAAAATGATCCACAGAAGGCTATATATAGGCTATTAACTATGTTTCTGCCCTCTTTAATAATGAATTACATATTCATTATTGAGGGTTAGATTTGGAGAATTAAATAACACCCACCCAGTGCAAATACTGTACATTTTAGAAGTGATCAAGATTCTGTCACATTGAGTTGGCCATCTGTACATATTCTCCCATAACTGAATGGTACTGTAATTAGTCAGTTTTGCATCGAGCTGGTGCATGACAGGGGTAAAACCATCTTCGACTCCCATAGTGCTTTACTGTTCCCAGCACAGCATGATGTGCTCTTCAGCTCCACAAGAGCATATCTTGAATGATGTGTAACCTGTTAAGAGAAATAACAATGAGTGTGTTTTGCTGTATACATAGATGTTTAATTAACGTTGCTAACTCACAGCTGCCATAGGGAGAGACTGTAACATACTGGTTATCTTTCACATATCAAGCATATGTATGATTTATTTTATCTATTTGAGACTATTAGGGGGATTACGTTGTGGTGATATAATTATCAGCCTATTCAGTTAATAATGACCAGATGATGTCAGTTTCTAAGTAATTAACCATGTTAACATAACAAAAGATATGGCCCAGACTTGAATATTGCCCACTCAACTTGTATTACATAGAAATGTCCACAACAGCATACAGTATAAAACCCAGTATGCATAGCCTAGTGGATTCACCTCTGTTAAATCATATGTACACACTTAAAAGTTAAAAAGGCTTAACACTTGGTAATATAATTTACTGATGAGTGGTGATTTTGCCTTTAACTTTCGACTGTCATCATGTAAATAAATTGTTTTCTGTTACCAGACTTGTGGCTCATATGTAAACAGGCAGGCAGCATGTAGCATTATTTATTAGCACCTAATGCCATGTTTTTTCCCCCTCACCCCAATCTAAGGCAATTTCCAAAATGAAAAAAGACTGTTAACATTAACAATAGAACATGATGACAAACAGCTAACAGTGGCATAACAAACTTTACCTTAAAAACGAGTAGTTGTAGGCTTGTGGTGGCTCTATTGTGTAGAGATAGAGGCAGCCCTTTTATCACCGCAATCCGAGCTGCCGTAAAGCAGAACGGCGCTGCGACGTCATGTGAGAAGGAGGTATCCCAGGATTCCATTAAGGTTCCTGTGAATAGCTCTGTATGTATGCTATATAGCTAATGTAATATTTGTATTACTTATTCTGAGTTCGTTAGTAGGCTACTTAGTTATGTTTATTGAAATGCTATCCAATGGTTCAAGTTTAGTTTTCAACTTTCACTATAGAGTAGCCCAAGCTTGAATATCCCTTAATTGAAAGTCTGAATATCTGGTCTTTATCCTGACATGACATCACAGTTTCTGTGTAAATATCACCTGAAAAATCATACAAATGACACAAAAAGTGTTGTACATTGTCTTTATTGGGTTATGTTATACCTACAATATCGCACACTGTATGTGCGAGTGACAAAAGTATGCAAACCTCTCTGGGACAGTTATGTTGATAACATTAATAGGGTCAGGTGTTTCCAAATCACACATTTGGTTTGAAGAAAAACAATAACATGAGTCAAGTGACTCGTCAATGATCATAACGGCTTCAGCTGAAAGTACAAAGGGAGAACAGGAGTTCCAACACGTCGTATCAGGCCTGACTCCTGGGTCATATTGTGAGCTTGTACATCACTACTTTTGTGCAACACTCGCATTTGAAATCACAGAGATACAAGCTTTCTACCAGTCAGCAACGAGAGTTAAATTGGCTTTGAATTGGATAACAGACTATCTAACTTGTGTTTTCCAGAGTGACACTGATCTTCCCTGGTAACAACTTCAGAGTCATATAATTACAATCAGGATTATCTAGGTATGGAAAGAGTGTGTGAGTGAAAGTGTGTGTGAAGGTGTGTAGGTGTGTGTTGGTATCAGGGTCAGAGAAGGACAGCTGTCCTCTGTTCCAGTCCAGCTGGACTCTGATCCTCTGGGGTTTCTGCTTCACTGGGAGATCAGTTACAGTGTCAATATTATCTGCTCCTACACGCTCGTGCTCGTAGTTTGCCTTTAATACAGCCTTCCTGAACTGCAGGTTCCACTTCCTGTATTCTCTCCCCGGGGTTTCCTTCACTCCTACTTCCCACTCTCTGTTGTCTCCAATCTCAACATCCCAGCTGTGAGACCCTGAGTTAAAGCCCTCATAACCCAGAACTGCATGACCGTGAAGCCTCTCTGGATTTTGAGGACGCTCCTGGTTGCCGTGTATCACACTGGTCAGATCAGCAGACAGGATGGAGTCGAAGGCAGTGTTGGGGTCCAGAATGACAGGAGTGTAGGAGACGATGTCCTTCATCTTGTACCAGACACTGAAGGCCAGGTTGCCCAGGTGTTTGGCCTCATCTATCAGAGCTCCCGAGACTGGCTTAGGGCAGGGCGGGTTGAGCTCGATTCTTTCCATCGTGGTCTTGTATTTCTTCAGGAACAAGACGTGGTCGTCCACTCTCAGCTCGTCCTCTGCGACTCGGATTGCATCTGAGACGGTCACTATGTCTCTGTCCAGCTCCTCAATTCTCTCCTTTATCTCTTGACTCTTCTGTGTCTCTTCCTCCCTCAGAGCAGAGATCCTGGCCTCCTCTTCCTCTCGTAGGAACTGATGTAGGATCTTAAACTGTTCCTGAATCTGCTTCTCTGTGTTCTGGGCCTGAATCTTAATGTGTTTTTCTGTTCGGTCATAATTTTCACTAACGTCATAAATATCCCCAAGTTTCTCCCACAAATCATCATGGAGAAACTTCTTGTGCCACTCTGCCACTTCGTCTACGGGGGAGAATTTGTGACCGGTGTGTTTGTCTGAATCCCGACATACAAGACACACCAGCTGATAATCGTCCTTACAGAAGAGCTTGAGCTTCTCCCCATGCGTGGCACATAAGACATCTGAGCTCACGGATGAGGCATGCCAGCGTTTCTCCTCCAGGAGGTTCTCACACAGGTTCTTCACTACCAAGTTTGTAGGAGGATGGTCACTGGAGCACCTTATCTTACAAACAGGACATTCATTTGACGATCTGTCCATCCACCATTCCTGCACACAGTCTTTGCAGAAGCTGTGACTGCATGACAGCACAACAGGATGTTTAAAAATGTCATGGCACACAGGACAGGTGAGCTCCTCTTCCAGACAAGTAAAACGGGAAGCCATTGTGTCTGCAGTCACACTCCCTGGTCTGCAGTGTTTACTGAGATTTTACACCAGGAATACTAGAAGAGAAAATAAAAACAGCATTAGTAGTAATAGTAGTAAACTAGTATAGTAGTTGTAGTATAATTAAAACCACATCAGCAATAATACAAATCCAGATTTCCCTTCACGCAGTTGAAGTTTGTATTGAAGAAATGTAGACTTCAATACGACTTCAAGACTTGTTACTAACTCAATTCCCTTT
Source organism: Nannobrachium achirus (assembly GCF_963921795.1). NCBI lineage: Eukaryota > Metazoa > Chordata > Actinopteri > Myctophiformes > Myctophidae > Nannobrachium > Nannobrachium achirus. The sequence continues at coordinate 14,387,053 of NC_137823.1, read as the reverse complement.
TTTGTTTAAATGTCCAACAAATTCAGAAGCTTATTGTCATCCCAGTATAGTCTCTTACCTGTAATTTAGGATCCTAGTTCAATGTTTTCTCAGAAGGTCACTCTGAAGAAGAGTTCAGCCTGGAAGTTGAACTGAAATAATGCTAGTTGCTTGTCTCCGTGTGTCTCTGTGTTCTGTGGTCTCTCTGTGTGTCTCTGAGCAGTAACTGAGCAGGACAGTGTGTGTTGAGTTGATGTCTACAGGAGTATAAGTAGCAGCAGCTCCCTTTGTCTTGGAGTGGAGAAACATCTCCTCCCACCTCCTCCAGTTAACTGCAGTCAGGGCCCATTTCAATGTGAAAGACTCATAACAAAAGACACCTGGACGATGATGATGATGGGCCATCGTCAGAGAGACATTTACATAGACACAAGTTTCATGTATTTTGCTTCATTAACATGTTGACTGCCTTTGCTTAATAAAAAATACCAAGGGATGTCAATAGTTCATCTCCAAAAATGTGTTCACTTGTGAAATACAATTGTCATTGCAGCCTAGTTGTATATGTGCAGTTTGTATACATATAGAAGTTGTTGGACATTAGGCTATCTTTTAAAAAAGGTGCAGAATGCTTTTGTAACTGTACACAACCGTACATTCCAATTTCACAATTGCATCATTTTATAATCGATAACAATGTTTAAACATCATCATTATCATCATTGCTTTGTATAGTCAAGTCGATCTCAAACATCATGTCAAGGAAAATTGATTTGATGTAGTTGTGGACACCCATTTGTATTTTGCTATTATTTATGAATTTGGGGTGTAACAAAATGACTTGCCTCTATGCTACTATTCCAAATGCATTATGTACATTTTCAAATATGAACAACAACTTATATTATGTATAATATTCTATACTGTTTAGACTGACATTACAGTTAAGGAAACTTTAAAAAATGAATAATGGCCTAATCAAGTTGCTGCTATAAAACAAAATGTGATTGTTTATTTTCTTTCCCCGGGTTACTGAAATATGATGTAAAGTGTATAATAGTGTTTAACCCTCTAAGGCCCGCATTAAGAAATACTTGAAATAAAAAATTGAAAAAAATCAGATGGTGTTGTAGGAGTCTTAATCAGAGGAAAATGTAATGTTTTTTTCAAAAAAATGTTTTTGTAAGATTTTATAGCCATAAATCAAAAATCATAAATCATGCTCTAATTTACATATGGGGGATATTTTTCACAATAATAACATATGTACATGTTCTAGACATTCTAATGATCACCAAAAAAAATAGTACAGGCATTTTACTTATGTTTTTGTGAGGTATAGCTTCCATGAAAAAGTGAGATGTTGTTCGTCAAAACTCTGGAATTTCAGCGGGTGTGGCGGGTGTGAATGTCAGCCCCTGTGGGGGGTATTTATATGCAAATATTGTGGCCAATGGCATTGTAATACTAAACAATAGAATCCAATGGTGGTGTTTAGGTGGTAGGGGGAGCTAAAATAAAATGATTTAAACCTTTTTTTGGATAAAATACAAACGTTGTAATATTACAACCGTGGGCCTTAGAGGGTTAAAGGAAATGAAAGTAGATCATTTGACTATATGACCCTGTTTGTCCTAAATGTGAGAGTATGCATTAAGACTTCAGTCATTCTTTATATTCCCATAGTTTTACAAAGATGGGCCAGTCTTACTGTTACACCAAAAACAGCTGTATTATAATAATGCAATACTATGAGCCATTTACCATTAAAGGAATATATATATATTACTGTTGTATAATTATTCTTATATAAATCCAAATGGGAAAGGGGACCTTTGTTGCCGGACAACGCCAGTTGGATTCTAACCAACAAACCATTAAAGGTTTAACACCATTAGGCTAAACACAGGTTCATATTTATACCAGGTTTAGGAGAGCAATAATGGGTACGAACACCCTGGAGAGACTGACACCAGACGTTTGTTTCGGGGGGGTACAAAAGCACAAAGTTTATTCTCTAAAATTACAGCGGCCTCTATCACGCCATCAACAATAAAATACAAAAGAAAAACCTAACATTCCTAAAAGGCGCCGCTAAACTAATAAAAGATAATTCAAATCAATAGCAAAATGTTAAAAAGTTATATTTCAGTCCTACTGGTAAAGTGCACAGTGTATCTCATGGGTCACTTCACCAGTGTTCGTTTCAACGAAGTAATATAGCAAGGGGGGTGGGCAGCCAAGGAAGCCCAACACAGCTCAGCAGTATGCAATCGTGGGCATCATGTGTCATCTCCTGCAACACACAAAAGGGAGGCCAGCTTATGTGTTCACAGCAATAGAATTTGGTCGTCCTAGGAGTGGGGTGCTTAATTTCAATGTGTCGCGGTGGAACGGTACTTACTCACAAGGGAAGCCGATTGCTTCCCTCTGAGTGTTATGGGCATGCGACACACTCAGGCCTCACTCCGTCTGCCTCTCACAAGGGACCAAGTAATCGTCTCCTCCGTCCTTCTCCGTCTCTCTCACCGGCGGTCTCAGGCACTCGTCTCGTCCGTCCTCACAGCAGCCAGGCAACCTCTGCCACAGGCAGCCAGTCTCTCCGTCTGCTGTAACTTATAATAGTTCTCACAATGTCTCTCACTTAGTGTAGCTTAGCTACCGGCCTCAGTCCATACGCCTCCAGCTCTCTCACAAAGCACACCTGTGCCCTTCCCTGCTCAACCTGAAATGAGAGTCAGTCACTCTTTTATAGGGCTATGCTCCGCCCAGCTGTTACCCCATTGGCCAGCGGCGACATCTTATCAAGTGTCCTCATTCACTTAAAGGTCCACAGTCCATTCAGAAAAAGGGAGAATATGGTTAAGGGAAAGGAAATCATTTCAACATAATACCATAACGAAAATACAATGTGTTTAAATAACAGAACAAAAGGAAAACATCATTGTAGTTAAAGGAATAATACAAAAAATGAAAAATAACACATCTTTCTTTCATTCCCCTCACACATAAATCATTGTTTATCTCTTTCATAATTTTGGAGAAATATCAACAAAAAAATGTTTGACTCCACACAACATTAAAGTGTTGAATATTTAGAAAATGTACATCCTTCTCATACATTGTTTAAACTGGACACTCCCAGCTCCACTATTAGTGTCAACAAATTTTTAGTTTTTCAGTTATTCTCTTTGTCCATAAACTACTACCAAATAAGCACGCCATTTCAATTTACATATTGTACATGATTACACACACACACACACACACACACACACACACACACACACACACACACACACACACACACACACTGTTGGTAGTTAAAAGTGAAATTATGTTCAAATAGCAATTCTTATAGCCTATATTCTGCAGTTGTATTCAGAGCTGCCAACCCTCACGCAATGAGCGTGAGACTCACGCAAATGACCCTCTTCTCACGCTCTCACGCCACACATCGTATTTCTCACGCCGTCATATCACCAGCCGTCACATCACCAGCCGTCACAAAGTGGAAAACTGCGTCAACTCAAGTGTCACTGAGACATCCACTTCGGCCGCGATTTGAGCAATTAAAGGGCTTAAAATACTGTATCTGATTCTGAAGTAATGATTAGTTGCGTCGCTGTGTGACTGGAGTCAAGCCATCCATCCGACTTTGCCAAACGGGAGGTGAAGTGCTGTGTGTGCGTGAGCGTCTAGTGTGAGGAACGCTGCGTGCACGTTCCTGCGCACATCATTCTCTACAGTAAGATCGACAGGCGACAGGAGGATCTACACAACATTAATTCAACACGTCCAAAATGCCCATTGCTTAGTCCTACTAGCAGGCAGTTTAAATGAGGAGGGACTTTTGGATGGATGATGCGTGTGCAAAAAGAACAGATCTTCAAGCAAAAGACGTGTTACTTGCAGCTTAATGTAAACATTTATCCATAATTTTCTCATCCTAGTAAAGCCAGATAAAAGTATCAAACTCCCTGTAAAATGCAACAGAATACAGGAAACAACATCTACTCTTTTAATCTGGGGGAGGACCCCCAGACCCCCCACCAAAATGATCCACAGAAGGCTATATATAGGCTATTAACTATGTTTCTGCCCTCTTTAATAATGAATTACATATTCATTATTGAGGGTTAGATTTGGAGAATTAAATAACACCCACCCAGTGCAAATACTGTACCTGGTTGGTGTAATAGTGACTCCAAGGGTCGATAAAATTATAATAACCAAAATGATTGTAATATTTGTTGAACATATAGGGCCTATATATCATTTTTTATATTTCTTTTGCTGCACCAAAGCGCCCCCCCCTAGCAAAAAAAGAAAAATCTCACTCTTAGGTTTTCCTGAAAGTTGGCAGCCCTGGTTGTATTTACGTGTACGTTTACTAGTAATGGATTGATTGATTGGATATTTTATTAGACAAAAATTGAGAACAGTATAGCCTACAAGTGTAGTCAATAAAATGAAAATGGAAGACTCACCTAACACCTGCTCACTATGCTAGGGTGGGATGGCTCAGTGTAGAGGACAGAGCAGCTTGTAATGGACAGACTTACTTCCAAAAAGTGAGTGACCCCCTGGGCTTTTTGTCATTTTAGTGTATAGCCTACCTTTTGCAAACTGTTAATTAAGTAAATCAACCAACCAATCAAAAACAAATTAACTAGAGACAAATAAGGAGATGTATGGCTGATATACTGTATATCAGGTGAGAGAATAGTATGGATATTTATAATATCTGGTCTCAATAATGCCTCCCCCTGGCCAGCCGGGGCGCTTGATGGAGGGGAAAGGAACTGGTTGGAATAACGTGTTCCTTCCACGCGCTACGTCCATCCAGGTGAAAAGAAACAACTTGGACTACTCAAGCATTGAAGGAAGCATGAGGTTTGTCCGTTGTCTCCCCAGGCGCGGCAGAGGGAGAGCAGAGCCCAGGATTACATAGGCAATTGGCACTGGGTGAAAATGGGTTGCAAAATCGTGGGATAAAAAAAATGGACCCTGACTGCAATTCACTGGAGGAGGTGCATCTACTCCAAGACTAAGGAGGAGGAGATACTATTTAGTTACTACATAATTATGCATTTGTTATATTGTTGTTGATGTACTGATATATTATCTTGCTTATTACACTATGTATTGACCTGCTTATTGTAAGTCGTTGTAAAAGCGTATACTAAATGCCTAAACTGTAAACTATTTATACTCCTACATCCACAAGGATGTAAAGAGCCAGTATAGCAGACAGTTTAGTTTGACTTTGTCAGTTTGTTGTTTGTGTTGAACAATGTGAGAATTAAACAATGAATGGCTTTTAATTGATTGATTGAAGAATTTATTAGTAGGTTGCATAGGACGGATAGAAGACAGTACTTTGCATAAGATAACATCAATTACAAAAACAGTAAAAAGATAAAATAAAAGTCAAATAAAATGTTTCTTCAAGAAACTTTCTTTTATAGACATGTTACTGTAGACCGCAGGTGAGGTCAGGTGACACGTTGGAGAGAGAGATATAGAGGAGAAACATGTGTCGGCTCTATTATGATCCAGGTCTTATGCCTTGTGCCTTAACGTCTTTGCCTTTTTTTTTTTTTACTATTTTGAAAAACATTTTTAAATACTTCAAATGCTGATCTACATCTGCACGTTGTGAGCTTGCAGATCAGCTATTTGAAATATTTAAAAAAATATGTGTATATATAGTTAAAAAAAAAAGAAAAAAAGGCAAAGAAGTTAAGGCATAAGGCATAAGACCTGGATCATAATAGAGCCCTTAGTGTTAAACCAATAAATGTCCATTTAATTAGAACACAGCAAGTTGTGAATATTGCACAATACAACCAATTTTATTTCCCTGTCATTCTATGATCCTGATTCTAACACACACACACACACACACACACACACACACACACACACACACACATAGCCATACACTTCACACACGTTCACTGACACACCTTTTCCATTAATTTACATGTATGGTGATTGGTGTCTTATTTGCATTTTAAATGTGTCTACACACAGCTAAATTAATCTACACCTCATTAGGTGTGTGATTTCCCCCTATTGTGTGTGTTTAACAAAAGGACTCGGTCAGCCAATTCCTGCAAAAGGGTGGAGGAGGAGAGGAGGTGTTAAACATGACACTCTTCTACAGAAACAATATAATGCTAACCTGTTAAGCCCCAGGGGGGTCCAGGGGAACAATCAGCCTAAAATGTATGCCCAAATTGGGACAGTCGTGGACACAAAACTACAATGATTGTGGCTACTCTTGACTCACCTCATCATTTCTCTTACAAAATTGTCCTGCTGTGATCATATACATAGGAAAAGATGATTAAAAAAGACCTCCGCCTATGGACATTTTGCATTCTGAATAGTGAATGAGCCTCAAGACCCCATTGAAAACATATATAGTGAATAGAGAAATTGTTCACCAAGGTGTCAATTGATAGGCAAAATTGTATGAATATATTACAAACTATGTAAACTCTATGTTTTAGTGAGAGTAGTGCTGTAATATTAGTAATGTTAAAGTATGGGGTGAAACATGATAAAAACGAGTAACAATAAGTTGTAATTAAAGCTGCAAGCAGCGATGCCCGGGCCCTCGCAGCTCTACCCACGTCACAAGGGGCAACGGTTTCACTATTACACTTACAGTATTGCCCTTTTACACTTATTGCCCTATTACACTATTACACTTATTACAGTATTACACTATTACAATTATTACACTATTACAATTATTACACTATTACACTATTACACTATTACACTTATTACACTATTATACTTATTGTGCTATTACCCTATTAGACTTATTACACTATTATACTTATTACACTATTACACCTATTACACTATTACACTTATTGCGCTATTACACTATTACACTTATTACACTATTACACTATTACACTATTACACTTATTACACTATTACACTTATTGCGCTATTACACTATTACACTTATTACACTATTACACTATTACACTTATTGTGCTATTACACTTATTGTGCTATTACACTATTACACTTATTGCGCTATTACACTATTACACTTATTACACTATTACACTATTACACTTATTGTGATATTACACTTATTGTGCTATTACACTATTACACTTATTACACTATAACACTATTACACTTATTACACTATTACACTTATTACACTATAACACTATTACACTTATTACACTATTACACTATTAAACTTATTACACTATTACACTTATTACACTATTACACTTATTGCGCTATTACACTATTACACTTATTGTGCTATTACACTATTACACTTATTGTGCTATTACACTATTACACTTATTACACTATTACACTTATTACACTATTACACTATTACACTATTACACTTATTACACTATTACACTTATTACACTATTACACTATTACACTTATTACACTATTACACTTATTGCGCTATTACACTATTACACGTATTGTGCTATTACACTATTACACTTATTGTGCTATTACACTATTACACTTATTACACTTATTACACTATTACACTTATTACACTATTACACTATTACACGTATTACACTATTACACTTATTGCGCTATTACACTATTACACTTATTACACTATTACACTATTACACTTATTACACTATTACACTATTACACTTATTACACTATTACACTTATTACACTATTACACTATTACACTAATACACTATTACACTATTACACTTATTGCGCTATTACACTATTACACTTATTAAACTATTACACTATTACACTTATTACACTATTACACTTATTACACTATTACACTATTACACTTATTGTGCTATTACACTATTACACTTATTACACTATTACACTATTACACTATTACACTATTACACTTATTACACTATTACACTTATTACACTATTACACTAATACACTTATTACACTAATACACTATTACACTATTACACTTATTGCGCTATTACAGTTATTACACCTAGACACAGTTACACTATTGCACTTATTACAAACCATTGAAAAGATAGCAAATAGGAACTATCAATAATCGACCAATCAGAAGAGGGGGCAGGGCTAAGTTAAACCAATTAAGGTGAAGGACTCTTAGTCAAGTCATATGATACCAGCCACAACTCTGTACGATAAACGGTTGATGAGTAACAGCCAAAAAAAGGAACAATCAAGTTTCGGCCAATCAGAAGAGGGGGCACTTCCTGTTTGGTGAAGGAAGTTTGACGCTTCGCCACGGGCACACCGTTTTACGAAAACTCACGATTTTGATAACTTTTTATCGTTAAGGTGTCTTGAGTATGCCGAGCGAACTTGAAGTTGATCCGATTAATCCCCTAGGAGGAGTTCGTTAAAGTGCGACCCGTGAAAACGGCCAAAAATGCGCCAAAACGCCACTAATTAGTCAAAATGGCTGACTTCCTGTTTGGTTTCGGACATGGCGCCAAGAGACTTTTTTGTGAGTCTGGACATGATACAGGTGTGTACCGATTTTTGTGCTTATAGGTGAAACCGTATAGTGGGGCTTGAGGCACGAAGTTTTGTAGGGGGCGCTATTGAGCAATTAGGCCACGCCCCCTTTTGATTATTTTTAATTACGTACATTTTCACCACTTGTGATGTGCGTGCAAAGTTGCGCAACTTTTGGAGTACGTATTGCGCCTCAAAAACGCGATTCTTTTCGGACATTGCAATTACAATAGGGTCCTCACACACGGGTCCTCACACACTGTGTGTGCTCGGGCCCTAATAAAATAAAATTAAAATATATATATATATATATCATCATTGTCGGGTGGAAACCTTGTATGTCCAAAACAGTTTGTTTCGTATTTATCATTTTAAAAATTATTTAAACTAGTGAAAACAGCCGATCTACAAGCACACAACGCCTGTTTTCACTAGTTTTGTGCGACGGCCTTGTCTGATGTAGCAGGGCTTTGCTTTTCGAAAACATTTACAAATAATTGAAACTTGGAGATACAAGGTTTCTGCCCGACAGTGACGATATATATATATATATATATATATATATATATATATATATATATATATATATATATATATCATATAATTAAATATTAAATATGCAAACAATATGCATTATGTACAGCATGTTCTGTTCCTGTTCAACATTAAAATAACTCTGGAAGATCAAAAATTGGAAAAGTATGTTCTTTACACAGGATCTCACACATGACATCACAGATCCTTTCATTTGGGGTTGAAAATTATATTCAACCCCAATTTTGAAGATTGTTGAAAAGAATTGGCTGATGTCATAACCCATGGCAAAAAGATGAAAATATTGGCAAAAAAAAACAGGTGTATTTTTTTGTACAAAAATGTCTGTTAATGTTTTGTGGGTGAGGACCAGTTTTACAGAGGGCTGCATAGTGATCTATCATTTCCTGGACTTTGCGTCCTTTACAGCACAGTTGAGTTGTTCAGGGAATGTGGCCATGCCACATCGTCCACATCAATCTCTGTTTGACCTTTGCCATGGCCACTGGTCTGCGTTTGTCTTTGAAATGACTTGAATTTCATCAACATATAACACTGCCTTTGAAGATGTAGATTTTTGGGGGTAACTCTTTCCTTTAAAGAGATTGAGGGCCGGATTGAGAGAGACAAAGGGTCTGGCCCCTGGGACGCATGCTGCCCATGTGTGGTCTAGACACTGGTGGTGGCATTGAGTGCAGATGAACCTTCTTCCTTCTTAACTCTAGACTCCACCTTGTCTCAGTCATCTAGAGCAGATCTCGCTTTTTCACCTTCTACTGGTGTCAAGAAAGATTTAGTTCAATGTTATCTCTATGAGGTTTTAGCAAACTTTACACTTGATTGTATTACCTTTGTAGACCTTTTTTGAAGAAATACACTCCTCAATGTCAATCAACAGTTATTAATGACAAAGATGAAGAAGCCCTGCAGTAAAAACAAACAAACAAAAAAGCATACGCTAATTTCCACATGTAACTATAAGTAGACTATTCCTCACATACGAGTAAACAAAATAAAGTAGCAAGAACCGGGGCTCTCTCCATTCCGACATGTCGCCACTCCGAAATTGACTTCTTATTGTCGGAGTGGCGACACTCCCATGGGCCTAAGGTTTAGGGTTAGGGTTAGAGATAGGGTTAGTGTCGGAATGGAGACATGTCGGAGTGGAGAGATGCACTCGCAAGAACAGACATAGATTCAAACAAAACCAAAAAGAAGACAAACGTAGAATAATAAAGTGAACAACTTCCAACCACCATGACATGAACTTATGGCCGATTATCAAATCAAATACTTGGTGACTTTGACTTCCCTCCTTGGGAGTTCAGACTAGCAAGTTCTCCTTGGGAGAAGGGACTTCCGAGGACAGGAGGACAGGAGGACGGGAGGAGGGTAGTTCTGCTATTGGAATAGCAGCATACTCAATGAAGTCACCATCTCAGCTTGCTTCAGGGCATTCCACTGTTTCTGTGAATAGGCCTATATTCTGGGCAGATCTACAATTTGGACGCATTCAGCAGTAGATCTATTCTTTTGTTCAAACAGAGTCATTGTGCACTTTACAACTAAACATATATATTAGAAAAAATAAAACACAACACTGGCTCTGTTCTTTCTTTTCTTTTTTCGAATGTCAATTACTGTTATACAGTATATTGTTTTTAAAAAAGCGTACAGAAATGTGCATAAGAATATCCTATATTATTAGCCACATTATAAATATAATATAGCCCACTGTGTGTACAGCCCTGGGTGATTATCGTAGTATGCCATTCTCACGGAAATCTTACTGCAAGTGGCCAAAAATGTAATAATGAAAAATAAAGTCAGATATAACATCTAAGCTACTCTTCAATAAATGACTTTTCAGGGCTTAATGTGCATTGACAATACAACAAAATATGAAATACTGAAACAGCCTTTCCAATTCATTTGTTCATTAAAGTGTAGCCTATATTAGGTCAATATAATTATAAAATTGATTGATTGAATATAATGAAATTAAATACAGTAAAAACAAGTTGTGGGAGATTGCACATACTGTAGTGTAGATGGTGCTGTTTAACAGTTTATTGACAGAGAAGCAAGAGAAGAAGAAATGGTGAAAGGCATTGTGGGTAATTTGCTCTGAGAAGTCTGTGCAAGTCTTGGGCTGAATCCAGTGATCGAGTTATTCCCACAGAGCTATGGGAGCCCTATTCTGGCGGCGCCGAAGGCGCCGCCAGAATAGGGCTCCCCAAAAAAATCGGCGGGTAATTGCGGATATAAAGTCGCCTAAAACGGGTACTTTCCTATATTAAATCATATTAAATCGGGTATTTCGCGGATATAAAGTCGGCTAAAACGGGTATTTCCTATATTAAATCATATTTTTCCTTTCACAATATTAATTCGGGCTTCACATTGGCTATGTTGACAACTCCAGGCAGTCTTTTCTGTTCATATTAACTCACCATTATTGCTCAGCCTCCAGTTCCCAATTCCTCCATCTGATGATCTGAGCTCTGAGCCATCCAGCCAAAAGTTCCCGTTCTGGTAGCATAAAGTCGGCTAAAATGGGTATTTTTCTTTCTCAAAACAAGGCGGGTCGGGTTCATATTTATTTACTAAAAAAAACAATGTCACGGGCACAGGCTACAGTCTTGCTCACAAGACAGCGTTGTTTGGTTGTTTGTTACACTCTGTTTGTTGCTGTCCGGCGTGTCCGCCTTCCTTTGCCGTCCGGGCCGTGGCTAGAAGTGCAAAGACTCGATACAGTGGTTCCTAGCTTAGCCTATGCCCAGGCCATGGCGAGACCACGCAGCTGGGTAGGTCTGCATCCAGGGCCTCCTCGGCCCTGGGGGAAAGGTAGGAACCATTGCAGCGAGTGTGTTATAACCCGGACGGTAAAGGAAGACTCACACCCCACATTAAATGCGCCTGATTTATAATAATAAAATGAATAGTAGGATTAAACGGTGTGATGTCATTGTTCAGTCTTACTGTCTAACATGTTTATTTAGTATATCTAGTTAACATAAATAATATAAATTCTTCCAATGGAACATAAAAAAAAAAAAAAAACGAGAAAAAAAAAAAAAAAACACACTTAGAAAAAAAGAGACCCCAAAGGGGGTTGTTGACTATGGGGTCCCAGACTTTAACTATGGGAGCTAAGACCCCACTGGCACCCACGTAACTCGAACTCTGGCTGAATCTCAATGTGGATTCTTGTCTAGACTTGGGTCCTCCTGAACTTGTGATACGTCATCAGTCTCTGCCCAAGTACCCTTCCAATCTCAAGTCTGCATTTGACCAAGTAGAGACCAAATTCCCGGATGTGAACTTGATCCTCCCACTTTACAGAGGATGCATCGGAGCTGACTTCTGTAGACTTTCCACAGCAAATGGCCCAGAATGCAACACGACCCGGATAGGACCGCCCACAAGAGAGCCAGGAAAAAAACAAACCAGTATGGCTGACACAGACGGACCCATGGACGGACCGCAGTACAGTCCGAATATTTTTTTCGTTTTGCCACAGAGTGTCCTTTTATGATTTCTTTTAGGCTTGAATGTTGTAAATTAACTTCAAACCGGTGCACCGAACGTGTGGACGCTTGAGTCGCCGCCAGCCGCCGCTAACCTGACTGCAGATGACCGGCCATCAGGACTACACTGTTCCAAGCAATTCCAAGCAAGAGGAATTCGTCCAGAGAAATATGCATGTGTTTATTCATATTTATTATTTGGGGTGTGTGAGTGTGTAGGGCCACTGTTTATAGGACTAAAGTTGCATTAATAGTTTTCACACCTCTTAACAAAAGCTGTCAACAATGTGTGTCAATGTGATATAGCTATGTAGGAATGGAATATGCATATGAATGGTCCATTAATTGTGTGTCATGCTAAGTACAGTAGACGAATGGTCCATTGTGTGTCATGCATGCTAAGTAGGCTACAGTATACGAATGGTCCATTGTGACATGTGTGACATACAAGTACAGTAGACTGAAGCAGTCCAAAGATGTTTTGATAATGGATTCATGAACTCAGCTTACGTCTGCAAGGTGTGTGACATTTGGCTCCATCCATAATCAGGTAAATAGAATAACATTATGCAGTGTTAATAAATAGGCCTACACATTAAAGAGGTTATCAGCAATTGTTTACTTCAATTGTAATTGTAAACTCTATGTTTTAGTGAGAGTAGTGCTGTAATATTAGTAATGTTAAAGTATGGGGTGAAACATGATAAAAACGAGTAACAATAAGTTGTAATTAAAGCTGCAAGCAGCGATGCCCGGGCCCTCGCAGCTCTACCCACGTCACAAGGGGCAACGGTTTCACTATTACACTTACAGTATTGCCCTTTTACACTTATTGCCCTATTACACTATTACACTTATTACAGTATTACACTATTACAATTATTACACTATTACAATTATTACACTATTACACTATTACACTATTACACTTATTACACTATTATACTTATTGTGCTATTACCCTATTAGACTTATTACACTATTATACTTATTACACTATTACACCTATTACACTATTACACTTATTGCGCTATTACACTATTACACTTATTACACTATTACACTATTACACTATTACACTTATTACACTATTACACTTATTGCGCTATTACACTATTACACTTATTACACTATTACACTATTACACTTATTGTGCTATTACACTTATTGTGCTATTACACTATTACACTTATTGCGCTATTACACTATTACACTTATTACACTATTACACTATTACACTTATTGTGATATTACACTTATTGTGCTATTACACTATTACACTTATTACACTATAACACTATTACACTTATTACACTATTACACTTATTACACTATAACACTATTACACTTATTACACTATTACACTATTAAACTTATTACACTATTACACTTATTACACTATTACACTTATTGCGCTATTACACTATTACACTTATTGTGCTATTACACTATTACACTTATTGTGCTATTACACTATTACACTTATTACACTATTACACTTATTACACTATTACACTATTACACTATTACACTTATTACACTATTACACTTATTACACTATTACACTATTACACTTATTACACTATTACACTTATTGCGCTATTACACTATTACACGTATTGTGCTATTACACTATTACACTTATTGTGCTATTACACTATTACACTTATTACACTTATTACACTATTACACTTATTACACTATTACACTATTACACGTATTACACTATTACACTTATTGCGCTATTACACTATTACACTTATTACACTATTACACTATTACACTTATTACACTATTACACTATTACACTTATTACACTATTACACTTATTACACTATTACACTATTACACTAATACACTATTACACTATTACACTTATTGCGCTATTACACTATTACACTTATTAAACTATTACACTATTACACTTATTACACTATTACACTTATTACACTATTACACTATTACACTTATTGTGCTATTACACTATTACACTTATTACACTATTACACTATTACACTATTACACTATTACACTTATTACACTATTACACTTATTACACTATTACACTAATACACTTATTACACTAATACACTATTACACTATTACACTTATTGCGCTATTACAGTTATTACACCTAGACACAGTTACACTATTGCACTTATTACAAACCATTGAAAAGATAGCAAATAGGAACTATCAATAATCGACCAATCAGAAGAGGGGGCAGGGCTAAGTTAAACCAATTAAGGTGAAGGACTCTTAGTCAAGTCATATGATACCAGCCACAACTCTGTACGATAAACGGTTGATGAGTAACAGCCAAAAAAAGGAACAATCAAGTTTCGGCCAATCAGAAGAGGGGGCACTTCCTGTTTGGTGAAGGAAGTTTGACGCTTCGCCACGGGCACACCGTTTTACGAAAACTCACGATTTTGATAACTTTTTATCGTTAAGGTGTCTTGAGTATGCCGAGCGAACTTGAAGTTGATCCGATTAATCCCCTAGGAGGAGTTCGTTAAAGTGCGACCCGTGAAAACGGCCAAAAATGCGCCAAAACGCCACTAATTAGTCAAAATGGCTGACTTCCTGTTTGGTTTCGGACATGGCGCCAAGAGACTTTTTTGTGAGTCTGGACATGATACAGGTGTGTACCGATTTTTGTGCTTATAGGTGAAACCGTATAGTGGGGCTTGAGGCACGAAGTTTTGTAGGGGGCGCTATTGAGCAATTAGGCCACGCCCCCTTTTGATTATTTTTAATTACGTACATTTTCACCACTTGTGATGTGCGTGCAAAGTTGCGCAACTTTTGGAGTACGTATTGCGCCTCAAAAACGCGATTCTTTTCGGACATTGCAATTACAATAGGGTCCTCACACACGGGTCCTCACACACTGTGTGTGCTCGGGCCCTAATAAAATAAAATTAAAATATATATATATATATATCATCATTGTCGGGTGGAAACCTTGTATGTCCAAAACAGTTTGTTTCGTATTTATCATTTTAAAAATTATTTAAACTAGTGAAAACAGCCGATCTACAAGCACACAACGCCTGTTTTCACTAGTTTTGTGCGACGGCCTTGTCTGATGTAGCAGGGCTTTGCTTTTCGAAAACATTTACAAATAATTGAAACTTGGAGATACAAGGTTTCTGCCCGACAGTGACGATATATATATATATATATATATATATATATATATATATATATATATATATATATATATCATATAATTAAATATTAAATATGCAAACAATATGCATTATGTACAGCATGTTCTGTTCCTGTTCAACATTAAAATAACTCTGGAAGATCAAAAATTGGAAAAGTATGTTCTTTACACAGGATCTCACACATGACATCACAGATCCTTTCATTTGGGGTTGAAAATTATATTCAACCCCAATTTTGAAGATTGTTGAAAAGAATTGGCTGATGTCATAACCCATGGCAAAAAGATGAAAATATTGGCAAAAAAAAACAGGTGTATTTTTTTGTACAAAAATGTCTGTTAATGTTTTGTGGGTGAGGACCAGTTTTACAGAGGGCTGCATAGTGATCTATCATTTCCTGGACTTTGCGTCCTTTACAGCACAGTTGAGTTGTTCAGGGAATGTGGCCATGCCACATCGTCCACATCAATCTCTGTTTGACCTTTGCCATGGCCACTGGTCTGCGTTTGTCTTTGAAATGACTTGAATTTCATCAACATATAACACTGCCTTTGAAGATGTAGATTTTTGGGGGTAACTCTTTCCTTTAAAGAGATTGAGGGCCGGATTGAGAGAGACAAAGGGTCTGGCCCCTGGGACGCATGCTGCCCATGTGTGGTCTAGACACTGGTGGTGGCATTGAGTGCAGATGAACCTTCTTCCTTCTTAACTCTAGACTCCACCTTGTCTCAGTCATCTAGAGCAGATCTCGCTTTTTCACCTTCTACTGGTGTCAAGAAAGATTTAGTTCAATGTTATCTCTATGAGGTTTTAGCAAACTTTACACTTGATTGTATTACCTTTGTAGACCTTTTTTGAAGAAATACACTCCTCAATGTCAATCAACAGTTATTAATGACAAAGATGAAGAAGCCCTGCAGTAAAAACAAACAAACAAAAAAGCATACGCTAATTTCCACATGTAACTATAAGTAGACTATTCCTCACATACGAGTAAACAAAATAAAGTAGCAAGAACCGGGGCTCTCTCCATTCCGACATGTCGCCACTCCGAAATTGACTTCTTATTGTCGGAGTGGCGACACTCCCATGGGCCTAAGGTTTAGGGTTAGGGTTAGAGATAGGGTTAGTGTCGGAATGGAGACATGTCGGAGTGGAGAGATGCACTCGCAAGAACAGACATAGATTCAAACAAAACCAAAAAGAAGACAAACGTAGAATAATAAAGTGAACAACTTCCAACCACCATGACATGAACTTATGGCCGATTATCAAATCAAATACTTGGTGACTTTGACTTCCCTCCTTGGGAGTTCAGACTAGCAAGTTCTCCTTGGGAGAAGGGACTTCCGAGGACAGGAGGACAGGAGGACGGGAGGAGGGTAGTTCTGCTATTGGAATAGCAGCATACTCAATGAAGTCACCATCTCAGCTTGCTTCAGGGCATTCCACTGTTTCTGTGAATAGGCCTATATTCTGGGCAGATCTACAATTTGGACGCATTCAGCAGTAGATCTATTCTTTTGTTCAAACAGAGTCATTGTGCACTTTACAACTAAACATATATATTAGAAAAAATAAAACACAACACTGGCTCTGTTCTTTCTTTTCTTTTTTCGAATGTCAATTACTGTTATACAGTATATTGTTTTTAAAAAAGCGTACAGAAATGTGCATAAGAATATCCTATATTATTAGCCACATTATAAATATAATATAGCCCACTGTGTGTACAGCCCTGGGTGATTATCGTAGTATGCCATTCTCACGGAAATCTTACTGCAAGTGGCCAAAAATGTAATAATGAAAAATAAAGTCAGATATAACATCTAAGCTACTCTTCAATAAATGACTTTTCAGGGCTTAATGTGCATTGACAATACAACAAAATATGAAATACTGAAACAGCCTTTCCAATTCATTTGTTCATTAAAGTGTAGCCTATATTAGGTCAATATAATTATAAAATTGATTGATTGAATATAATGAAATTAAATACAGTAAAAACAAGTTGTGGGAGATTGCACATACTGTAGTGTAGATGGTGCTGTTTAACAGTTTATTGACAGAGAAGCAAGAGAAGAAGAAATGGTGAAAGGCATTGTGGGTAATTTGCTCTGAGAAGTCTGTGCAAGTCTTGGGCTGAATCCAGTGATCGAGTTATTCCCACAGAGCTATGGGAGCCCTATTCTGGCGGCGCCGAAGGCGCCGCCAGAATAGGGCTCCCCAAAAAAATCGGCGGGTAATTGCGGATATAAAGTCGCCTAAAACGGGTACTTTCCTATATTAAATCATATTAAATCGGGTATTTCGCGGATATAAAGTCGGCTAAAACGGGTATTTCCTATATTAAATCATATTTTTCCTTTCACAATATTAATTCGGGCTTCACATTGGCTATGTTGACAACTCCAGGCAGTCTTTTCTGTTCATATTAACTCACCATTATTGCTCAGCCTCCAGTTCCCAATTCCTCCATCTGATGATCTGAGCTCTGAGCCATCCAGCCAAAAGTTCCCGTTCTGGTAGCATAAAGTCGGCTAAAATGGGTATTTTTCTTTCTCAAAACAAGGCGGGTCGGGTTCATATTTATTTACTAAAAAAAACAATGTCACGGGCACAGGCTACAGTCTTGCTCACAAGACAGCGTTGTTTGGTTGTTTGTTACACTCTGTTTGTTGCTGTCCGGCGTGTCCGCCTTCCTTTGCCGTCCGGGCCGTGGCTAGAAGTGCAAAGACTCGATACAGTGGTTCCTAGCTTAGCCTATGCCCAGGCCATGGCGAGACCACGCAGCTGGGTAGGTCTGCATCCAGGGCCTCCTCGGCCCTGGGGGAAAGGTAGGAACCATTGCAGCGAGTGTGTTATAACCCGGACGGTAAAGGAAGACTCACACCCCACATTAAATGCGCCTGATTTATAATAATAAAATGAATAGTAGGATTAAACGGTGTGATGTCATTGTTCAGTCTTACTGTCTAACATGTTTATTTAGTATATCTAGTTAACATAAATAATATAAATTCTTCCAATGGAACATAAAAAAAAAAAAAAAACGAGAAAAAAAAAAAAAAAACACACTTAGAAAAAAAGAGACCCCAAAGGGGGTTGTTGACTATGGGGTCCCAGACTTTAACTATGGGAGCTAAGACCCCACTGGCACCCACGTAACTCGAACTCTGGCTGAATCTCAATGTGGATTCTTGTCTAGACTTGGGTCCTCCTGAACTTGTGATACGTCATCAGTCTCTGCCCAAGTACCCTTCCAATCTCAAGTCTGCATTTGACCAAGTAGAGACCAAATTCCCGGATGTGAACTTGATCCTCCCACTTTACAGAGGATGCATCGGAGCTGACTTCTGTAGACTTTCCACAGCAAATGGCCCAGAATGCAACACGACCCGGATAGGACCGCCCACAAGAGAGCCAGGAAAAAAACAAACCAGTATGGCTGACACAGACGGACCCATGGACGGACCGCAGTACAGTCCGAATATTTTTTTCGTTTTGCCACAGAGTGTCCTTTTATGATTTCTTTTAGGCTTGAATGTTGTAAATTAACTTCAAACCGGTGCACCGAACGTGTGGACGCTTGAGTCGCCGCCAGCCGCCGCTAACCTGACTGCAGATGACCGGCCATCAGGACTACACTGTTCCAAGCAATTCCAAGCAAGAGGAATTCGTCCAGAGAAATATGCATGTGTTTATTCATATTTATTATTTGGGGTGTGTGAGTGTGTAGGGCCACTGTTTATAGGACTAAAGTTGCATTAATAGTTTTCACACCTCTTAACAAAAGCTGTCAACAATGTGTGTCAATGTGATATAGCTATGTAGGAATGGAATATGCATATGAATGGTCCATTAATTGTGTGTCATGCTAAGTACAGTAGACGAATGGTCCATTGTGTGTCATGCATGCTAAGTAGGCTACAGTATACGAATGGTCCATTGTGACATGTGTGACATACAAGTACAGTAGATTGAAGCAGTCCAAAGATGTTTTGATAATGGATTCATGAACTCAGCTTACGTCTGCAAGGTGTGTGACATTTGGCTCCATCCATAATCAGGTAAATAGAATAACATTATGCAGTGTTAATAAATAGGCCTACACATTAAAGAGGTTATCAGCAATTGTTTACTTCAATTGTAATTGTAAACTCTATGTTTTAGTGAGAGTAGTGCTGTAATATTAGTAATGTTAAAGTATGGGGTGAAACATGATAAAAACGAGTAACAATAAGTTGTAATTAAAGCTGCAAGCAGCGATGCCCGGGCCCTCGCAGCTCTACCCACGTCACAAGGGGCAACGGTTTCACTATTACACTTACAGTATTGCCCTTTTACACTTATTGCCCTATTACACTATTACACTTATTACAGTATTACACTATTACAATTATTACACTATTACAATTATTACACTATTACACTATTACACTATTACACTTATTACACTATTATACTTATTGTGCTATTACCCTATTAGACTTATTACACTATTATACTTATTACACTATTACACCTATTACACTATTACACTTATTGCGCTATTACACTATTACACTTATTACACTATTACACTATTACACTATTACACTTATTACACTATTACACTTATTGCGCTATTACACTATTACACTTATTACACTATTACACTATTACACTTATTGTGCTATTACACTTATTGTGCTATTACACTATTACACTTATTGCGCTATTACACTATTACACTTATTACACTATTACACTATTACACTTATTGTGATATTACACTTATTGTGCTATTACACTATTACACTTATTACACTATAACACTATTACACTTATTACACTATTACACTTATTACACTATAACACTATTACACTTATCACACTATTACACTATTAAACTTATTACACTATTACACTTATTACACTATTACACTTATTGCGCTATTACACTATTACACTTATTGTGCTATTACACTATTACACTTATTGTGCTATTACACTATTACACTTATTACACTATTACACTTATTACACTATTACACTATTACACTATTACACTTATTACACTATTACACTTATTACACTATTACACTATTACACTTATTACACTATTACACTTATTGCGCTATTACACTATTACACGTATTGTGCTATTACACTATTACACTTATTGTGCTATTACACTATTACACTTATTACACTTATTACACTATTACACTTATTACACTATTACACTATTACACGTATTACACTATTACACTTATTGCGCTATTACACTATTACACTTATTACACTATTACACTATTACACTTATTACACTATTACACTATTACACTTATTACACTATTACACTTATTACACTATTACACTATTACACTAATACACTATTACACTATTACACTTATTGCGCTATTACACTATTACACTTATTAAACTATTACACTATTACACTTATTACACTATTACACTTATTACACTATTACACTATTACACTTATTGTGCTATTACACTATTACACTTATTACACTATTACACTATTACACTATTACACTATTACACTTATTACACTATTACACTTATTACACTATTACACTAATACACTTATTACACTAATACACTATTACACTATTACACTTATTGCGCTATTACAGTTATTACACCTAGACACAGTTACACTATTGCACTTATTACAAACCATTGAAAAGATAGCAAATAGGAACTATCAATAATCGACCAATCAGAAGAGGGGGCAGGGCTAAGTTAAACCAATTAAGGTGAAGGACTCTTAGTCAAGTCATATGATACCAGCCACAACTCTGTACGATAAACGGTTGATGAGTAACAGCCAAAAAAAGGAACAATCAAGTTTCGGCCAATCAGAAGAGGGGGCACTTCCTGTTTGGTGAAGGAAGTTTGACGCTTCGCCACGGGCACACCGTTTTACGAAAACTCACGATTTTGATAACTTTTTATCGTTAAGGTGTCTTGAGTATGCCGAGCGAACTTGAAGTTGATCCGATTAATCCCCTAGGAGGAGTTCGTTAAAGTGCGACCCGTGAAAACGGCCAAAAATGCGCCAAAACGCCACTAATTAGTCAAAATGGCTGACTTCCTGTTTGGTTTCGGACATGGCGCCAAGAGACTTTTTTGTGAGTCTGGACATGATACAGGTGTGTACCGATTTTTGTGCTTATAGGTGAAACCGTATAGTGGGGCTTGAGGCACGAAGTTTTGTAGGGGGCGCTATTGAGCAATTAGGCCACGCCCCCTTTTGATTATTTTTAATTACGTACATTTTCACCACTTGTGATGTGCGTGCAAAGTTGCGCAACTTTTGGAGTACGTATTGCGCCTCAAAAACGCGATTCTTTTCGGACATTGCAATTACAATAGGGTCCTCACACACGGGTCCTCACACACTGTGTGTGCTCGGGCCCTAATAAAATAAAATTAAAATATATATATATATATATCATCATTGTCGGGTGGAAACCTTGTATGTCCAAAACAGTTTGTTTCGTATTTATCATTTTAAAAATTATTTAAACTAGTGAAAACAGCCGATCTACAAGCACACAACGCCTGTTTTCACTAGTTTTGTGCGACGGCCTTGTCTGATGTAGCAGGGCTTTGCTTTTCGAAAACATTTACAAATAATTGAAACTTGGAGATACAAGGTTTCTGCCCGACAGTGACGATATATATATATATATATATATATATATATATATATATATATATATATATATATATATATCATATAATTAAATATTAAATATGCAAACAATATGCATTATGTACAGCATGTTCTGTTCCTGTTCAACATTAAAATAACTCTGGAAGATCAAAAATTGGAAAAGTATGTTCTTTACACAGGATCTCACACATGACATCACAGATCCTTTCATTTGGGGTTGAAAATTATATTCAACCCCAATTTTGAAGATTGTTGAAAAGAATTGGCTGATGTCATAACCCATGGCAAAAAGATGAAAATATTGGCAAAAAAAAACAGGTGTATTTTTTTGTACAAAAATGTCTGTTAATGTTTTGTGGGTGAGGACCAGTTTTACAGAGGGCTGCATAGTGATCTATCATTTCCTGGACTTTGCGTCCTTTACAGCACAGTTGAGTTGTTCAGGGAATGTGGCCATGCCACATCGTCCACATCAATCTCTGTTTGACCTTTGCCATGGCCACTGGTCTGCGTTTGTCTTTGAAATGACTTGAATTTCATCAACATATAACACTGCCTTTGAAGATGTAGATTTTTGGGGGTAACTCTTTCCTTTAAAGAGATTGAGGGCCGGATTGAGAGAGACAAAGGGTCTGGCCCCTGGGACGCATGCTGCCCATGTGTGGTCTAGACACTGGTGGTGGCATTGAGTGCAGATGAACCTTCTTCCTTCTTAACTCTAGACTCCACCTTGTCTCAGTCATCTAGAGCAGATCTCGCTTTTTCACCTTCTACTGGTGTCAAGAAAGATTTAGTTCAATGTTATCTCTATGAGGTTTTAGCAAACTTTACACTTGATTGTATTACCTTTGTAGACCTTTTTTGAAGAAATACACTCCTCAATGTCAATCAACAGTTATTAATGACAAAGATGAAGAAGCCCTGCAGTAAAAACAAACAAACAAAAAAGCATACGCTAATTTCCACATGTAACTATAAGTAGACTATTCCTCACATACGAGTAAACAAAATAAAGTAGCAAGAACCGGGGCTCTCTCCATTCCGACATGTCGCCACTCCGAAATTGACTTCTTATTGTCGGAGTGGCGACACTCCCATGGGCCTAAGGTTTAGGGTTAGGGTTAGAGATAGGGTTAGTGTCGGAATGGAGACATGTCGGAGTGGAGAGATGCACTCGCAAGAACAGACATAGATTCAAACAAAACCAAAAAGAAGACAAACGTAGAATAATAAAGTGAACAACTTCCAACCACCATGACATGAACTTATGGCCGATTATCAAATCAAATACTTGGTGACTTTGACTTCCCTCCTTGGGAGTTCAGACTAGCAAGTTCTCCTTGGGAGAAGGGACTTCCGAGGACAGGAGGACAGGAGGACGGGAGGAGGGTAGTTCTGCTATTGGAATAGCAGCATACTCAATGAAGTCACCATCTCAGCTTGCTTCAGGGCATTCCACTGTTTCTGTGAATAGGCCTATATTCTGGGCAGATCTACAATTTGGACGCATTCAGCAGTAGATCTATTCTTTTGTTCAAACAGAGTCATTGTGCACTTTACAACTAAACATATATATTAGAAAAAATAAAACACAACACTGGCTCTGTTCTTTCTTTTCTTTTTTCGAATGTCAATTACTGTTATACAGTATATTGTTTTTAAAAAAGCGTACAGAAATGTGCATAAGAATATCCTATATTATTAGCCACATTATAAATATAATATAGCCCACTGTGTGTACAGCCCTGGGTGATTATCGTAGTATGCCATTCTCACGGAAATCTTACTGCAAGTGGCCAAAAATGTAATAATGAAAAATAAAGTCAGATATAACATCTAAGCTACTCTTCAATAAATGACTTTTCAGGGCTTAATGTGCATTGACAATACAACAAAATATGAAATACTGAAACAGCCTTTCCAATTCATTTGTTCATTAAAGTGTAGCCTATATTAGGTCAATATAATTATAAAATTGATTGATTGAATATAATGAAATTAAATACAGTAAAAACAAGTTGTGGGAGATTGCACATACTGTAGTGTAGATGGTGCTGTTTAACAGTTTATTGACAGAGAAGCAAGAGAAGAAGAAATGGTGAAAGGCATTGTGGGTAATTTGCTCTGAGAAGTCTGTGCAAGTCTTGGGCTGAATCCAGTGATCGAGTTATTCCCACAGAGCTATGGGAGCCCTATTCTGGCGGCGCCGAAGGCGCCGCCAGAATAGGGCTCCCCAAAAAAATCGGCGGGTAATTGCGGATATAAAGTCGCCTAAAACGGGTACTTTCCTATATTAAATCATATTAAATCGGGTATTTCGCGGATATAAAGTCGGCTAAAACGGGTATTTCCTATATTAAATCATATTTTTCCTTTCACAATATTAATTCGGGCTTCACATTGGCTATGTTGACAACTCCAGGCAGTCTTTTCTGTTCATATTAACTCACCATTATTGCTCAGCCTCCAGTTCCCAATTCCTCCATCTGATGATCTGAGCTCTGAGCCATCCAGCCAAAAGTTCCCGTTCTGGTAGCATAAAGTCGGCTAAAATGGGTATTTTTCTTTCTCAAAACAAGGCGGGTCGGGTTCATATTTATTTACTAAAAAAAACAATGTCACGGGCACAGGCTACAGTCTTGCTCACAAGACAGCGTTGTTTGGTTGTTTGTTACACTCTGTTTGTTGCTGTCCGGCGTGTCCGCCTTCCTTTGCCGTCCGGGCCGTGGCTAGAAGTGCAAAGACTCGATACAGTGGTTCCTAGCTTAGCCTATGCCCAGGCCATGGCGAGACCACGCAGCTGGGTAGGTCTGCATCCAGGGCCTCCTCGGCCCTGGGGGAAAGGTAGGAACCATTGCAGCGAGTGTGTTATAACCCGGACGGTAAAGGAAGACTCACACCCCACATTAAATGCGCCTGATTTATAATAATAAAATGAATAGTAGGATTAAACGGTGTGATGTCATTGTTCAGTCTTACTGTCTAACATGTTTATTTAGTATATCTAGTTAACATAAATAATATAAATTCTTCCAATGGAACATAAAAAAAAAAAAAAAACGAGAAAAAAAAAAAAAAAACACACTTAGAAAAAAAGAGACCCCAAAGGGGGTTGTTGACTATGGGGTCCCAGACTTTAACTATGGGAGCTAAGACCCCACTGGCACCCACGTAACTCGAACTCTGGCTGAATCTCAATGTGGATTCTTGTCTAGACTTGGGTCCTCCTGAACTTGTGATACGTCATCAGTCTCTGCCCAAGTACCCTTCCAATCTCAAGTCTGCATTTGACCAAGTAGAGACCAAATTCCCGGATGTGAACTTGATCCTCCCACTTTACAGAGGATGCATCGGAGCTGACTTCTGTAGACTTTCCACAGCAAATGGCCCAGAATGCAACACGACCCGGATAGGACCGCCCACAAGAGAGCCAGGAAAAAAACAAACCAGTATGGCTGACACAGACGGACCCATGGACGGACCGCAGTACAGTCCGAATATTTTTTTCGTTTTGCCACAGAGTGTCCTTTTATGATTTCTTTTAGGCTTGAATGTTGTAAATTAACTTCAAACCGGTGCACCGAACGTGTGGACGCTTGAGTCGCCGCCAGCCGCCGCTAACCTGACTGCAGATGACCGGCCATCAGGACTACACTGTTCCAAGCAATTCCAAGCAAGAGGAATTCGTCCAGAGAAATATGCATGTGTTTATTCATATTTATTATTTGGGGTGTGTGAGTGTGTAGGGCCACTGTTTATAGGACTAAAGTTGCATTAATAGTTTTCACACCTCTTAACAAAAGCTGTCAAC
The DNA here is from genome assembly GCF_963921795.1 of Nannobrachium achirus. Lineage (NCBI taxonomy): Eukaryota > Metazoa > Chordata > Actinopteri > Myctophiformes > Myctophidae > Nannobrachium > Nannobrachium achirus. Next base: position 14,360,830 of record NC_137823.1, on the reverse strand, counting down.
AATGTGTGTCAATGTGATATAGCTATGTAGGAATGGAATATGCATATGAATGGTCCATTAATTGTGTGTCATGCTAAGTACAGTAGACGAATGGTCCATTGTGTGTCATGCATGCTAAGTAGGCTACAGTATACGAATGGTCCATTGTGACATGTGTGACATACAAGTACAGTAGACTGAAGCAGTCCAAAGATGTTTTGATAATGGATTCATGAACTCAGCTTACGTCTGCAAGGTGTGTGACATTTGGCTCCATCCATAATCAGGTAAATAGAATAACATTATGCAGTGTTAATAAATAGGCCTACACATTAAAGAGGTTATCAGCAATTGTTTACTTCAATTGTAATTGTAAACTCTATGTTTTAGTGAGAGTAGTGCTGTAATATTAGTAATGTTAAAGTATGGGGTGAAACATGATAAAAACGAGTAACAATAAGTTGTAATTAAAGCTGCAAGCAGCGATGCCCGGGCCCTCGCAGCTCTACCCACGTCACAAGGGGCAACGGTTTCACTATTACACTTACAGTATTGCCCTTTTACACTTATTGCCCTATTACACTATTACACTTATTACAGTATTACACTATTACAATTATTACACTATTACAATTATTACACTATTACACTATTACACTATTACACTTATTACACTATTATACTTATTGTGCTATTACCCTATTAGACTTATTACACTATTATACTTATTACACTATTACACCTATTACACTATTACACTTATTGCGCTATTACACTATTACACTTATTACACTATTACACTATTACACTATTACACTTATTACACTATTACACTTATTGCGCTATTACACTATTACACTTATTACACTATTACACTATTACACTTATTGTGCTATTACACTTATTGTGCTATTACACTATTACACTTATTGCGCTATTACACTATTACACTTATTACACTATTACACTATTACACTTATTGTGATATTACACTTATTGTGCTATTACACTATTACACTTATTACACTATAACACTATTACACTTATTACACTATTACACTTATTACACTATAACACTATTACACTTATTACACTATTACACTATTAAACTTATTACACTATTACACTTATTACACTATTACACTTATTGCGCTATTACACTATTACACTTATTGTGCTATTACACTATTACACTTATTGTGCTATTACACTATTACACTTATTACACTATTACACTTATTACACTATTACACTATTACACTATTACACTTATTACACTATTACACTTATTACACTATTACACTATTACACTTATTACACTATTACACTTATTGCGCTATTACACTATTACACGTATTGTGCTATTACACTATTACACTTATTGTGCTATTACACTATTACACTTATTACACTTATTACACTATTACACTTATTACACTATTACACTATTACACGTATTACACTATTACACTTATTGCGCTATTACACTATTACACTTATTACACTATTACACTATTACACTTATTACACTATTACACTATTACACTTATTACACTATTACACTTATTACACTATTACACTATTACACTAATACACTATTACACTATTACACTTATTGCGCTATTACACTATTACACTTATTAAACTATTACACTATTACACTTATTACACTATTACACTTATTACACTATTACACTATTACACTTATTGTGCTATTACACTATTACACTTATTACACTATTACACTATTACACTATTACACTATTACACTTATTACACTATTACACTTATTACACTATTACACTAATACACTTATTACACTAATACACTATTACACTATTACACTTATTGCGCTATTACAGTTATTACACCTAGACACAGTTACACTATTGCACTTATTACAAACCATTGAAAAGATAGCAAATAGGAACTATCAATAATCGACCAATCAGAAGAGGGGGCAGGGCTAAGTTAAACCAATTAAGGTGAAGGACTCTTAGTCAAGTCATATGATACCAGCCACAACTCTGTACGATAAACGGTTGATGAGTAACAGCCAAAAAAAGGAACAATCAAGTTTCGGCCAATCAGAAGAGGGGGCACTTCCTGTTTGGTGAAGGAAGTTTGACGCTTCGCCACGGGCACACCGTTTTACGAAAACTCACGATTTTGATAACTTTTTATCGTTAAGGTGTCTTGAGTATGCCGAGCGAACTTGAAGTTGATCCGATTAATCCCCTAGGAGGAGTTCGTTAAAGTGCGACCCGTGAAAACGGCCAAAAATGCGCCAAAACGCCACTAATTAGTCAAAATGGCTGACTTCCTGTTTGGTTTCGGACATGGCGCCAAGAGACTTTTTTGTGAGTCTGGACATGATACAGGTGTGTACCGATTTTTGTGCTTATAGGTGAAACCGTATAGTGGGGCTTGAGGCACGAAGTTTTGTAGGGGGCGCTATTGAGCAATTAGGCCACGCCCCCTTTTGATTATTTTTAATTACGTACATTTTCACCACTTGTGATGTGCGTGCAAAGTTGCGCAACTTTTGGAGTACGTATTGCGCCTCAAAAACGCGATTCTTTTCGGACATTGCAATTACAATAGGGTCCTCACACACGGGTCCTCACACACTGTGTGTGCTCGGGCCCTAATAAAATAAAATTAAAATATATATATATATATATCATCATTGTCGGGTGGAAACCTTGTATGTCCAAAACAGTTTGTTTCGTATTTATCATTTTAAAAATTATTTAAACTAGTGAAAACAGCCGATCTACAAGCACACAACGCCTGTTTTCACTAGTTTTGTGCGACGGCCTTGTCTGATGTAGCAGGGCTTTGCTTTTCGAAAACATTTACAAATAATTGAAACTTGGAGATACAAGGTTTCTGCCCGACAGTGACGATATATATATATATATATATATATATATATATATATATATATATATATATATATATATATATCATATAATTAAATATTAAATATGCAAACAATATGCATTATGTACAGCATGTTCTGTTCCTGTTCAACATTAAAATAACTCTGGAAGATCAAAAATTGGAAAAGTATGTTCTTTACACAGGATCTCACACATGACATCACAGATCCTTTCATTTGGGGTTGAAAATTATATTCAACCCCAATTTTGAAGATTGTTGAAAAGAATTGGCTGATGTCATAACCCATGGCAAAAAGATGAAAATATTGGCAAAAAAAAACAGGTGTATTTTTTTGTACAAAAATGTCTGTTAATGTTTTGTGGGTGAGGACCAGTTTTACAGAGGGCTGCATAGTGATCTATCATTTCCTGGACTTTGCGTCCTTTACAGCACAGTTGAGTTGTTCAGGGAATGTGGCCATGCCACATCGTCCACATCAATCTCTGTTTGACCTTTGCCATGGCCACTGGTCTGCGTTTGTCTTTGAAATGACTTGAATTTCATCAACATATAACACTGCCTTTGAAGATGTAGATTTTTGGGGGTAACTCTTTCCTTTAAAGAGATTGAGGGCCGGATTGAGAGAGACAAAGGGTCTGGCCCCTGGGACGCATGCTGCCCATGTGTGGTCTAGACACTGGTGGTGGCATTGAGTGCAGATGAACCTTCTTCCTTCTTAACTCTAGACTCCACCTTGTCTCAGTCATCTAGAGCAGATCTCGCTTTTTCACCTTCTACTGGTGTCAAGAAAGATTTAGTTCAATGTTATCTCTATGAGGTTTTAGCAAACTTTACACTTGATTGTATTACCTTTGTAGACCTTTTTTGAAGAAATACACTCCTCAATGTCAATCAACAGTTATTAATGACAAAGATGAAGAAGCCCTGCAGTAAAAACAAACAAACAAAAAAGCATACGCTAATTTCCACATGTAACTATAAGTAGACTATTCCTCACATACGAGTAAACAAAATAAAGTAGCAAGAACCGGGGCTCTCTCCATTCCGACATGTCGCCACTCCGAAATTGACTTCTTATTGTCGGAGTGGCGACACTCCCATGGGCCTAAGGTTTAGGGTTAGGGTTAGAGATAGGGTTAGTGTCGGAATGGAGACATGTCGGAGTGGAGAGATGCACTCGCAAGAACAGACATAGATTCAAACAAAACCAAAAAGAAGACAAACGTAGAATAATAAAGTGAACAACTTCCAACCACCATGACATGAACTTATGGCCGATTATCAAATCAAATACTTGGTGACTTTGACTTCCCTCCTTGGGAGTTCAGACTAGCAAGTTCTCCTTGGGAGAAGGGACTTCCGAGGACAGGAGGACAGGAGGACGGGAGGAGGGTAGTTCTGCTATTGGAATAGCAGCATACTCAATGAAGTCACCATCTCAGCTTGCTTCAGGGCATTCCACTGTTTCTGTGAATAGGCCTATATTCTGGGCAGATCTACAATTTGGACGCATTCAGCAGTAGATCTATTCTTTTGTTCAAACAGAGTCATTGTGCACTTTACAACTAAACATATATATTAGAAAAAATAAAACACAACACTGGCTCTGTTCTTTCTTTTCTTTTTTCGAATGTCAATTACTGTTATACAGTATATTGTTTTTAAAAAAGCGTACAGAAATGTGCATAAGAATATCCTATATTATTAGCCACATTATAAATATAATATAGCCCACTGTGTGTACAGCCCTGGGTGATTATCGTAGTATGCCATTCTCACGGAAATCTTACTGCAAGTGGCCAAAAATGTAATAATGAAAAATAAAGTCAGATATAACATCTAAGCTACTCTTCAATAAATGACTTTTCAGGGCTTAATGTGCATTGACAATACAACAAAATATGAAATACTGAAACAGCCTTTCCAATTCATTTGTTCATTAAAGTGTAGCCTATATTAGGTCAATATAATTATAAAATTGATTGATTGAATATAATGAAATTAAATACAGTAAAAACAAGTTGTGGGAGATTGCACATACTGTAGTGTAGATGGTGCTGTTTAACAGTTTATTGACAGAGAAGCAAGAGAAGAAGAAATGGTGAAAGGCATTGTGGGTAATTTGCTCTGAGAAGTCTGTGCAAGTCTTGGGCTGAATCCAGTGATCGAGTTATTCCCACAGAGCTATGGGAGCCCTATTCTGGCGGCGCCGAAGGCGCCGCCAGAATAGGGCTCCCCAAAAAAATCGGCGGGTAATTGCGGATATAAAGTCGCCTAAAACGGGTACTTTCCTATATTAAATCATATTAAATCGGGTATTTCGCGGATATAAAGTCGGCTAAAACGGGTATTTCCTATATTAAATCATATTTTTCCTTTCACAATATTAATTCGGGCTTCACATTGGCTATGTTGACAACTCCAGGCAGTCTTTTCTGTTCATATTAACTCACCATTATTGCTCAGCCTCCAGTTCCCAATTCCTCCATCTGATGATCTGAGCTCTGAGCCATCCAGCCAAAAGTTCCCGTTCTGGTAGCATAAAGTCGGCTAAAATGGGTATTTTTCTTTCTCAAAACAAGGCGGGTCGGGTTCATATTTATTTACTAAAAAAAACAATGTCACGGGCACAGGCTACAGTCTTGCTCACAAGACAGCGTTGTTTGGTTGTTTGTTACACTCTGTTTGTTGCTGTCCGGCGTGTCCGCCTTCCTTTGCCGTCCGGGCCGTGGCTAGAAGTGCAAAGACTCGATACAGTGGTTCCTAGCTTAGCCTATGCCCAGGCCATGGCGAGACCACGCAGCTGGGTAGGTCTGCATCCAGGGCCTCCTCGGCCCTGGGGGAAAGGTAGGAACCATTGCAGCGAGTGTGTTATAACCCGGACGGTAAAGGAAGACTCACACCCCACATTAAATGCGCCTGATTTATAATAATAAAATGAATAGTAGGATTAAACGGTGTGATGTCATTGTTCAGTCTTACTGTCTAACATGTTTATTTAGTATATCTAGTTAACATAAATAATATAAATTCTTCCAATGGAACATAAAAAAAAAAAAAAAACGAGAAAAAAAAAAAAAAAACACACTTAGAAAAAAAGAGACCCCAAAGGGGGTTGTTGACTATGGGGTCCCAGACTTTAACTATGGGAGCTAAGACCCCACTGGCACCCACGTAACTCGAACTCTGGCTGAATCTCAATGTGGATTCTTGTCTAGACTTGGGTCCTCCTGAACTTGTGATACGTCATCAGTCTCTGCCCAAGTACCCTTCCAATCTCAAGTCTGCATTTGACCAAGTAGAGACCAAATTCCCGGATGTGAACTTGATCCTCCCACTTTACAGAGGATGCATCGGAGCTGACTTCTGTAGACTTTCCACAGCAAATGGCCCAGAATGCAACACGACCCGGATAGGACCGCCCACAAGAGAGCCAGGAAAAAAACAAACCAGTATGGCTGACACAGACGGACCCATGGACGGACCGCAGTACAGTCCGAATATTTTTTTCGTTTTGCCACAGAGTGTCCTTTTATGATTTCTTTTAGGCTTGAATGTTGTAAATTAACTTCAAACCGGTGCACCGAACGTGTGGACGCTTGAGTCGCCGCCAGCCGCCGCTAACCTGACTGCAGATGACCGGCCATCAGGACTACACTGTTCCAAGCAATTCCAAGCAAGAGGAATTCGTCCAGAGAAATATGCATGTGTTTATTCATATTTATTATTTGGGGTGTGTGAGTGTGTAGGGCCACTGTTTATAGGACTAAAGTTGCATTAATAGTTTTCACACCTCTTAACAAAAGCTGTCAACAATGTGTGTCAATGTGATATAGCTATGTAGGAATGGAATATGCATATGAATGGTCCATTAATTGTGTGTCATGCTAAGTACAGTAGACGAATGGTCCATTGTGTGTCATGCATGCTAAGTAGGCTACAGTATACGAATGGTCCATTGTGACATGTGTGACATACAAGTACAGTAGACTGAAGCAGTCCAAAGATGTTTTGATAATGGATTCATGAACTCAGCTTACGTCTGCAAGGTGTGTGACATTTGGCTCCATCCATAATCAGGTAAATAGAATAACATTATGCAGTGTTAATAAATAGGCCTACACATTAAAGAGGTTATCAGCAATTGTTTACTTCATGTCATATAGAGTACAGTACATCATTCATGAATTTCATTCCTCTCCTCTTTCTTTCTATCCATCAATTTCATTCTGTTTATATTTTGAGAATAAAATTTGAGATCATCTCCTATGCCTGTGGTTTGTGTGCGATTTTGTCTTATAGGCCACTTTATGTGTGAACGTAAGTTTTAACTTGCTTTGATGTGCAGAATTAAATTGTAGACACAGTGATATTTTCAAATAATACCATTAGTCTCTGCTAAATATTGAATGTTTATTTTGTTTAGTTCTATATTCTATTATATAGCCTACTACTTTATACACAGTGGGGGAAATACATTATTACTAATAGCCACCCTAAACCTACAATGATCAACATTATTCCAAACGAGCTCCCAGACCTTCAAAGATGCAGGCAGCAAGCTCCTCTTCTCACCTCCTCCTGGCTCCAACAGAGGTATGACAACGGATGCAGGATGCGATAATGGAATAATAATAGCATACAGCATAGGTGGGCACGAAATGGCAGTGGCACTGTAATGTAAAAATTTGCTGTTTTGTCAAAATGTTAAATGGAATATTTTATAAATGGTCTGAACTCTGAAGTAATGTAAAGTAGCCTAAGCCTGACAGTACTGTCTCATTTTCGTTTTACATTGGATTCTCAAGCAAGAGCCGTTGGCCGCCGCGTCCACGTCCATGGACGCGGACGCGAAAAAAACGTCCGTGGACGCGAGGCCGCGGGACCGGGGACGCGGCCGTGGACGAGGCCGCGGACGTGGACGCAAACGGCCGTCCATGGACGAGTCCATGGACGAGGCCGCGAAAAAAAGGCAGCGAAAAAAAAAAAAAAAAGGTGTCTATTGTATGTATTTTTTGATGGAGAATTCAAATATGACCTTCTTTTTTGCATAGGACAACTCTAACCTGCATCAATTGGTATTTTATAATTGCCAATTGTACCCTATCCATCTCAAAAACAAATTGGATGTCTATTGTATGTATTTTTTGACGGAGAATTCAAATATTACCTTCTTTTTGGGATAGGACAACTCTAACCTGCATCAATTGGTATTTTATAATTGCCAATTGTACCCTATCCATCTCAAAAACAAATTGGATGTCTATTGTATGTATTTTTTGATGGGGAATTCAAATGTTACCTTCTTTTTTAGATAGGACAACTCTAACCTGCATCAATTGGTGCATCAACCTACTATATATCTATCTATCTATCTATCTATCTATCTATCTATCTATCTATCTATCTATCCATCTATTTATTTATACTTCACCTTTAGTCCAGAAGAGAGTTCAGCATCAGGAACTTGCACACATGGAACTGTGTCATGACTGTGTCATGGAGCTAAAACAGGGCTATGTTAAATACTCAAAATGACTCTGATGGACCAATCAGGGTGGTGGTGGGGGGAGGGATCAACAATAGACAGAAACTGGATAATGCTTTGTTAACTGTCCCACCTAAGTCCCTGCTAGTCTGAACAAACATCACCTTCCCTCTCATAACACTACTACTACTACATTTATATAAAGCTGCTCTTGCATTTGAATTCAAGTCTGACACAAGTTAAGGTTACCTTAGGTAGTATTTCATTTTGCTGGCTTTTAGGGTCTGTGTGTGAGTGTGTAGGCTCACAAATTATTATAATTGTCATTAAGTGACTCTATCTATCTATCTATCTATCTATCTATCTATCTATCCATCTATCCATCTATCTATCTATCTATCCATCTATTTATTTATACTTACTGTTTACATTTTCTATAAATATTTATTTCTATATAAAACTCAGTTGTGTGGAGTTATTGTGTGCCTTTTCTTGTAGCTAAAGAGTCCATTTGTTCACTAGACATTAAGTCAAGGTTACTATTTTGAGTTGAAGCTAAGTGTTTTATTGCTTTGTGGTTTAACATGATTTAAAAGGCAAATTCATTGTTATGGTTACTTTAGAAGACTGCTTTTGCATTCATGAGTTAAAAAGAGAGCCAAGCTAATTCAAAGAGTTAAGTTAAAGGAACACAAAACATGACCTAACTCGCTGCCATTGGACAGACAGTTACAACATAGGCCTACTCTTATCTTTCACAGAACAGACAATTATCATTTGTTTTATCTATTTGAGACTATGTAGCTGCTCTATGGGAAATAGAGCATTATATCAGCCTATTCAATTGATAATGACCAATGGGTGCCAGTTTCTAAGTAGTTAACCATACATAACAATATATGTGGCCTAGACATGGATATTGCCCAATCAACTCGTAATCTACAGAAATGTCCACCACATCACACAGTATAAAACTTAGTAGGCTCAGTGGATTCACCTATGTTAAATCATGTCAGGTTAGTTTGGTTCAAGGTTCAAGTATAATAATTTATGAGACAAAAATGTAAACAGCACAAATGTACAATCACATCTCGGCTAGAATGATAACTTAAAGTCCTGACTACTCCTTGTTATTGTGGTCCTAAATACTACAATGATTAGTTTGGATGCATTGCTTCTATCATGTCCAATTAAAAATAAATACATTACATACATACAGAAATCTGCCTTCTCCTGTATTGTATTAGTGACATTCATTATAAATAGTAAAATAACAGGACAGAGCAAAAAAGGCCTCTGACTGTTGTGTCTTTATCTGATCACATGCAATCAGACACTCACACTGCACAGCAATATATAAACTTTATTACAGGCTCAAGGCCCACAGGGTAAGAAGCCAATACATTACAAAGATAATAATAAAAAAAAAAACAACAACAGAGAGTACATTCACAAAGCCCCACCGGAGCTAAAGAGGCACTCATGCCACTCATGCCAGTGTCCACTAATGGTAGACGTGTACCTGACAGAGCTACATCCAGGGTCTGTCATCAGTCTCTGGAACAATCTGAAACAATGTATCTTTCCTGTGGCTGTTATAATGAACACAAACAGACCAGAAAGTAATTTAACATACAACAATGTAAGGGATTCCTTTCTATTAAAAGCAAAATCATAACCGGGTCAAAGTTGCTTGGTTCTCCCCATATAAAGGCATGTAGGTAACAGTAACATGATATTATGTCATGAATGATAAAAGTAATGTTTAAACACTTTGATGTATGTGAGTTTATCTGGAGACTTACTCAGTCTGTGACTTACAGAGATCTTGATGGTCTTTGGGTTCCACCCGTTCATCAGAATTGCCGCTGGTGCCGTCTAGAGATTTCATATTCACTTGAAGTCTGGAGTCTATTATGTACAGTGTATTCTGGACAGTTGTGGACACTCTGCAACTAACCTAAACTAACACACACTATGTGTTAATGTTGATCAATATAATAATGTAAAAATACAAAGTTAAGTAGACCTAAGTAAGAAATAGTAAATACATTGTAATAATACATTGAAGGGGAAAATGTAGGAAAACAAATGCAACTCAGCCTTGAATTTATGGCAAACATTTTGCTACTCAACCCTTTCCAAATAATATACAATTAAGAAGTGGGATGTTACACTTAGTAAGAGAAAGAATTAATGAAATATTACATTTTTAAAAAGCTAGAAGACTCACCTATTATAGTAACCATGTGAATTGCTAATAATGTTATGGGTCAGATGTGTAAAGATCTATCACATTGTATTGTTCTTTTCAGACTCAACAATAATAATGATGATGTTACTTAAATGCTGATCAATGTGTGAATCTGGCTCTTATCAGGTGTGTGTTTTCTCTCCCTGTCCTGTGCTGTCCTCAGTTAAACCAAGACAGTGCTGTTGTGACCGATGTGGAAAAAGCCTTCAGCTCAATTTATTATCTCAAAGTAGACCAGAGAATTCATACCGGAGTGAAGCCATTCAGCTGTGAACAATGTGGGAAGTATTTTGCTCGGTCTGGACAATTAAAAGATCATAAGCGTTCACATACTGGAGAGAAACCTTATTGTTGTGACCAGTGTGGGAAAAGATTTGTTCAAAAGGGGATTTTAAAAGAACACCAGAGAATTCACACTAGAGAGAAGCCCTATTGCTGTGACCAGTGTGGGAAAAGCTTTACTCGATTGTCTTATCTCAAAATACATGAACGAATTCACACAGGAGAGAAACCATACAGCTGTGTCCAATGTGGGGAAAAGTTCAGTTTAATGGCTGCTCTGAAAGTACACCAGAGATTTCACACCGAAGAAAAGCCTTACTGCTGTGAACACTGTGGCAAACGTTTCACTGTAAAATCTAGCCTCGTACAACACAAGAAGATTCACACTTGAGAGAGACCTTACTGCTGTCACCAATGTGGGAAAAGGTTCACTCTGAAGACGGCTCTGAAAAGACACCTGAAAATCCACACTGGTGAGAAGCCATACTGCTGTGTCCAGTGTGAGAAAAGGTTCAGTGATATGCATCATCTCAAAGCACACCAGAAAAATCACACTGGAAAGAAACCTTATTGCTGTGACCAGTGTGGAAAGAGCTTTCCTAGACTGGAACATATCAAAATACACCAACAAATTCACACCGGAGAGAAACCTTATATCTGTAACCAATGTGGGGAAAGCTCTGTCAGGTACACGTCTACCGTTAGAGGACACTGGCATGAGTGCCTCTTTAGCTCCGGTGGGGCTTTGTGAATGTACTCTCTGTTGTTGTTTTTTTTTATTATTATCTTTGTAATGTATTGTCTTCTTACCCTGTGGGCCTTGAGCCTGTAATAAAGTTTATATATTGCTGTGCAGTGTGAGTGTCTGATTGCATGTGATCAGATAAAGACACAACAGAGGCCTTTTTTGCTCTGTCCTGTTATTTTACTATTTATAATGAATGTCACTAATACAATACAGGAGAAGGCAGATTTCTGTATGTATGTAATGTATTTATTTTTAATTGGACATGATAGAAGCAATGCATCCAAACTAATCATTGTAGTATTTAGGACCACAATAATAAGGAGTAGTCAGGACTTTAAGTTATCATTCTAGCCGAGATGTGATTGTACATTTGTGCTGTTTACATTTTTGTCTCATAAATTATTATACTTGAACCTTGAACCAAACTAACCTGACATGATTTAACCCTTAAGTGCTGTTCGGGTCATTTTGACCCGTTTTACATTTTCATTTGGAAAAAAAAGGTAGAAGTTAAAAATGTTTCCACCTGAAACTCACTGGCCTTAAAGATTCTTCTGAGATGAACATGTAAAAAAAATATTTTTGCACTACACCCATGCTACACCCCCCTCATATTTTTTGAACCTTAAGTGCTGTTCGGGTCATTTTGACCCGGAAGCACAGAAATACACAGTATTATGCCAAAACACAGACACACAGTCACCCCCACTTCTAACACCCCCCTTCCGAAGCCCCATTCCGAACCCTCCCCCCCTTCCTATAAGCATTGAGCAATATTGCCCAGTATTAAATGAAGTAGTTTTTTTACATGGATTTCAGCTAAATCAGTAAAAACGCCTAGCTCTTTCAGTGTTTAATGTGATATAGCAAAGCAGAAATGCAAACATTTACCAAATATATCATATGAATTGTTTGGTATTGAGTCAAAGTCAATGTATCATGATGATTTGTTAAGTTAAAATTTATATTAGTGTTGTTTTTTTTAAACCAAATATCCACCGGGTCAAAATGACCCGAACAGAACGAAGGTGTAGTGAATCTGAACAGAACTTAAGGGTTAACATAGGTGAATCCACTGAGCCTACTAAGTTTTATACTGTGTGATGTGGTGGACATTTCTGTAGATTACGAGTTGATTGGGCAATATCCATGTCTAGGCCACATATATTGTTATGTTATGTTAATATGGTTAACTACTTAGAAACTTGGCACCCATTGGTCATTATCAATTGAATAGGCTGATATAATGCTCTATTTCCCATAGAGCAGCTACATAGTCTCAAATAGATAAAACAAATGATAATTGTCTGTTCTGTGAAAGATAAGAGTAGGCCTATGTTGTAACTGTCTGTCCAATGGCAGCGAGTTAGGTCATGTTTTGTGTTCCTTTAACTTAACTCTTTGAATTAGCTTGGCTCTCTTTTTAACTCATGAATGCAAAAGCAGTCTTCTAAATTAACCATAACAATGAATTTGCATTTTAAATCATGTTAAACCACAAAGCAATAAAACACTTAGCTTCAACTCAAAATAGTAACCTTGACTTAATGTCTAGTGAACAAATGGACTCTTTAGCTACAAGAAAAGGCACACAATAACTCCACACAACTGAGTTTTATATAGAAATAAATATTTATAGAAAATGTAAACAGTAAGTATAAACAAATAGATGGATAGATAGATAGATAGATAGATGGATAGATGGATAGATAGATAGAGTCACTTAATGACAATTATAATAATTTGTGAGCCTACACACTCACACACAGACCCTACAAGCCAGCAAAATGAAATACTACCTAAGTTAACCTTAACTTGTGTCAGACTTGAATTCAAATGCAAGATCAGCTTTATATAAATGTAGTAGTAGTAGTGTTATGAGAGGGAAGGTGATGTTTGTTCAGACTAGCAGGGACTTAGGTGGGACAGTTAACAAAGCATTATCCAGTTTCTGTCTATTGTTGATCCCTCCCCCCACCACCACCCTGATTGGTCCCTCAGAGTCATTTTGAGTATTTAACATAGCCCTGTTTTAGCTCCATGACACAGTCATGACACAGTTCCATGTGTGCAAGTTCCTGATGCTGAACTCTCTTCTGGACTAAAGGTGAAGTATAAATAAATAGATGGATAGATAGATGGATAGATGGATAGATAGATAGATAGATAGATAGATAGATAGAGAGATAGAGAGATAGATAGTAGGTTGATGCACCAATTGATGCAGGTTAGAGTTGTCCTATCTAAAAAAAGAAGGTAACATTTGAATTCCCCATCACAAAATACATACAATAGACATCCAATTTGTTTTTGAGATGGATAGGGTACAATTGGCAATTATAAAATACCAATTGATGCAGGTTAGAGTTGTCCTATCCCAAAAAGAAGGTAATATTTGAATTCTCCATCAAAAAATACATACAATAGACATCCAATTTGTTTTTCAGATGGATAGGGTACAATTGGCAATTATAAAATACCAATTGATGCAGGTTAGAGTTGTCCTATGCAAAAAAGAAGGTAATATTTTAATTCTCCATCAAAAAATACATACAATAGACATCCAATTTGTTTTTCAGATGGATAGGGTACAATTGGCAATTATAAAATACCAATTGATGCAGGTTAGAGTTGTCCTATGCAAAAAAGAAGGTCATATTTGAATTCTCCATCAAAAAATACATAGGCCTACAATAGACACCTTTTTTTTTTCTTTTTTCCGCTGCCTTTTTTTCGCGGCCTCGTCCATGGACTCGTCCACGGCCGGCCGTTTGCGTCCACGTCCGCGGCCTCGTCCACGGCCGCGTCCCCGGCCGTCTGCGTCCACGGCCGGGACGGCCGGCCGTTTGCGTCCGCGTCCACGGACGCGTCCATGGACGTGGACGCGGCGGCCAGCGGCTGTCTCTCCATTCATATGGCATATTGATAATGTGTCATAAATAATGACACATTATAAATAATGCCACACGAAAGGCTATCCAATGTAAAACAAAGATGAGTTCATAAAAGAATATGCTCCCCTTAGAATGTTGGCTGTGGAAGTGGCCAGTGACTACTGTTTCGATGTGTTTACAGTAGGCCTATATGTAACATAATGGCATGCCATATACTTTCCAAAGTTTGGTGCGCAAATCATGAAAAAAAAAAACGACGCATTGCTCTATTGTTCTGATGGCAATGCATTAGGGTCTGTACTAAGGCTCTCATAAATTACACAATCGGGCAGCCGCCTATCATAATAAATGCCAAGTCGTGTATTTATTTTCCTGGCTGATAGGCCTAACCCTACATTATAAGCATATTAACAAAAATGTTTTAACATGTAGGCCTATATAATTATAGAGAATATAGGCTACGTTGTGGTTTTATGTCCGCACTTTATTTGAATAGCTCTGGATTAAGAGCACCTGCTAAATACCTATATTTTACATTATAAACAGTGGTGTTTGTATAATATTTTTATATTGTAAAGTGCATGTGCCTATGCCTATTTTATACTACAAAGAAACGTGATCTACAAACTAACAATGCTTTGCATTAAGACGAGTTGTTAGTTTGGAGATCTGCTCTGGGCATATCCACACAGAGGACAAGCTGAGGTGGTGACGTCACCGAGTACGCTGCAGGAAGTACTGTTCCAAACCCAGAATCAGCGACGTGCGTCCTCCCGTCCCTGGAAGTTCTTACTCCCAAGGCTACCTTGCAAGTCTGAACTACCAAGGACCCAAGGACCCAGTTACCAAGCCTGCGATTGAGAAACACCCTTGGTCTTGTCCAGAGCAGACTTGGTAAAGTGGGAGGATCGGGGCGGATCAAGTCTACATCCTGGTATTTCGTCTTGCTCAGATGCAGACTTGAGGATTGGAATGGTACTTGGCAGCGACTGATGACGTATCACAAGTTCACAAGGAGGCAAGCAGAGACAAGTAGGCATATTGAGAAAGACCCTATGTCTTACGGTCTGTCTTCTTCTTTTTTGGCGTTTTACGGCGGGTTGGCAACCATATTTTGGTGCATTACCGCCACCTTTTGATCCAGAGTGTGGATCAAACAAAAGTCTTAAATTTAACAGTGTTCTGTGGCTCTGTGCTCACCCGTAATCCCATAATAATCCCCTTTACATTGTCCAGACACTTCTAATTAACTCATTTCTCAAACCCATTGGTTTGAGATGGCGCAAACCCTTCCCTCAATGTATTGTCCAAATCTTCACCAGTGATGTCCACTATATTGAGGAACTCTCCTCGCTGCCTCCAACACCATTTTGATCCTTTCAGATTTTCCCTGCATTTCAACCGCACAATTTATGACCATGGCTATGAAAGCCAAGAACTGTCTTTTGTCCACATTTCGTTCATCTCTTTCCTTGGTTTCCTCCGTTTCCCGTTGTCGAGTTGCTCTTCCTCCTTTCTCGTTCATTCTCTTTACCGCCTCAGCATATGAAACTCTCTTTTCCACTCGGATCCTATTCACCATAACCTCCTCCATCCGTTTAGGACACTCTGCCGACCCAGCATAATGACTTCCACTGCAGTGTAGACACTTTGGTTCTTCTGTTTTACATTCCTCAGAACATCCCTCCTTCCCACACCTTCCACATTTTCGAGCTCCTCTGCACACCGACGCTACATGGCCGTAATCTTGACAAAAACATCTCACAGGACCTTTCTCAAAAGGCCTGACTCACTCTATCAAATGTCAAACATATGGACTTGGTGTCTCTGACCATCTCTGTATCTTGTCATTCTCCTTGCACTACAAACCCCCTCCACTTCCTGCTCAAAGATGTCCGGCTTGACTGTCAGTGGCACACCACTGACTAACCCCTTCCTCCTTCTCCAAGCATGAACGTGTCCACTGGGATGTCTCCAAATATCATTATATTTATGGCCCGGTATAGCTGCTCATCATCCCTACACTCAATGATAACTATTCCACCTCTAGTTACCCTCACGGACTTCACTTTTACAACTTGTTTCTCTACAAACTTTCCCACCTTGTGCGGATCTCCGAAAACGCTGTCAGCTTTTATCTCTGCTCTTATTCCCATCACATACCGTTCTTTCTTTCTTTCTTCAGGCTCACTTTCTAATTTACTTGCTTTTCTCTTTTTATTTTTGTCCCCAGATCCTCGCTTGTCTTCCTCCTCATCATCTTCTCCTCCTGACTCCATTTCAAACAAACCGCCGTCCATTTCTAAACATTATGTGAAATTGTCTACTAATCCTTTACCTGCTATGCAAACTGAGTTCCATGAACTCCTAGTCAAGGCTAGGGAGGCTCAATGGATCTCTGATAATGAATTTAAGTTTTTAGGTGTTGAATTCCCTATGCTCGCCTCGTTTTATTTACTCCCGAAAATACATAAAGAACCATTTGATAATCCTCCAGGCCGCCCTATTATTTCTGGAATTGGCACTCTTACTGAACCAGCCTCCAAATTTATTGATAGCTTTATTAAGCCTTATGTTAAACAACTCCCCTCTTTTATAGAGGACACCACTGATGTTTTAAATAAGCTTTCTACTCTTACTAATTTACAACCAAATTTTTTGGTCACCATGGATGTAGAATCCCTTTACACTAACATTGACCATAATGATGGTTTGGAGGCTATGAGGTTTTTCCTTTCAGATAGAGATGCTTTGCCACCTACTGACTTTATTGTTGAGCTTACTGATTGGATCATTCACAACAATGTATTCATGTTTACTGACGCTATTTATAAACAGTGTATTGGCGTTCCTATGGGGTCCTGCTTCTCTCCAAACTATGCATGCTTGTATCTTGGCTATTGGGAGAAACGTTTTGTTTTGAACACTGTTAACCCCTTTTTCCCTTGCATAACCTGGTATGGTCGCTACATTGATGATCTTTTGCTAATGTTCAACGGCTCTGAGACGCAGTTGCTTGATTTCCATAAATATCTAAATAATTTGAATCGTAATATTAAACTCACTATTGAATATTCTCAAACTGCCATTAACTTTCTAGACCTCACTATATCCAAAGATTTACTGGGAAATCTCCATACTACTATTTTTAGAAAAAAGACTTCTCGCAACACGCTGCTCAGAGCTGATTCATTTCACCCTTCTTATTTAATAAATAACATTCCTTTTGGTCAATTTCAGCGGCTACGCCGCTTATGTGATGAGGAAGATGACTTTAACATACAGGCTACTGATATGGCTGACCGCGGTCGCTTTGTAAGCAGAGGATATAAGCAAGAGGTGGTCGTCCGTGCCCGCAACAAGGCACATGATATTAATCGTAACGACTTATTAATAAAAAAGAAACGTAGGCCTACCAATTCCTCTCAATCCCGTCCTTACTTTGTTACACAATACAGCACTGCTGCCAACCATATCAGCCGCATCATCAAAAACAACTGGGGCATCATTAACAGTGACCCTACCCTTAGACAGGTCTTCCCTGAACCTCCAGTGGTTTCTTTTAAAAGGGCTCCGACTTTAAGGGACAAATTAGTCAATAACTTTTTACCTCCCCCCAAAAGCGATTCTTGGCTTAAAAGACCAATAGGCTGCTATAAATGTATGCATTGTCCACATTGTTCCAACGTTGAACAAACTAAAACTTTTATGGACTTAAAGACTAATAAAACGTATAAGATTAATGACTTCATTAACTGCAGCACTACTCATGTGATCTACAGGTTAACATGCACCTGCCCTGGTGTGTTCTATGTGGGAAGAACCAAACGTCGCCTTAGGGACCGTCTAGCTGAGCATAAGTATGCTATTCGCACAAACAACATGGTATATCCAATAGCAAGACATTTTAAAGAAATGCACAACAGCAATGATGGTTTACTGCGCATTATTGGTCTTGAGCAGATAAAACCGCTAACCAGAGGCGGAGATCGGCTCAGAAAACTAAACCAGAGAGAAACATTTTGGATCCACTCCCTAGACGCATTGTGCCCTCCAGGTCTAAATGAGGATATAGACTTTATGTGTTTTCTCTAAACTTTTTTGCAATTATACTTTTCTTTGCTTTAAGTTTGCTTTTTTGTTACTGGTATTTTGTTATGTATATATTATTTTTGTTTTCGTTCTCTTTAGTCTTATTGGCTAATTGACTGATTGCTCCATTCAATGTCCCTCCTATGTAATTACCTTTTGTGCTGCTCACACACACACATGTGCAATTCTGAGTGTGTGTCCTAAGTGCTGATTGACTAGGTCTCTGCTACTCTGCTGCCCCCTGTATATAATGACTTCTGTTTGTCTGTTTGCCTCATATATGCCCTGATGAAGACCCCGAGAGGGTCGAAACATGTCGGCTTTTATTATGACTTGAAATAAAGTACACTGCTTTTACGTCCGTTCCCCTCCTTTTTATTTTTTGAGTGCTCGGATCCGCCTTCTCTTTTTTCAAGTTTTATCCCACTGATCCTGGTAGCACCCGCCACACGTTTTTAACTTTGCTGGTACCTCCTGAGCACCTAGTTTTTCTTGTTCTCTAAACCGCCGTCCATAGTTCATTTTTGCGGGCGGCTTCTAGAATGTACTGAGTCACGTGCATTTGCTGTAACTCCTCCCCATCTTGTTGACTCAATGTGTACAACAATGTTAGAGTCCATTGAACGAATCAACATCTGTTAGTTGAGTCAACAACAGCATTGTGGGTTTTCACTCAATTACAATTTAAGACCTGACTGAAAATTATTTTATGACTAATTGTCTAAACATGTATTAACAGGCTTTGTCAATTTTACCACCTTAAAAACATTGAGACAACTTTGTATTTTTAGCCCTCCCAACATTTCACTTGTTGGGTTTTTTACAGTGTAGATCGGCTATTTTCAAAAGTATAAAAATGTTGAATATTTTCGAAACATTTTAAAAACACAAATCTTGTATCGTTGGCTTAAACAATTTTTAGATTTGGATCTGTGGATAAAAACATTCATTTGCGGTTCCTTGACTTGAAAATGTTTTAGAACCACTGGTTTAAACAACATTGGGGAAGGAAGCCCAAATAAGCATAGGCCTATATACATTTTAAAAATGTAAAAAAAACATTTTGAAAACAAGCCCAAAGTCGCTTATAATGAGCAGAGTTGGCAACACTGGGAAGAACATCAAATGACGCTACTGTCCTTAAGAACACACTTCCTCATGCCACTGCATGGATTGCCACTCATGTTTGGCTCGCATGTAGGCAACATTTTGTCCTGGGTGCTGTTACATTTTTACAAGACCTTTTATGGATTCCACAAGGGAAATTCAGTCACCCGAAGGCAAATGCTGGGTCCACTCTTGATTCGGCAGCAGCGTCGTAACTAGCCTACTTTGCAGGGGAAACCCAGTCAGGTGCGACAATGATTTACATATCATCTTAAACCAGAAAGTAGCCTAGTGCAGCGCCTGTTTTTGTCACTCTGACAATGACTACAATTCATATTTGTAACACCCGTTGTGCTCATTTGTTTAACTAAAACAAACATTGTAGTTATTGTTCTTTGTATGATGTTCTTCATTATAGACAGATATAGTTATTGCGACCGCAGGTCGCAGTTTAGTATGTGAACCGCCACAACTTGACCGTATCTCTGTCTGTCTGTCTGTCTGTCTGTCTGTCTGTCTGTCTGTCTGTCTGTCTGTAACGCCTGACACTTTTTTTAATATATAAATCTTTATTCAAACATTATGACATACAATTAACAAGACAATACGAAACAGACAATACAATACAGTACAGTACAACACAAATACAAACGACAAGTTATCAATACATACATATAAGAACAAATCATAGCCAGGGGGAATTGAATTTGGCCAGAATGATTATTAAATTAATTATAAATAACGCCTGACACTGTGGTTCCCCTGACACATCACTGTGACATCACAGGTGACGTCACAGTGATGTCAGATACTCAGTCTTAATTGCTGTGTAATAATAAAACATAAATAAACAAATTAATTTTTGGAACCAAACTGCCAAAAAATGTAATTATGAACTATGAGCGGAACTAGTTCATTATAAAATGTGTGAACTGAACTTAAAACTAGTTCATGTAGAACACTCCAAACACTGATCAGGTCCATGGTTGTACAGTGTGCAAATCTAAAACTTGTCTTAAGGTCGTTGCACACTGCTTCATTTTGTCATCCGAATATAGGAGTGAATTTCTGAGCACGTAATTAAAGAAATCAACCTCACGTTATGTCAATCACTGCCGCCCGTTCCGTATTCATTTGTCCCTTGCTCTCTCTCTATCTCTCTCTCTCTCTCTCTCTCTCTCTCTCTCTCTCTCTCTCTCTCTCTCTCTGTCTCTCTCTTCCCTTGCCCTGAAAAACGCCTTTCGCAATGAAACAAAGCAGCAGTGTGCAAACAGGTTTACCCCTGAACAATGCCAATAGAGAGAACTATAATAACACAACAATGCAAATGGGACCATTTGGAATGCTTTCCACCTGGAATGTTTTGTACCATTGACCTCTGCGGAATGCTGTCTGACTGGTGCATGGCGTTTACCAGGCGTGGAGCGTCAGTGTAGATTTGGTAGGCGGTCGCTTATGGGCCCGGGACTCCTGGGGCCCGGCCGTCAGATCACATGGACTTTTATTTTATTAGGATTTATCACCCTTAAAAATACTGGGTTAAAATCTTAATTCAACTGCTGGGTTAGAAATTGTAGACAGAATTTGGTCTGACATTGAGTTATCTTGACAGAATTGGGTACGAAATTGGGTGTGCTTGACCAAACATTGGATTAAATATGAGTTAAAATAGGAATCCATCTGTTGGGTTATAGTTGCCCCGTCCAGACTATGAAATAAAATGAATTGATTTCCATTGGGTTTTGATTTGACCAACAGTTGTGTAAGTGCATGTATCGCTTGATGGGTTAAACTAGTATTTAAGATAGAGAAAACAACATTATATTGTAGATGATCGCCGTGGATGTAACCCAGTCATAATTCCTAATAATAATAAAAAAGTTGCTTCTAAACAGAAACCATGACTAAGATGGTCCAGACTGACACATACAAACAGGGATGCTGTTCATCCTAAGTGAAGCACAACATAATCTTTTGTGTGTTGTTCCAAGTTGTTCCAACTTTTATGACTAAATGCAATATCTACTCAGCATTCATTCTTTCTTGAGTAGATTAGATTAAGCGTAAAAAAGATCATTGAAGAAAGTGATGTAAAAAAATGAAAATATTTAAAGTAATTGGGCGTACAATCCCAACCCAACAGCAATGTCACTATTAACCTATTATTGGGGGTACAATCCCAACCCAATCGGAGTTCCCAGAGGTCTTTTCTTCCGCCACTAGGTGGCGAAATAATCCCAACCTAACAGCAGGGGCTCATGAACCCAACAGAAAGGTCACTTTAAACCCAATTTTTCGATATACAATCCCAACCCAACATGCATGGTTTCACCCATTACCCAACCCTGTTGATATACAATAACTACTGTCTGGGCAGGTCCTAATTTGGAAACGGGTTGGGTTACCAAAATATCCAACTTGGGTTATTTTCAACCCAGCAGTTTTAAGACGTGGCTGCCGGACAGTCCTACTGCCTGCGACGCAGCCGGGTGCCGCCGGCCAACTGCTGGTCCTACTTCTAGTCCGTGAGGCGGTGCCTGCCGCGGCTGTTGTCGGCAGTTACTGGCGACGCCGCATCTGACGCCGGTGCCGGAGAATGCACTCGCTCCTTCTGGATTATCGTCATCACCATTAAAATACTATTAATTGGGCCCTCAACAACATGCAACCCAGTTGCATGTTGTTGAGGGCCCAATCATCGTGGCTTGCCTACCAGTCCGGTTTTGAGTTGTTGAGAGAGAGAGACTGGAATAGTAGTCCATGGGCCAGACGAGATGTCGGTATCAAAAAGGTGGCAAAGGTTATCATGCATTTTATAAAAGCTCTATATCAGTAGATTATATTTTGGTATGATAACCCTTTCTTAGACCCAGCTAAATTGGTGTTATCAGCCGCTAGAGTTGTTGTCCCATTAACTTTACATTACAGGGAAAGAAAGCTAAAAATGAATCTGCTTTAATTAGCATAAGAGGGGTCCAACTAGGGGGTTTTCATGATGCTGAATCCATTGCAAGCATCTGTTTTGCACGAAAAACATCCGTGGGGCTAAAACGCCCCCCACAACAGTGTGAAAAGTGATGACTCATCACTAAACCATATTCTTGTGGGACAGTTTTTAGCCCAATGAATGTTTTTTGTGCAAAACTGATGCTTGCAATGGATTCAGCATCATGAAAACCCCCTAGTTGGACCCCTCTTATGCTAATTAAAGCAGATTTAGCAGATTCATTTTTAGCTTTTTTTCCCTGTAATGTAAAGTTAATGGGACAACAACTCTAGCGGCTGATAACACCAATTTAGCTGGGTCTAAGAAAGGGTTATCATACCAAAATATAATCTACTGATATAGAGCTTTTATAAAATGCATGATAACCTTTGCCACCTTTTTGATACCGACATCTCGTCTGGCCCATGGACTATAGTAGACTGTGTTGTTTGTTGTTTTTCTTTTTCTTTACTCGACTATAATAATTTGAAAACTTTAGTTACAAGTTGCCTCTTGGTTCAGAATATTGTTACACCACATACATTAACCACATACAGTAAGTTAAATATCTAAGTTCTGTTTCAACCACTAACAACGAACCAGGAGGAGACATGGAAGTACGTGGATACGTCCTGCTGTTGGCTTCCATCCTGCTGCTGGGGGTTGGACTTTACTTTGGAGCCATTCAGCTGCTACTGCGAGCATTAGGAGCCTTGGCATATAGATCCATGCAAAATGCACTTCCAGGACTGTTACGAAACATGGGTACAGTAGCATTGTCACAATTCTAACATAATTGCTTGATTGTAATCCTTTGAGAGTCAAGACAATATTAAATAGTTTACATAATCGTTAGGACAACTATTCCACAATCCAGTGTGAGATTTTCACTGCAAAAAGTTTTATTTTGTTTTAGTCAGTATTTTGAATAGAATTCTGTTTAGTTTTAGACATATTTTAGTCATACATACTTAAAGTCTAGTTTAGTCGACTAAATCTATAGTTGATTTTGTCAACTACAATTTTGGTGGGCCTTTAGTGTCGTAATGGCTGATTTTACACTTGACTGCATACTGAAAATAGCAGATCTACAAGCTCACAACGACACATTGTGAACTTGTGCATTGTGAGCTTGTAGATCGGCTATTTTCAGAATGCAACATCCGAGCGCAATCAAACATATATATTTTTTCCTTTTAATAATTATTGTTA
Organism: Nannobrachium achirus; assembly: GCF_963921795.1. Classification (NCBI taxonomy): domain Eukaryota; kingdom Metazoa; phylum Chordata; class Actinopteri; order Myctophiformes; family Myctophidae; genus Nannobrachium; species Nannobrachium achirus. The sequence continues at coordinate 14,336,881 of NC_137823.1, read as the reverse complement.
AATGTATACATTTTATAACAAACAAATTCCATAAATAAAAATATATAATTAATTAAGAAGTAGCGAAAATAGAACTTTTCGTCGGAAAGGTCCGGTTCAACTACAAAAGTGCACTCGGACTTCTGAAAACTATAACCCCGAATGAAGCCCTTTGCACACAGGCGCGTTTATCCGCACGGATAAAACGGACAATTTCATTTTTTTAAAAGAAAACAATGATTCTCTACAACCTCATGCACACCGGATCCGAATTAGCCGTGCGAGGAGTGGCTGTGGCTGTGCGTTTATTTTCCCGATCGAACCCAGTTCGATTTGTGCGTCTTGTCGCATGTGGTAAAAAACTCATCAGTCCTTTTATGACTCCTTTTGGGATCCGCAGCGCCGATTCCGCACAGCATTGCACACCAAATCCAATGCGTTTTATTCATGCAGCAAACAAAAAAAACGCAACTGTCCTGTGTGCAAAAGGCTTTAGATTTCGGAAAGTTCGGTTTTTCGGAAAGAGTATGGACTGGTTTTTAATTGTACAATTTAAGTCATTAATCGTAATCATTGGTGCCGTTTTTAAAATGTTTCAAAAATAATAACGAAAAATTATGTTTTTTGGACATAGGCCTACAAGGTTTCCAGCTGACACTGGCAGAAGCAGTGGTGTCAAATGTTGGAAAGACGCTAGGCGAAACAATACAAGAATATGTGCCTGTGCCTTTGCCTGTGGCTGTTCTTCTGCTTCTGCTGCTTGGAACTCTGACCATCTACTCACTCTACATCGCCTTCAGCTTCCTCCTCAGGTTTGACCCCCAAACCCCTTACTGTGTGTGCGTGTGCGTGTGCGTGTGTGTGTGTGTGTGTGCGCACGCGTGTGCGTGCATGCGTGTGTGTGCGTGTGTATGCGATGCATCAACTCCTTCAAGACTTCTTACAAGTGGAAGAATATTGTGAAATAATTTAAAACTCTTATTATTCCCTACACAGTATACATTTAGTTGACTGGATATATTGTAACATTTAAGTCATTAAAGTCATGTAATGGGAAGCACTTAGTAAACTTGCTTTTGAAAAGTGCTATACAATTTTATTATTATTATATCCTTGGACTCCTAAAATTTTTGTTCTACACTAAATATGATCAAATATCTTTGCTGAAAACAGTCGATCTACACGCTCAAAATGTTATGGTTATTTTACTTCAACCTATAGCCTATGTTGTTGATCATTTGCACCTGCTGCCTACAGAATCCTTGTGTTTTTCATCCAGAAAGTGGTCTGCTACGTTGTTGCTGTTTGACAAAATAGGAATTTCATATTGACATGTTAATGCAGAAGAGAAAAAATGAATTATGAAGTCTAAGACGAATATTTTCTGTGAAACAAACATTGTGTCTAAAACGTTTGCAGTACTGTCTAATGTGTCTCCTTCTAGACTCTCCTCTGTTAGGGTCGATCCTTCATTCAGGGACATTGTGAGTAAATCAATTGTGAGTAAAACAATCTACCACTCCATATCCAACATTGAAGTTTTTAAATCCAAATTGAAGACCCATCTCTTTACTTGTGCTTTTAATATAGTATGAGGTTATGTTTGGTGTTTTGTTGATGTTTACTTTGTATTAATTTAGTTTTATTTGTTACTGTGTTATATGCCTGTATCATTGCTCTATAGACTAAGGTCTATTTTTGTTTATTGTCTTTGGAAAGCACTTTGGGTCAACTGCTGTTGTTTTTAAATGTGCTATATAAATAACATTGACTTGACTTGACTTGACTAAAACCAGATCCTCTGCATAATAATTACACAGACTGAACATCAGGACAGTTACTGATTGTTCTTCTGTTATTGCGCTCTGTCTTTCAGACCCATTTTACACCAAGCGTGAACACAGAAGAGACAATCGTTGAATACAGGTAACTCATCCTAATCCGTTCCATTGTTGGTATACCTTCCTTTTTTATGTTCTGTTTATTGATTTGGGGGAATTTCACACACTCACAGGTCATATTGCCATGATGGAATGAATACACAAACAAGCCGGTGTCAAGAAAATCGTCAAATAAATAAATACAAAGAGTGAGAAGAAAAAATGAGTAAAACAATAATTAAAAAAATACACCCAATATTAGTACACATCCACGGTCCATAAAACACATAGTTTAACTAGGCATGGCTTTTAGATTACTACCAATATATACATTAGATATAGAACTCAGGGCTTTTTTCAGTTGCAGTCCCCTCCCGTTGGAACTCGATCCCTCCCAGCTCACATCAAAGCCACCCCCACCCTTGCCCTGTTCAAAACCTGCCTCATAACCCACCTCTTCAGACATGCATTCCCCACCTATTTAAATTGGATGTATTATTCAGCGGATAATCAATGGACAGCGGGTCATATAGAGAAATAAACCTTGACAGACATAATCACCCTGAAGGGATTAAAGGGACACTTCACCTCTGGTACAACCAGATCTTATTTTATTGTTGTTTGGGACACAATCAACACAATCCTGAGTTATTTTTTGTATTCAATCTGTGTTTTGAGATATTTTAGTAATTCAGCTGTGCTAGTGATGCATTTTGCATCATATGATGCAGCATGATGATGCAAAATGCATCATATGATGCAAAATGCATCACTAGCACAGCTACGTCACAGTCCGAAGTCTCATTACTCCGACTGTAACAGACATCCATGCCTATGTAGCAATGCCTAAGTGGTATGCGCCTGGACCAGTAGGCCAGCGGGCGCCCCGGAAGAATCCATGTTTTTGTTTGCATATTGTTTATTACGAGCGCAACCAAAGAGTCAGGAAAAATAGAACAGTTTTTTTCACCAGTGGGGAATACACCACACTGTGAAAAAACAATAGCATCTGGTGAAATTCTCCCGGCGGAAGTTGCACCGTTCTATGCCGTATCAGCCTCACGTTGTAACCAGGCTTTTCTCTTTGGAGATGAGTTAGCCTGGCTACGCGAGGCTAGTTAGAGATGGGGTTAATAATGGGGAGAGTCGGACGAATGCAACGTCGGAGTAATGCGTGTCGGAACAATAATGCACACCCCGGGCACCAATCAACAGGGTTAGGGTTAGGGTTAGGGTTAGGGTTAGGGTTAGGGTTAAAGCTTTATCTTTTATATGTTTCAGCTCAGGATGAATGACACAAATTAAGATTAACCATACCATGTATTGCAATGATATAACCAGTTATGCAATGATATTGCATTTTAGGTTGGCGATGTAGCTCTGCTTTGATAATCAAATGATCTGCTCGAACATGAGACATAATCTGATATATCACAATCCCCCAGAGCAAAGTATAAATACAGACATAGATAGATAGATAGATAACTTTATTATCCCAAGGGGGATAATACCACATGACATGAACCAGTTGCAGACAGACACAGAGATTGATCATTAACACGGAACAATCCTTCAACAATAATACATACAGCATGAATTGAACAACAACGGGAAGGAGGCCGGGGAGGTGGTGGGATTTTTAACTCTGACAGCTGACCGTTCAGTGTGGAGGCTGCACGAAGACTGAGCAGAGAATAGCGACTACTTAAATGTACCGCCTGAGATGCACTGTGGGTAGCGGGGCGTATACTTGAGAGCTTGAATCGAATGAGAATGAACGAGGAGTGACAGACAGCACTGTGGGAGTGTGAATGAATTAACATATTGACAAATGAATGGAAAGGGGGGGGGGGGGGGGGGGGGTCCGGCGAATATGATAACAACGCATCCAAATTTATCAAACACCTTCATAACTGTCTTAATGCTGTGGTCTGGCTTAGCATTAGGGACATTGATCTCTAGAAAATCATCCAATAAGTGGAGAATGAATGGCAGCCTGAATGTATTTAACGAAATCCAGCACAGTGCTGAAAGCGTATTGAATATGTTAGGACTACTGCGGCACCCAAATATGAGTCTAACTGCGAAGCAGCATTTTCCTCGCCATTTTATGCTGAATTGGGAAGGGTCAAGCGGCATGGTCTTGAACGCATCTGTATTATCAGGTCTTCCCAAGCCAGTTGCCTTTCCCTGCTATTTTAATTAGGCGGATTGCTTGATCGACAGTAGCTATAGAATAGGGAAAACGGAGCCAAGGGAATTAGGTTATTAATACTATCCTTGCTGTCCTCATGAGGGCTTGACAGATCTATAATCATGCTCTTTTTCCCGGAGTACTTTCTCGTAGCGACACCTATTGGATTTATCCGATAGATTGGAAATGGGGGATCGTCAAATGGACCGATCATATATTGTCCCTTCTCGACCTCCCTTGCCAATAATTTATCTACAACTTCTGGCTCTTTCTTAGCAGATAAAAGATTTTTACAGATGAAAATCTTACAGGGAAGACTACACAGTCCAGCGAAAATACCATGAATGAGACCAGATAACAAATAAAACACAAAACAGTGATCTGGATGCTTAGACAGGGCTTTCCTGAGCTCTGGAATGTTCACAGGAGTTGACGGTTTATTCATTTTTTCGGGAATCTGCGGCGCGGACAGATGAATTTCGGATGGCTGTCTCCGCAAAAGCTGCAAGTATGTAGAAATGTACAATTAGAAAAGCGGCATACACTTTCGTTGAAGTTATAGCAGACATTTGGAGACTTTTTCCCCTTATTCACCTGAGGGCCTGGCTCGGACTTCACTTTGGGACCATGAAGAAGGACTTCTCTTGAGCAAAGCCCGCTCTGGAGGGTAAATGAGCCACACACCGTGCAGGACAAGGCAAGATGCCCTGTGAAGTGCCTACTTATTAAAGGACCACTTCACCTCTGGGACAACAAGATCTTATTCTATTGTTGTTTGGGACACGATCAACACAATCCGTTATTTTTTGTGTTCAATCTGTTTTTAGATATTTTAGTATCTAAAAGCATGCTACAAAGCATCATATGATGCTTTGTAGCATAATATTGCATCATCTGATGCATCATATGATGCAAAATCCAGGCCCAATCCAGGCGCTGGTTGAATTTTTGAATAAAGGATTTTGGTACTGTGATATGAAGTCCCTGTAAAGGGACCATCGAACTCGGTCATAGTCAGATTCTTGAACAGTCTTGGGTCACTATCTTTAAGACACATCGTAATGTCGCCGCAGTCAATGATGCGTTTTTCTCCGAGCCCCGCCTCGGAAGAACTTAACAAGATCTTGACCAAGTTCACATCATTACCTGCTAGGATTTGCCCCCTGAGATTGTTGGAGATAGCGGCTGCTGGTGAGAAGAATGGAACTCCCATGGTCGACACTGGAACTGCAGGTCCCAGAATCCTCTGGGGCGCATCTTGGCGAATTCCTTGGCCAGGGGTAGTGACGTCAACTGTCTGCGCATGCCCGAAGAAAGGACCCAGATGCTCAGGCTGCTACTGGCGCCGATATTCTCCAGCATTTGGATTCTGGAATACATCAACTTTAATGAGACCTGAATGGAGTCGAGGATCGAGGATGGCATCGAGGATAAGATCAGCATGGGGAGGGTCGGAAATGACAGAAGTTTGCGTTCTAGCCCTTTTGCGCACTGGTTGATAGCTCATTTCAATGCTCTTGGACTTAGCGTTTAGCTTTCTTCGACAGGGCGGGGCTAGGTGGAGCTGCGTCGGGAGGGGTAGTACCGGAAACCGCCGCTTGCTGTTGGCAGAAGAACTTAAACAATTCTTTATGGGATATACCCGTAGGAGGTTGAACATCCGTAAGAGTTGTTCCAAAATTCTCCCCACTGGCCAGGATTTAATGGATGGCGTAGAAGGCGTGCTTTTTCCTGCGAGGCGAGCGCTGCATCGGCCCTTGGTCTGGGTTATTGTGATGCTTTCTACCTCTGAGTCTGGAGGCTCTGGAACTAGCTGGCCTTGCTGAGGTTCCATCTGAGTGTCTTGGATGAGATCGTCCTCCCCCTCTTCTGAGAAAAAGTCGTCCGGTCCTCCGACGAGGGACATGATCCTAGCCAGGAAAAGGGTGAGTAGGAAAGCGTACCGCGCCTCATCCGTTGACAAGCTGCTTGAAATACTGTATGTTAAAGCCGCGTTCTGGGTTGAACGCGGCTTTAACATTGACAGCTGACCGTTCAGACTGAGCCGAGAATAGAGACTGCTTAAATGTACCGCCTGAGATGCACTGTGGGTAGCGCGGAGTAAGGTAAGGTAAGGTAAGGTAAGGTAAGGTAAACTTTATTTGTCCACAAGGGAAATTTGTCTTGGGCTTTCACCCCTGCTACAGCCACACACAAAACATCAGTAACAAAATACATGGTAGAAATACATGACACAGGGGGGACACAACATTACACAAGTGCACAGTGATTAATCAATACTCTCAGTCAGTGCTGTTTCAGAGCCTCGTTCAACAATCCAATGGACACGGGTACAAATGATTTTTTAAACCTAATGTACTTCCACGTCGGTTCACTATACCTTCTTCCAGAAGGAAGAAGTACAAACTTCCCATGTAACACATGGGTAGCATCACCAATTATTTTCTGAGCCTGCCTTAGTGCCGCCTGCTCGTAAATAGACTGCAGAGAGGGGAGTTGTCTTACTCCTATAATCTTCCCTGCAGTCTGAACCAATCTCAGCAATTTGGACCTCAGTTGCACTGAGAGATTACCGAACCAAACTGTGGTGCCAAATCTAACCAGGCTCTCCAAAACTGCCCGATAAAACACCAACATAAACTTTTGGTCTACACCGTGAGTGTACTTGAGAGCTCGAATTGAATGAGAATGAATGAGGAGTGACTGACAGCACTGTGGGAGTGTGAATGAATTAACGTCTTGACGAATGAATGGAAAGGGGGGGTCCGGGGAATATGATAACAACGCATCCAGCCTTCCACAAATAAAAGAACTACCGCATGCTCCATTTATACCACAACCGCATATTATGAGGGAAATTATTTGTAGTCCTGGTATCACTCATGGGTGCGAGAGAGGGCAGTCTATAGGGTAAACCACCAGAAAAGCTGTTTGAAGTCGTTCATGGCATTTACTTGTAAATGGTTATTTTGTGTGACAGGTTCAGGTTCAGCAGGGCAGGGCTATTCCACTGCAGTGTGACAGGGATGGTGTTTGGAATGGCAGGGGGAGGAGAGGTTCTCTACAGAAGCGTTCAGTGGGAGGACAGATGGCTCCAGTCCACAGGAGGGACTCCTGCAGGGCCTCTGTTTGACATCCAGTGTCCTCAGCAGTCTATCTGCCAGCTACACATGCCGCACTGTGATGCCACACCTGGTGAGGCGCTGCTATTAGCATCGTCCATGTCCAATCATTTTAAAGTTACTTGTTCAAAGTGAGAAGAAAACAGAGTCCCCAACACTGGTTTCTTCTCTTTATTGCTTCAATGTTTCGATCCGGTTGCATATTCTTCAGGAATTATATCAATTGTTCAAAGTAACACACAAAACAATGGGAAGTAATTAGAAGGAATTTCAACAGACAATATGTTGAAATCCTGCGATGTTGAATTTGATCAAATAAATTGACACCAGACCACCCAGTCTTCCTGTTGAACTGAGATGGTTGAGGCAATGATGTTAAAGAGAGAATCACACTTTTTTCCCCTTCTTTTTTTAACCGTAAAATGTAATGTAATTTCCCAGATGATTTTCCAGACCTGTCTGTGGCCCACATCACAGATAAGGAATTGAACTTCTTAGAACCACAGAAAGTGACCAAGACGCACGTAATTGTAAATGTGACCCACCTGTCTCTGTTTGGGCTCTTGTGGAGGATTTACAACTACTTCAAGCAAACCAGTGGTGAGGTTGTGCTGTTCCGTCCACCACAAAGAGGTCTGAGACGCAAGCTGTGGGTATTTCTGCTGCCGAGCAATCTGCCCCTCGATGAGGTAAAATATGTTACAGTACATGTTAAGCATCTAGCATCACACACAATATATTTAGCCTGTACCTCAACAAGAAATGGATTCAGATTCAGATAACCAGAGGCTAGTATGTTGGGCGGGGCCATGTTTATAGTAGGGCTATAAAGACAAAAGATAAAAATGTCAATCAGAGTCTGGTGAAGTCTACAGTTCAAAGCTTGAAGGATGTGCCCATCTACCAGGCATATGGCTTAAGCATCGTGTCAAAGTTGTGTTGGTGTCATCGTAGGTGAAGGCGAAGCGTAAAGAGGATGAATACATCGAGACCACCTCCAACTGTTATCTGACCCCATCCCAAATCTACAGACTGCAATGCACTTCATATAAAGTACAACCCAAGGTACAGTATCAAACATTAAAAGTTCAGTACAAGCTGAGTTTATTGTCTGTTAAAAAGTTTTCTCTTTTTTGTGGGGAAAGCTTTTGCTGTAAATACCGTCTGTAGCCTATTTCGTCGCCACTGTCTGATAGCTGCTGCTATAGAGGGAAATGGGTACAATTTACAATTTATCAGTCGCTCTTAATCCAGAGCGATTTACAATAAACAAGGTAATACTTCAATACAATAAGCAAGGTAATACATAAATAGGAAAATCCCAAAACGACTAAAGCCCAAATAAGGCTTCCGGCCGGAAGTATGGGGCGCGGCCAGGAATGCGGTCTATAGGAATAGTAATCTAAGAAAAACCTAGGTACTAGGTAGAACCCGCAAGTTGGCATCTTGACAGAGTGCAATTCTAGTTCTCTCTGTTTTCAGGCTGTGAAATATCGTCTGAACTATGGACCAAATTACATCCCAACCTTTGAGGTGAAGTTGGATCTCAATGCAGAGGAATTCTCTTTGACCTTACTGGGACCCGAGAACAACCTGGTCTGGGAGGGAGACATTGAGCTGGAAGGTAAGAGTTAGGGCATTGGCTCTCAAAGTGACCCCCAGGGGTCCTTGGGGGGTGGGGGTGGGGAGTTAACAATCATTTTAAACATGTCATCCATTTATATGTTAGATATTCAAAAGTATAAATATAACAAAATCCTTAATACAGTATATATAGGCCTATATATTTTTTGATATTTTAACACAAATGTTCTTTTCTGGCGCCACTGAGTTAGGGTATTCTCACACCAGCGGCAGGGGCCACAACACAGAGTAGTATAGACTAGTTGGCAGGGAGTAATAAGTAAAGTAATATTACTTTTGTACAGAGCAGCAAGTAATACAGTACGTGTTTTCAGTAACGGGCCCAACTCCGCTGATGGTGATGATGACGTCCTCCCAGGACGTGGAGGAGCCGTTGCGCTCCAGACGGGCAGAGTTCATCCAGCGAGTGTCGAAGCCCGTCCTCCACAGTCTGCTGGACCGTCTGCTGGACCAGAGGGTTCTGAACGAGGAGGAGATGAGCTCCATCAGAGCCCAGGGCTACCGCGAGGAGGAGGCCAGGAGCTTCTACGACACATTGAAGAAGAAGGGCAACAGAGCACGTTCAAAGATGATGGACGCTCTTCATCAGCTGGACCCCAGCCTTTATGAGGTTCTGATGAGAGCAGACTGACCCTTCATCTGCTATTAGCTCCTTTATGAGGTGCTGATAGGAACAGACTGTTTTATGAGGCATCCTGGACACAATATGCGATGTGGGCTGCATAACTGAAGTGGCGGAAGTGCTGCGGTTAAGTTGCCTGGTTCCAGCCCATAGACCCCGCCCACTCTCAGAGTGGACTGTTTCTCCGATCCAAAATTGCGGCTTCTCCAATGAGCGCAGGGGGTGGGGGTGGGTCTAAAGAATATCACATCCATGCAGCAGTTGAAACGATTACATTTCAGGAAGTTCACACACCAGGCAGGCAGGCACACACGTGCGCGGCCGTGCGCGCTGATTTCACCATATCAAGTGGGATTGATATGGTTAAAATATGGGGGTTTAATCATATGGAAATTGCAAGATGTAACTCAACTGGTGGGTGACATGGGTGCGTTTGTTTTAATGTACAGTAAAACAACGTGGCATAGTTCTTCTTTTTTGCCATGAGAGAACATGTTTTGTGCACGGCTGAAAATGGCTGCCCATAGGGTTAAGCTATGATAATTGGTCAGCTGTTTTGGGTGAAAGGCGGGTCCGTATGTGAGTACGATAAGTCCTGTTGGTGTTGGTGTAATTGGATATATAGTTTACATCACTGCTGATCCTATAGTGTGTAGTCCCGTAAATGGTTGCATGACCTGGGTTGCTTCTGTACCTAAGATGTCTCCTGTTTTCTTTTTCTCCATTGTAGGCCAAGCTGTTTTTGGTCTCTTAAATTGCTCCTGCATGCGAGGTTGCTGAGATTGTGGGCAGGATGGTGTGGTGAGGTGGAGTTAAGGTTAAAGTAGAGATTGGGTGGTATTTTGGTATACAGGTGCGATTTGTTAGTATGCTATTTGCTAATAATTTGACCATTCCCGACGTTCGAGAGGGCGTTGTTTTTCTAAAAACTATTCTGGAGGATTTCTCATTCCCCTCCTGTGTTAGGTGCTGCATGGGTGCCTCCTGCACCTAGGGTGTTGGCCCCTGCAGGGTTAACATTGAGGAAAAAATAAGTTATGTTGCAAGCTAAGTTACAAGCTGATCAGGAAAAAGTGAGGCTAGATACTCAATAGGCAATTGAAAAACTGACACTTAAAAACTGAAGTGGACACTGAAACTAAATTGCAGGTACAGCAGCACAGATTGGGTGTTATACCGATCTTTGTGTGTTAAGGCATTAATTTGTGAAATGGGTATACAGCCCATCCACCGGGCTGAACGGCTGGGAGGTGGGGACAGAGGTATCCAGAGTTCTCCACCAGGCACGTCAGTTTTCGAGGTGGGGAAATGCTTTGACATGTTCGGGGTGGGCTTCGTTATACTTACTTATTATAACCCCACTTTGATGTATGGATTTCGGGTGGGCTTAACCCTACTTTGATTTCTGAATTTCTACAGGGACCAAGCCAGACGTGGTTGGACTTGGTACTCTTTGTTGGGCATGATGCGATGCCTGAATTTCTACAGGGTCCATGCCAGACGTGGTTGGTACTCTTTGTTGGGCATGATGCGATGCCTTAATTTCTTTGTTGGGCATGATGCGATGCCTTATTTTCTTTGTTGGGCATGATGCGATGCCTGAATTTCTACAGGGGCCAGGCCAGATTTGGGTGGTACTCTTTAAAATAAATAATGTAAAGTAATGGAGATAGGCTCCAGTGGCCCTCTTGGCCAGTCATGCAGCCCTTAGATGCATCAGTTGCTGGGGTGGTGGCTGGTGATAGGGGGGTTAGACATTGGAGGGACAGTTTTTGTGGCCTGTTATCTGTTGTTTCTACTGATCAGTGACCTGTTTTGTGTTCTCCCTATACAGTGCTCAAACATGAGGTTCGTGGCCTTGTGCAGTGGACGTTCTCTCTGGGGTCCTGCTGTGGTCTTTAAGCTCTTAAATGCTTCTTGCTTTTGTATCCAGTTGCTGGGATGAAGGCCTATGACAGGGCGGGAGGTTGGCCATTGGTAGAGTGGGTATAGGTAGTATACGGTAGGTTGTAAATTTAGTATTCATATTTAGTATTTAATATTTAAAGCTTGTTCCGGTGATCCCTTTGGGACCCCGTCTTTATGGGGGGGGTGTGACGGTCCCCTCACTATGAGGACTGTAGGTTATGTATGTTAGGATAGGTTGCACTCGTTGGTTATGATTTGTCTATTTGCTTTGTGGTAATTTCTGTTCTCCTGTTTTCTAAAGGACTGGGGAGCAGAGACTGATTGATTGGCCATCAGGCAGATTGGCGTGCACCTGGGCCCGGTGCACACCCTATAAAAGCCTGCCTCCCCAGTCCTCTTCCAGTTCTGCTCCACTCACTGCTTGTCTGTTCTCCTCTCCCCCTGTTCCTTTTGCACTCTTTTCAACACTTTGGCTAACACATAAGACACTGCACGACTCATGCATCCATACAGCATTCCACTACTGACTTGACTGATTACACATCTCATCTCTTTAGGTTTGGTTCAATTATTTGATTTAAGTCTTTAATAAATATTATTTAAACTTTGTTTGTCTGCGTCTCCCCCTTTTTGTTGTGGTCTCTGGCACCCCTAGGCCAAGATCATAACAAGTTCGCATTTACCCTGAAAAACCTTGTCGCTTGAGTGACCTTCCTTCCTTCCGTAACCTTCCTTCTGTAACCTTCCTTCTGTACAGGAAGTGATGTCAGTGTGATGTCAGCGAGTTGTGACATCACTTCCTGTACGGGGCGGCTACACAAGACTAAGAAAGACAAAAAAAAGAGAGAAGGATACACAAGACTAAGAAAGACAAAAATGAGAATAATAAAAAAGAAAAAAGGAGGAGGAGGATAAAGATACCAAAAGGAGAGAGAAGAAAGGGTGGATGAGGTACAATGTGCAGTCGGCAGTCTCAGAAAAGAAAATGTAACAAGGAGGTGGCAACAGGGCGGCCATATAAAGTTATTAGGCCTGGATCCGACGCACAGGATTCCAGAGTGTAGCGCTTATTCGCTCTTGTATCAAACCAATACTCGAAACGTTCTTAGAATTTAACATATTTTCTAAAGTAAATATGGGGGCGGCTGTGTTAAGAACGTTTCGTTGTCAAGCTCAACGTTGGGCATTTGGACCTATACATGGAGAAATGGAGAAAACCTGTTTGGCCTAAACATGGAGATGTGGAGAACACTATATATGGAGATAGTCCAGTCCATCATGTCATATGGAACTACCGTCATAGACAGTAGCCATTGTTAGGCCGGAGTCAATGGCTGTCTGTCTGACTGTCTGTACAGGAAGTGATGTCACATGACATACTTTTTCTGCCCATATATGAGTCATTCTGTAACACATCTCCATGATTAGGCCCTATCGCCCACACCCTACGTATCTCCCCCCAGAATGACAACAACTAGAATCGTCAGAGAAACGCTGTGGTTGGCCAGATAGTCACCCTGAGGTCGCATTCCACCCTCAGGTGTCTTACTAGTATTGATTGCATGTTTCTGGTCGCAGTTCTGTGTGGAAGCAGTCACTGGCACAGACAGACACACACACACACACACACACACACGACGTGACCATGCGTCGACTCGCGATCACAGTGCGTTGCGATCACGGTGCCAGAGAAAGACACAACGGTCAGAAATAGGACTTTGTGAGGATAGAAGGTGCCAGTGGGACCCCAAAAAAAGGTTTTAAAATAGAAAAAGTGAAAATTCATGGTGTAGGTCCTTTAAAGGGCCTCCCCAAAGGTCCAATCTTGTCATTGGTCAGTTTTTGTCTGCTCCCTCTCTGAACTGCACAAAATGTTGCACTGGATATTGAAGTGAAATGTAAATAAATGTGGTTGGTGCATTTCATGTGTTTAGTTTAAACTCATCCACATTTAAAGTGAATTAATCAATAGTAAACAGTAAACACTCTCCCGCTCTGTGTGCCAACCACTGCCAAGCGATAAGCTTAGAAATATAGATAAATAATTAATATTCAGTGAGGATTAGATTTGTATTATAGCATGTATTTCTACTTTTCCACTTGGATTCTCTTTCCCTGTCATGTTTGTTGGATGTTATGACGATGCATAGACCTCATGCCACCCTTATATTGTTCAAATGTCTGGAACAGAAGCATAATGGGAAATTATTTTCTTATATTGCTCACTAATAAGAAGAGGGAGGATAAGGGGCCCAATTTGTAATTATCCTGTCCATAACTCCTAGGGCCCTTTTATGATCCAGGTCTTATGCCTTAAATTCTTTACCTTTTTTTACTATTTTGTTTGTTTTTTAAATATTTCAAATAGCTGATCTGCAAGTTCACAACGTGCAGATGTAGATCAGCATTTGAAGTATTTAAAAATGTTTTTCAAAATAGTGAAAAAAGGTAAAGAAGTTAAGGCATAAGGCATAAGACCTGGATCATAATAGGGCCCTTAGTGTCTGAACTTGTGACAAGATCCCTCATAAAAGTGTGATGTGTGTTTCAAAAAATATTTCAATGAGTATTCACATTTTCCCCAGTTCAAATGTATTATAGCTGATATAGGCTATACACGTTCAAACAACGAATCATGAAGAATCAGATGGTTTAGTGACTTTGAGATTAGTCCAAACGGTGAAGTAATTCTATATTTTATTGAAGAAAAAAAATGACTCCATGGAGTACATAAACAGGTGCTGCACACACACACACACACACACACACACACACACACACACACACACACACACACACACACACACACACACACACACACACAGTGAGAAGGGTCACACATGTGGCATAAAGTAGGTGAAATGCTGAACCGATGTTCGATGTTGAACCAGTGAAAAAAGCTTTTTACCAAATGTATGTGTATGTAATCATCACTAACATTATAAAATAATCAGAAATGATTGATAATAGACAGTAGAACTATAGCAATGTATTATGTATACTGGATTGGATTGTCATTCCACGGTTACACTGACCTCCCCTGGTAACATCTTCAGAGAATCTAAAGTGCTAATGTATGGAAAGAGTGTTTCAGTGAAAGTGTGTGTGAAGGTGTGTATGTGTGTGTTAGTATCAGGATCAGAGAACGACAGCTTTCCTTCATCCCAGTCCAGCTGGATTCTGATCCTCTGAGGTTTCTGCTTCAGTGAGAGTTGAACAGTGTCAAATTCAGTGTCAAACTCTGACTCTGCTGTGTATTCATCTTCTGATAGCATCATACTCCAGTGTTGACCCTGTTCCTCTCCCTTTCTCTGGTAAGAGTCTGCTAACACACCCACTTCCCAGTCTTCATCGTCTCCAACCTCAACATCCCAGATGTGAGTCCCAGAGTTAAAGCCCTCAGAACCCAAGACAATGGGCATGTAGTCAAACCTCTCTGGGTTGTCAGGAAGCTGACGCCTTTCTCCATGTCTCACACTGGTCAGATCAGCAGACAGAGTGTATTCTGGAGCGGCACTGTTGGGGTCCAGAATGACAGGAGTGTAGGAGACAATGTTCTTCATCTTGTTCCAGACTCTGAAGGTCAGGTTTCCCAGGTGTTTTGTCACGTCTATCAGTGGTCCTGAGACCGGATGTGGGTCCTGCAGTGTGAACTGGACTCTGTCCATTGTGGTCTTGTAGTTCTGCAGGAATGAGATGTGTTCAGCTCTCAGCTCCTCCTCTATGGCTCTGATATTGTTTGAAAGGGTTAATATGTTTCTGTTCAGACCCTCAATCTTCTCCTTCATCATCTGACTCTTCTGCTGCTCTTCCCCCCTCAGTGCAGTGATGCTGGCCTCCTCTTCCTCTTGTAGAAACAGATGCATCTTCTTAAACTGTTCCTTAATCTGTGTCTTTGTGTGCCGGGCCTGGACCTCAACGTGTTTTGCCGTTTGGTCACTTTTCCTTTTAAGGTCATTAAAGACCTTCAGTTTCTCCTGTAACGGTTTCAGTAATTTCTGGACTTCCTCCTTGTGATCCAGAGCAGCTCCATCGATGGGTCTGAAACTGTGGTTGGTGTGTTTTTTAGAATCTCGACACACATCACACACTGTCTGTTGACATTCCAGACAGAACAGTTTGAGTTTCTCAGCATGCAGACTGCAGAGATCCTCAGACCCTGATGAAGTTCTCTTACGTTTTGAAGCTCTCCGTCTCTCCTGTATGAAGGCCTCACACACATTCTTCAGAGCCAGGTTACGGAGTAGCTGATCTGTTGGATGTATTTCTTTACACACTGGACATTGCTTTATTCCCTTCTGTCTCCACCATTGCTGCAGACAAGCATTACAGAAGCTGTGGCTACATGACAGGAGAACAGGATCTTTAAAGATATCATGACACACAGGACAGGAATAATCCTCTACTGGAAGAGACGATGTGGAAGCCATTTAGTCTCCGAATGAAGCTTACAACAGTGAGTGTCACTCAGTGTCAGGAAGTGTTACCACACACTTCCTCCTCTTGAATGTTCCCTGAAGTTCACTCTCACTGTGAATGGTGGGTCAGCAGCAGGTTCCTGTGGTCCGGGTCAGTATTCCCTCCTGTAGCTGTGGAAAGACTGGAAGTTGTGTTTGAACTGAAGGCCAATCCTATCGTCTCAAATGAGTCTGGCAGAGGGCAGAGCTTTGACACATCACCACAGACCTGTTGCAAAGAACACAGACACACACACACACACACACACACACACACACACACACACGTGATTAAGATACATTTACTTGTGATGTATATTAATATAATGAGAATACAATGAGGGAGAAGTCAACAATGGCCTCCAAATCACATGTAAAGACCTTTTGAGTCATTGATCCGTGCACATTTAGAGAAAATAACGTTCAGTTTGAGGGGATCACTGTGACGAATTAAATCTGTTTCCAACGACACAATCCACAAAGCAGGGGAGGGATGAAATAATTCTCATGATGCAACCAAACATTTGGTCTTGAGATCCCATTCTGAATGCTTACACTAAACTAAACTATTTAAAAACAACACTACATAAGATAATACAAAGTATAGCCTACTGGATGTAATCAAGTACAGATTACATCATTGAATAATTCACCTAAGGCCTTGTGGAACACTTGGAAATAGATGCGATACAATGGAAACAATTCCCCAGGACATGTTTTGTGATATCGTTTAAGCTTTAATGTCTTACTGAATCACAAGGTGTTTTACATTTATGGCTAATAAAGTATTCTATCAAAGTCAAGGTACAGGTAAAATGAAAAACAAAATGTTCATCAGACATTAGGATTGTGCAATAGAGCAGAAGGCTTGTGTACTTACCAGTAACTTTGAATGTTTCCTCACAACAGAAAAGAAGGTCTGATAGTTGAAGTGAAATGCTAGTTGCTTGGTGGTGGTCACTCCATGGTGTGTGAGTTGTGTCCTGACTCCTGTCTGTGGTGCTCTGACTCTGAGCAGCAGCTCTATTTGTCCTTGGAGAGGAGAAACACCTCCTCCCACCTCCCCACACCTCTCGCCCAGTTTAGAAAACACTCATTGGTCCATTTCAATGTGAAAGGCCAGGAGACCCAGAACAAAAGCCAGCCTGATTGACGGGCCATCATCACACAACATGTGAATACAAACTAAAAAAAAATATTTAAACAACATAAAACATGTTGGTGTGAATAGAAACTAAAGTGTTTATTTTCACAACTTGAAACATGTATTGGTATGAGAATAAAAACTAAAGTTTTATTTAAACAACATATGCAACATGTAGATGTGTGTAAATAAAAACGTAAAAAATAAACTAGGTATGCCTATATATTTAAACAGCGTAACATGTAGTGGTGTGAATAAAAACTACAGACCTCGATCCCATGACTTTATTTTCCAAATGTCTGGAACAGAAGCATAAATGATATGGTTCTCTTACATTCCAGATTCACAACGGTGAATTCACATAATTTAGGATTATTCAACTATATTAAACATTACTTAGCATTATTATAACTGTATGGACATATACATAATCCTTTTCAACAGTATATTATCCTAACTGTATGGACATACAGTATATGTTGTCATGCTCTTGGTACTATTAGAAAACATAAAGTGCACATTATGCAGTCTCTATGAGACCAGACTGATTGTTTCTGTAGAAGAGTGTCATGTTTAACACCTCCTCTCCTCCTCCACCCTTTTGCAGGAATTGGCTGATCGAGGCCTTTTGTTAAACACACACTATGGGGGGAAATCACACACCTAATGATGTGTAGATTAGCTGTGTGTAGATACATTTAAAATGCAAATAAGACACCAATCACCATACATGTAAATTAATGGATAATGTGTGTCAGTGAACGTATGTGAAGGTG
Source organism: Nannobrachium achirus (assembly GCF_963921795.1). Taxonomy (NCBI): domain Eukaryota; kingdom Metazoa; phylum Chordata; class Actinopteri; order Myctophiformes; family Myctophidae; genus Nannobrachium; species Nannobrachium achirus. Next base: position 14,319,155 of record NC_137823.1, on the reverse strand, counting down.
TGTATGTAGGCTATGTGTGTGTGTGTGTGTGTGTGTGTTAGTATTGGGATCAGAGAATGACAGAGAAATAATATTGAGAATAAAATTGGTTGTATTGTGCAATATTCACAGCTTGCTGTGTTTCTAATTAAACGATAATTTATTGGTTTAACACTCAGTGTGTTTCTCCTCTCTATCTCTCTCTCAACAACATGTCACCTCACCTGCTGTCTACAGTAACATGTCTATAAAAGAAAGTTTCTTGAAGAAACATGACCTGTAAATATCTGCTTCTTCTGTTTATTTTATTTACCTTTTATTTTTTCTGCTTTTGTAATTGATGCTATCCTATGCAAAGCACTGTGTTCTATCAGTCTGTCTTTCAATTCTATGATATACATAAAGTGGTTCCTGTGTAAATAAGCCAACAAGTCTACTTTTTCCTATGCAACCTTCTAATACATGCTTCAATCAATCAATCAAAAACCATTCACTATTTAAAGGGATATTTCTCTCATTTTATTATCTAATCATGCAGGCTTTTATGAACACCCTGAACAATTTTTTACTACCCTCCAAATACAGTATGTGAGCAGGCCGTGTTTTTTTTTATAACTTTTTTCATTTATTTTTAATAGTTTATTTTTTCCATTTACCCAAAGAATGATTTAAATTTTATATATATATATATATATATATATATATATATATTTTATCTATCATGAATCTATCATGGTTAAAATGGAGTTTGAAGTAGGTGTGTATTGGGAGGGGCGTGGGTAGGCAAGGCCTGATAACATTTACATACATCAAATATCTACATTTTGAATCAATCTGTCCAGGGTGTTCATGAAAGCGGTGTTCTAGGCTGACGATAGTCAATAGTGACATCTAGTGGACATGCAAGGGAAACCATCCTCACTGTTTACTTGCTATTCAGTGAAAGAAGGGAGGTCAACTAGATCAAACATGTCTCTCATTAAACCAGGAACTATATGCTTCAGTCAAAAGTAGAATTTATTAAAGTAACATAACTGAACAAAAAGACAAGACGCATCCAACAGCTTCTCTGAACTACATCTCCACCAAGCAGAACCGCTCTGAACACAAAATGCTGCTTTCAAAGCGTATTTAAATATTAAACACAAATAGAAGCAGTTCATGTTGGGATGTGAAATGCAACAGCTTGTGTTCACATTCATTCAACAACAGAATGCTGTACTAAACAGGACAGGACAACATTGAACTAAATGAACTAAATGTCCTGTCAGCTCCGTCATTAAAGGGATAGTTCACCCCCGAAATGATTTTATTTTATCCATTACTCAACCCATGGAGCCTTGAATTCAAGGAGATTTGTCTGTTTTTGTCTCATTCCTAAGCATATCATTAAAGTCTCTTCTAGGCCTAAACCCATTTAGGCCTAGAATTATTGAATGCTTTAACCAGTGAAAAATAGCAGATAGATCTGCTATTTTTGAAACTGTTGTGAAAATTTGTGCAAATCTTTGTGCAAGTATTTTCAAAGCGAACGTTTGTAACTCAAATTTTGCTTCTGGGTGGTCCCTGGAACTAAATATGTTGAATGGGGGTCCGTGGCTAAATACATATCATTTTGGGGGTCCTTCACATGAAAAGGCTTGAGAACCACTGACATAGTAGTCTCTCAAGAACAGACTAACTGCAGCTCCAGTTAAGTGAAAAGGACCTTTTCTTTGACGATGGCTGGCCAGATTGCTGACATAGAAACATAGGTTTTTCAAAACATCTTAGAAGTATTCAAAAGACACTTATAGAATCGGGTCAAAATTCGATTTTTCAAAAATATAATTCTTGAATTCAAGGAGATTCGTCTGTTTTTGTCTCATTCCTAAGCATTAAAGTCTCTGGTAGGAGACTCAAAGATTCTCCACTGAGTCTCCTACCGGATTCCCTGACGGTCATCAAATGATTGGCTTAGGAATGCCACCGAAACAAAAATATCCATGGATCCAAGGCTTCACTGGGTGTTTCATTGAAATAAAGTACATGTTTGGGGGGGTCGGAGGTTATCCAAACTTTTAATTTCAAGGACCCCACCCCCCCAACTCTGAGAGTGTACAAATGGAACCAACTGGACCCGTAAAGGTAAATGTGGTTCCATTTGAACGCTCTCAGAATTACAGAGCTGTTAAAGGGTCCCTTTTGGAACCGCCAGAAAGAACACTGAGAGTTCCTGAGACAGCACGACGTCTGCCTTCCCATTGGTTACTTTAAAGGCCGCCCCAGAGGCCTGCTATTCCCATTGGTCAAGGCCACCCAACAGGTCTGCTCTTGTCATTGGTCAGTTTTTGGCCGCTCCCTCTCTGGACAGCCTGTCCGCCTCTTCATTTCCGGTGTACCCAGCATGCCCTGGGATGTGCAACTGAGGAGACAGAGAGGAGACACTCGTTAAGCCAGACAGTGTCACGTAACCACTTTAACCATTATTTATTATACTTTGGCTATCCAAAAATAGCAGATATACAAGCTATTGTATATACAGCCATATACAAGCTCATAGCGTGGCACTCGGTGCTGCACTGAGTGCCGCGCTATGAGCTTGTAAATCTACAAGCTTGAGTGTGGCCGGGTAGGAACTGTGAGGTTCCCAATTCGATCCCGGGCTCCCCCAGAGTTAGTGTCCTTGAGCAAGACTCTGAAGCCTTGCATGACATCAGTGTATGAACGTGTGTATATGATGGGTGAATGTAATGTACAATCTATGTAAAGCGCTTCTATGCGTGTCTTTTTCCCCTTCTTTTTTCAAATCACGATAAACGATAATAAGGATTTATGTTCACCATCCCAAGCTATAACAGCTTCAGTGCTTCCAGCATGTTGAGTGTTATTTACCCAGACCACCTGCAGCTCAGAGTTGAGCTGGTCCAGTTGGACGAAATCCTCCTTGTTGACGATCTCTCCTCCTGACTTCAGCCTCCATCCGTTCAGCTTCCAGTTCTTCACCCAGCTGGTCACCCCTGACAACAAGCACAGCAACAATTGTTATATTCTCCAATTCTGCAGCTCTTCCATGTGGCCAGTCTATGACAGCAGTCGTCTATGAAAGTGGTTCTCAACCTTTTCAGGCCTCGACCCCCCGAAATAATATCATTTTACCTTAGGACCCCCCACCCTGATGAGCTCTAAGAGTTGAGACATTACATTTAGTATAACAGGTTATATTGTGAAAATAGCAGATCTGTATGCTTACAGCGCCTCACAACACGTATGTAGATCAGCATGTAGATCAGCTATTTTCACAATTTATGGTATTAAAAAGTCTTCAAATTGTCATTTTAGGATGGGAAGTGCACTTAAACTACATGTTGGTTTGTTTACTGTTGAGTGAGAAAACAATGTTGCACATTAAATTAATCATCTGGGGACCCCCCTAAATAATTAGGCCCACAGGTTGAGAACCACTGATCTATGACAGTGGCTTTCAAGCTTTCAAGGTCCACTATTTGTTTGAGCCATGGACCACCGTTTGATGAGAATTCCATGCTATATTGACGTGGTACCGTAGGAAAGATACATGCAAACGCTGATCAAAATAACACTTCTTCTACATTCTCTAAGTGTGTAGACTTCTTGTAAATTAAGTATTATGCAGATGTTTAACAATAATTCAACTCTTTGAGTGTGTAAAATGACCTGTACGGGTCCATTTGGTTTCATTTTACACTCTCGAGAGTTAAAGATCTATAAGGGTCCATTTCTTTACCGACTCTCCTTCATTTAGCTGGGGACCACCTTCTGGAACCCCCTCAAGGACCACGGGTGACAACCTTTCCAGGCCGCGATCCCCACAAAATGATCATATTAGAACTGTCCACTCACAGCGATGGCCAAATACTAGGGATGGGACGATATGAAAATTCCATATCACGATTATTGGGACAAAATAAATTGCGATTTACGATATTATCGCGATAATCAAAATCCATTGTCCTGTGGCGGAACATTTGCCAAAAAAATAGCAGATCTACAAGCTCACAACACGTAATGATTTGATAGAGTGAAAATTTGATAGAGTGAAAAAAAAGACTGTATCAAGTACATATATTATAAGTACCTTTTACTAATTATAGAGGGTTTAAGTGGTACCAGATATGCAGCTCGGCAAATAAAAGGTGAATTGATCCCAGAGCATGACGGAGGACGATATCACGATTAATCAAATCTCCGCTCACGATTATCGTGAGTGTTTTTTATCACGATAAATGATAAAGTCACATATCGTCCTATCCCTACCAAATACATATCAATTTGGAGGTCCGTGGCACGGAAAAGTCTGAGAACCAGTACAGTAGTGATTGGATTTCAACCACTGCTATTACAGTAGTGATTGGGGGTGGCCATGCATTCATTTCAATCTTACAGCAGTATTAATAAGTATTGATTACCATTAATAGTGAACTTGCTGTCTGTGTAGAGAACCAGCTTCTTGATGTCCATGTCCTTGGCCTGTTCGAGCGCTCTGACGGCTGCCTACACACACACACACACACACACACACACACACACACACACACACACACACACACACACACACACACACACACACACACACACACACACACACACACACACACACACACACACACACACACACACACACACACACACACACGGATTAAAGCAAAGTACAATCTTGCAACTGAACACGTTTATAAGACCAAGTGCTCCTATTAGGGATGGGACGATACGCGATATTATCGTTTATCGTGATAAAAAACAGTCACAATAATCGTATCGTGGAGATTTAATTTATCGTGATATCGTCCTCCGTCATGCTCTGGGTTCAATTCACCTTTTATTTGCCAAGCTGCATATCCGGTACCACTTAAACCCTCTATAATTGGTAAAATGTACTTATAATATACGTACTTGATAAAGTCTTTTTTTCACTCTCTATCAAATGTCTTTGCCAAAAAGTAGCAGATCTACAAGCTCACAACGCATCGCAACACGACGCCTTGTAGATCTGCTAGTTTTTGGCAAATTTTCCACCCCAGGATAATGGTGATGATTATCGCGATAATATTGTAAATCGCAATTAATTTTGTCCCAATAATCGTGATATGACATTTTCATATCGTCCCATCCCTAGCTCCTATGGTGTGCAATTTGTGAAACATCATGAAAGGAGCCCCCCCCTCCCTCCACACTCACACACTCTAGCTGATTCCCGGGTGTCCTCATTCAGTGAGTAATGTGAACTCTGCCCACTTTTGCCTTTAGTATACCTGACGAAGGCAACAGAGGCCGAAACGTGGCTTCTTTTCCAAACCGCTCTGGTAATAAATGATTTTGGGAGCCTTCAAGACGGTGTGCAGACCTTCTCCTTTTGTTCACAGTTCATATTATTTCATCGAAATAAGATGGTTGAAAATGTTTAGATGTGCGTGCAGCTCTTGACCGCCGACGCGGATTCAATATTCACCTGTAACTCTGCTCTCTGATTGGTTTGTCTTCCAAGGAGGGGCTCTGCAACATTCCTTTATAAAAAAAAAAAGAAATACAAAAAAAAAGAAAAAAGAATAAAGAAAAAAACACAAAAAAGAGCACAGATCAGCATCCATCCAGTGGAGACACACACACACACACACACACACACACACACACACACACACACACACACACACACACACACACACACACACACACACACACACACACACACACACACACACACACGAATGGACAAAGTGACGAAGGTTTCTACAGACCTGTGTGTGTGTGTGTGTGTGTGTGTGTATAACTCACAGAGGATGGTTGGGACCCCAGTAGACGCCAATGCCCGCCCGGGCGCCTTTCTTCCCATTCCCTGAGCAGCAGCCGTCAGTGTACACCACCACAGCATCCCCTAGAGGTAGAGAGAGGTAACACGTTTACACCACCAAAGCATCCCCTAGAACCAATGCATGCACGGCACGCACACACACAGCAGCACACACACACATTTTGTGAGGACATCAACATTGTAGTACATCTTTGTGCGTCTTTAAGTGTCTCCCTGCTCCGTGTGCGTGCGTGCATGCATGTGTGTATTACTACAGAGGGTATGCACGTCCACTGGGACCCGCCCTCCTAATCTAGACTGAGTGGCAAAGCATTGAGCAGCATGGAGCATTGGAGTTTGGAAGTGCTAGTTGCAAATCACTCAACGGCCCTACATACCACCTGTTTCTAAATTGCACATAATGCAGGAGGCAGCAGGATGTTGTGTTGTTGAAAACAAGTGCTTCCGAACTCTGACACTTGGAAAAATAAAAAACCTGCACAGAATGTCTTGACAGAAAGTAGCTCATAACATGCCTATGGTGGATGTTTATTAAACAAAAACTTTGCAGATAGAAAGAGGATAATTCAAGATTTCAGTACAGCCACAATGTTGGTGAGTTTAACTTTGTTTAATACAATCAGATACAACTTTTCTGTTTGGATGTATGGGCTGTCAATAGTTTTTTGCCACTCAGTAGGCGTTCCCACATAGCTTCCAGCAACAGTGATGTCACGTGCATACCCTCTATACTTGTCAATCTATAATCTAAGTGTGAACGTATGAGTGACTGGATAAAGCCGTCTCTTATCAGACTAGTGACATATTACAAACCAGCTGTATATTCCTAGTATTTGTACAATCATAGACATGGTTCTGTACAAGCATATTTTAACCCCCCTCCATATGCCTACAGTCATCTTCTCACCCATGTAGGTGAATCCATCTGAGCTGCTGGCTGAGGTCTTAACCTTCTTAGACGGAGACTCCTCCTCCTCCTGGGTGTGGGAGTGGCTCCTCTTCTTCCCCAGAGGGATGTACTCCAGAGGCTCCGGGCCTCGCCTGGGCAGGAGGCTGGCCGCCGCCGCCGGCTCTTCTGCAGTGTGCAAACACATTGGCTTCATGAGACAGGGTGTGAATGTGTTGTCAGATCTACAAACACATCGGCTTCATGAGACAGGGTGTGAATGTGTTGTCAGATCTACAAACACATCGGCTTCATGAGACAGGGTGTGAATGTGTGTCAGGCAAGCCCCCGGGAACCTAGGGGGAGGGCTGAAGCGCCATGGGCATTGAAGTACTGCAGTTGTAGCCTGACACTTCAGTCCGCACATCACCACCCCCTGCTGGTGGGTAGTGTGTAGTGTGGACTGAAGCTGCACACATTTTAATCTATTTCGAAAGCGCCCAAAGAGCGGGCGCATTGAATGGGCCAATCAGGGTTGTATGCTTGGGGCACGAGGTGTGGCTGCTCCGGTCCCAGCCCCCTCCAAACAGAGCTCTTGAGCTCACGTGAGACTCGCTCGTGGACTCTGATTGGTGTCCTCTGCCCACGTGAAAGTCTAGTGGACTCTGATTGGTCCGTGAAAACTGGCGGAGTCAGACTCGACTCGTATTATTTTAATAAACTATGAAATAGTGCCGTTTCTTCACGTTTTAATACCATTTTGCACTAACGTAAACATGCAGACATATAATATGTTATGAGAAATAACATATTTTTGCAATGTCACGCCACGTCGCCGTCGCGTGTGTGTGTGTGTGTGTATGTGTGTGACGTCAATAGGCTTTAGCCCCCCCCCCCCCCCCCCCCCCCCCGCCGAAATAGAATGTCTGCCCTCAATTTCAGACTCTCATCCCGAAGTGAAACGTAGTGTGAGATGTCTGGCGCTCGCAGTCAGGCAACTGCAGTTGGGGCTTCTAACCACACGAACGCGCATTCTAGGCTTCTTTGTATTGACTGTGCGCTCATAGCGGAAGTGCTCGTTCATGAATTGGAGCCCCAGCGCGTCCATGAACACAAACTATGACGCAAAACGCATCACAGAAGCCCCACTACGTCACATTTCTGAGGCGTTTCCAAACGCGGAAGTACGCTTCATGCGCTGGGTGAGCAACTCAATGCAAGTGGACGGGCGGGGATACCGGGTGGCGTGCCCTCTCTATACTTATTATAATTCTATGGTGTCAGGTTTACAGTCTCGAGCTTGTAGATCTGCCATGTTAGTTGTAGTAGGGAATGGATTGTGTATGTCTTAATGCATTTAGACCTGTTGCACCTACCACCTACTGTATACGTTGTTGGGCAGAAACCTCTTACAGTATTCTTTTAGGATTGATGTTAAAATGATATTACTTGTTCATAAAGCTCTCAATGGTCTGGCAGCTTCGTACCTCTATGCCTGCCAGGCTGCCTAGATAGTTTTTCTGTTAAGCACTTGTGCTTCATTTCTGCTCTGTAAAGCACTTTGGGATGCATTTCATGTCAGGTACTATACAAATACAGTTTATTATTATTATTACACTTTGTGTTTTTATGTAAATTAACACCCTGCTTGATCATACTACGGCGTCACACAAAAGCATCAAAAGCAGCAGATCCACAAGCTTGAAACACGGTGCGAAGCGACACATTTTGAGCTTGTAGATCTGCTACTTTGCCTCTTTTTGAAAATTTGAATACAGAAAGGATTTCCACCCGACTGACGATAGCATCGAAGATAGAAGGTATTTTTTAGAATCGACCTCAGGTCACAGGTCAACTATAATATAGTTGACAATATTATTGTCAACGCAGACTGTGGCGCATGTCATACTGACATGTCATACTGACATGTCATACCGTCATGTCATACTGTACATGTGTGTGTGAGTTAGTGACACATAATGGTTGAATGTAATGCCACCTACCAGTGACGATGGCTGGAGCGTCTGATGGCTTCACTCCTCTGACAAAGGACCAGGCGTCCTTCTCTGAGCCGAACTTCTTGTAACTGGCATATGGAAACTTGTCCACTTGGCTCTTGCATTCGTCCCTACAACAGATCACAGGGGGCGTCAAGACTTTAAATGGGACTGAGTTACTAGGGCCCAAGTTGGAGGAGCCTTAATTATTTTATGCTTTAGCTATTGAAAAAAAAAAAGTTAGATATAAGCTCAAAGCGAGTGCCGCGCTGCTAGCTTGTAGATATGCTATTTTTTAAAAGTTGTGAAAATGTGTGCAAATGTATTTTTTAAGCAAACATTTGTAACTCAAATGTTGCTTCTGGGGGGGGGTCCCTGTAACTAATTATTTTGAGATGGGGGTCCGTGGCCAAATACATATCATTTTGGGGGTCCTTCACATGAAAAAAGTTTGAGCACCGCTGACATAGAAACATAGGTTTTTCAAAAATAGCAGATCTACAAGCTCGAGTGCCTCGCTGTGAGCTTGTATATCTGCTATTTTTCAATAGTTAAAGCACAAAATAATGCATAATAATGCGTTCACAGTCTAAATGGGTTAAACCCCCTCCCCCTGTGAAGAACATTCATGGGGGCCCGCAGTGAATCCTTGTACCCGGGGCCCGGAATTTGGTGCCACACCCCTGGTCCTCTCACCAGGTGTTGTAGACTCCTGGCTTGAATCCCTTCCTCACAGCGTAGAAGTACTTCACCATGTCTTCTGGGGCGCAGCACAGCGCTCTGCGTAGCGGTCTATACAAGCCAAGCAGTCTGAGCATCGAACACGTTTAATACAGCTCTGCCATGGTGGTGGACCTGCAACAACAATGACACTAACATTAATACTAGGGTTGGGATGCGATTACAATTTTCAATCTAATTAATTACTGGCTCTGTGATTAATTAATCGCAATTAATCGCGTTTTAATCGCACATCGATATTTGATCTGAGAAGCTTTTTTTTTTTCAAGTAAAACACATTTTTTTTGAGTTGCAAAAAACTATTGACGGCCCATACATCCAAACAGAAAGGTTGTATCTGATTGTACAAGGGAATCAACGAGTGAGTTTTTTTTAATCTAAATTTTGCATCCACTGGGCCTTTGCTTGGCCCAGCGCTCTGATCGGCTACTTCTCCCTTTGCGTTTGTTCTGTTGTCTCTTCTTGGTTGGTGCATCACTATGATCGGTATGCCCGAAACTGAAGGTTCTGTAGTGCAAAAACTAAGTGCGATTAAAATGCGTTAATTCTTTTAATCACGTTAATTTTCTGTAATTAATTAATCGCAATTAATCAGTTAAAGTCCCAGCCTTAAATAATACACATCTGCTATCGTAGGGCTAAGGATGGGACGATCAGGGATGTGCAGAGAATGTTAGAGAGGCAAGGTCTGACATTTCTAAAGGGGCCTTTTAGGGCCTAATAATAACAGACCTTGGAGGTCGGCTATTTTCGATGCTTGATTTCTACACAGAGGGGACAATTCTTTCAACATGAGATGCTGCATTCAAGTTCAGGAGAGTTTGGACAAGGCAATTCTCTTGAACGCTGCCTTGTGGTATGAAAGAGGGCATTTGCATTTCTTTCACCATAGTAAAAACTCCATTCATGGTCTGGAGAGGGCACTTTTTTTTTACAGAAGGGCAGGGGCTCAAGCCCCCTTTGATGTGTGCACGTTCCTGAGGAGTGGGGACAATAATCGATATTATGGTTTATCGTGATATACAAAACACTTGCTATAATCGTATCGTGGAGATTTAAATGTATCGTGAAATGATCCTGTCATGTACTGGGATATAAAACATTTTATTTTTTTCTTCACAGAATCAAATGTTCAGGATTCACCAGGAGCTAATCAAAGTAATTGATTAAACAAAATACATTTTAATCAATTCAAATTATGAAAATGATTTTTTGTACACAGATGTACAACCACATAAAAAATAGGGCTTAAACTATTGACCATTGCTTAGTACAAAACAATGTATTATGATATTTTCCCCAAATTAAAAAAAAGTGCTTATCAATTATTATTGGAACAATAGACAAACTAATAGAATAATCACTGAGAGAACGAATTGACAGTTGCAGCCCTGATCATTGCAACTTACCTCGACTTTACAGGATAATACAATAAAAAAGTAGTGTTGTTTTGTTGTTGTTTACAACTATACAAAGATTGTTGTTGTTATTTTTGCAGCATTCACATCTGATGGCTTGTTTTGCCTTCTTCTATCACTAACGGATGCTACACACACGGCAGAGAACGAACAACGATGTTATATTCTATGTTCTAACATTTAATCAAGGTTAAACGTGAAGTAAGCTGACATCCATGAGACTGAAAAAAAGACCACACACACAACAACAGCATGCTTCCGGGTTCCTGTGTGAGAAGAAGGAATGGTCACATGCGTCACGTTCTAAAGGCATGGGAGAGCAAGTAGTAACCTTATAAGAAGGAATGGTCATATACGTCACGTTCTGTTTCCCGTTTTATTTTCCTGGTATAAATAAACTATAGATTTCAAAAGATGGAACATATTTTAAAATATATAATGTTTTTTTAAGAAAAAATAATTTAAAATAACAATAAACATTTTACAAATGTACAAACAAACAAACACATAAAGAAATTCCATAAATAGTGAAAATAGCAGATCTACAAGCTCTCAATGTGGCGTGAAGCGACGCGTTGTGAGCTTGTAGATCAGCTATTTTCACTAGCCTGGGTCCTCAGTTTCTAATTTCTCTTTTGGGTCATGGCCTGGTTTGGAAACCACTGATTTGAATTATTAGTTACTTAGACACTTATTAGACTCTAAACTGTCAGATAACAAAATTACTAAATAAAACAATACCTATCGCACTACCGTTGTTTTCTAATCATATGATGTTCATATTCTATTACATGAAAAAGAGGAGCAAGAATAAAAATAATTATTATTATGTTTCAAATAATGATAAAATAATGACAAAAATTAATAAAATGTAATAAAAATGAATAGTGACACAAAGGGTGAGATACACATACTTTAATGAAGTCAAAAAGTCAAATAGCGAACGTGTATGAAATAATTAAATAGCAAAGATACATTATTTATCATATTAAAGTAGGATAACTAAGATTACATTTTCAGTCATAAAATAAAAATAATAATAAAATAAAATAAAGTGCAACAAAAACATAAACTTTATGAAAAAGAACAACAAAATGGGAAGAAAAAGAACTGCAGTTCCCATAGTTCCCGGCGGCGCGAGACGTCACTTAACGAAACCTCGCGAGACTTCCTGCCTCTTCCTTGGCCGTCGTTGACAGAGGTTAGTCGGAGTTTCATCTCACTGCCACAAATATTAACATTAAAACATGAATTAAAACACACATTTGGTCAAAATTCCGTGTCGTATCGCTCAATGGACGTGTGATGCGTTAGTTCGAGAGGTTTTTGGCGACGGATGACCGTTTTATAAGAGGATATATTGAGGATTGAAGTGTCCGCTGTTAGAAGTTGCTTCTCCCGGGCTGTTATGGAGGCCTGCACGTGTGTTTGTACAGCGAGCGGAGGCTTTTACACCGGCTGTCAAACGGCCGCTGCTTCTGTTCTGTTATGTCTGTTAAACGTGTGGTTTTTATCTTCAACATAACGTTAATAAACGGCCCGTGTTGTTGCTAATAACGCTAACCTGGGTTAGCCTAGCCAGTAGCCACAGCAGTAGCCAGCAGCCCCAGCATTTGGCTCACAATGTTAGCTTCGTGTAGCTAACTTGACCGGTTTACACTTCGCTGTCCGAAGTGCCTGGTTGTGGTTAGGTTTGGAACTAAATGTTAGGTAGACAAGTCCATGATGTGGAAATAAGGGCTTTCAGAACTCTCCGTAGTAGCTAATAATGTGCCTGTCTTTACTTATTAACCATTATCATCACAGCTAAGCCGGCAGCCAGCATGTCAGGGCAGGCAGGTGGAAGGTTAGTTTGACATGCACACAGATGTGTTCTGTTCTGCAATACTTAGAATATCATATTAACATGGTGAAATCATTGTCGCTTGCTCTTATTTAGCCCAAAATTAGAGGTGTGTGTGTGTGTGTGTGTGGGGGGGGGGGTCAGTTTGGGTCCACTGGTTCCCAAGTCTGGCAACAAGCATGTCAGGGAGAGGAGATGGTTTCAGATGATACAGGGCCAACTATGGTTGACACTGTAAACTAACTGGTTCCAGTTGTATGATTTTTTAATAGCTACAGATCCATTTTAAGGGTCCATTTGGTTCCATTTGCACATTTAAAAGGGCCAATGTCCCACAAGGGTCCATTTGTAACACTTTGAGAGGTACAGCCAGTAAGGGTCCTTTTGGTTCCAAACTATCCATCATGTGCTAGGCTTTGCAACAGGTTCACGATGATTTGAAGATGCTAGTGCCCTTCAATTAATATTGTGAAGCAGAAAAGTTTGTAATTAAACAAACTGTTTCAATATAGTTTTTTCATATTGTAAATGCTGTGCTGTCAGGCACATGTATGAAATATGTGTTTTGGTCATGTCCCCCTGAACTGAATGTGTTATCCTTTAGATTGTAATATTTATATTGATGTTGAATGTGATCTGAAAGTTGACTTGTGTATTGTTCAACGTGGGCATCCTGTGAGGTTACTCTCTTGCATGGCTCTGTCCTTGTGGCATATGGGAGCGTAGCATTCGTGCTGTGACGTACAGTCCCGTTCCACGACGTTGTACAGCAAGCTCTGTCCCCGGCTCTCGGGCCGGCGAGGACGGGCGTCCTGTATATTCCTACATCTTCCCAGAGTCCTTTGGGCCGTTACTGGGGAGCTAAACCATGCAGGATACACATTTTTGCAGGAATGCACCCACAAAGTGAAGTACATCAGATAAACGGTTCTCGATAAGCGAAAGGATGTATTTGTGGAATATATAGATGGATGTTGACCTGTATCTCACTGTTTTATCATTTCTTTTACAGAGACAAAGGCCATGTTCAGTACCAGCGCCAAAATCGTGAAGCCGAATGGCGAAAAGCCAGACGAGTTTGAGTCTGGGATCTCCCAGGTAAGCAGTGATTAAGGCATGAAAGCCATGTTAAAAGTGTATGTTCATTTATATCTATTAGTGTATATACTGTACTTGGTTCATTAACTGGATCGTGTCTGTCTCACAGGCTCTTCTCGAGTTGGAGATGAACTCCGATCTTAAGGCTCAGCTCAGAGAATTGAACATCACAGCTGCAAAGGTACAAGTCATCTAGTTGTGTTCTTTATTTATGTGTTAAAAGATTGCTTTGCTTCAGGATTGCGCTGTCTTTCACTCATCAGTTTTAAACATTGACTAACGTAAACACCCCCAGTGCTGCAAAGACAAATCAGTGGTGTCACATTTGTGCTTGAACAGTGATATTTATTTCAATCAACGTGGACATCCTGTGAGGTTACTCTCTCGCACGGCTCTGTCCTTGTGGCATATGGGAGCGTAGCATTCGTGCTGTGATGTACAGTCCCGTTCCACGACGTTGTACAGCAAGCTCTGTCCCCGGCTCTTGAGCCGGCGAGGACGGGCATCCTGTATATTCCTACATCTTCCCAGAGTCCTTTGGGCCGTTACTGGGGAGCTAAACCATGCAGGATACAAACCTATTGAAGTTTCTGAGGATGTTATGCTTCTAAAAAATGCTGTAGTTTTGTGATTTCGGTTGATGTTGGCATGGCAATGATTTCCTCTTGACAGCTGGTCTAATTCTTTTCCCTTCGTTATTTTCTTTAGGAAATTGAAGTTGGTGGGGCCAGGAAAGCCATCATCATCTTCGTTCCCGTGCCTCAGCTGAAGTCTTTCCAGAAGATTCAGGTTCGTCTGGTGAGAGAGCTGGAGAAGAAGTTCAGCGGAAAGCATGTTGTCTTCATCGCACAGGTAAAGTCTTCATAACGCACGTTAACTTAGCCAGAGCTAAGATTGCAGATTAATTCTGTTTGATGTTAAATGTGAACAAAAGGTTCACTTGTGCTTGTACGTGTACTCAACGTGGACATCCTGTGAGGTTACTCTCTCGCATGGCTCTGTCCTTGTGGCGTATGGGAGCGTAGCATTCGTGCTGTGACGTACAGTCCCGTTCCACAACGTTGTACAGCAAGCTCTGTCCCCGGCTCTCGGGCCGGCGAGGACGGGCGTCCTGTATATTCCTACATCTTCCCAGAGTCCTTTGGGCCGTTACTGGGGAGCTAAACCATGCAGGATACAAATTTACATTATTATTTGATGTATTTCTGGACTGTGTGAGCTGATAATCCTTGTATATTTGTGTTGATGCTGCTCTGTGGCTTGGTCAACTGAAAGATGTCGAGATGACTGTGCCATCCCTTGGTTAATTAAAATGTGTTCTGTCCTTGCAGAGGCGAATCCTGCCCAAACCCACCAGGAAAAGTCGCACAAAGAATAAGCAGAAGCGCCCCAGGAGGTGAGTGAGTTCTGTGCAGTGTCACAAGACTACTGATGGTTTAGAACATGCTGGTTATGTTCCAGTTGGGATTGCACATTTTACAGGAACAGTGCTAATCTTAGCAGAAATAATTTGCGGCAAAAAGGTAACTTAATCACATTCTGAATCCTAAAATACTTAAACATTTAACCTTAACGTCAGAACTGGGGCGGCAGTGGCTCAGGAGGTAGTGTGTCCGTCTTGGAATCAGAAGGTTCCCGATTCGATCCCTGGCTCCTCCTGCCTGCATGTCAAAGTGTCCTTGAGCCAAGACACTGGACCCCCAACTGCTTCTTCTGAGCTGCATGTTGGTGCCTTGCATTTAGAGGAAGGAGTGTTATAAATGCACTCCATTTATAGGAAATGGTCATTTAAATAATTAAAGTAATGAATTGATATCTATCTAACTATTACAATTTTATACTTTCTTTGACTGTTCAACGTGGACATCCTGTGAGGTTACTCTCTCACATGGCTCTGTCCTTGTGGCGTATGGGAGCGTAGCATTCGTGCTGTGACGTACAGTCCCGTTCCACGACGTTGTACAGCAAGCTCTGTCCCCGGCTCTCGGGCCGGCGAGGACGGGCGTCCTGTATATTCCTACATCTTCCCAGAGTCCCTTGGGCCGTTACTGGGGAGCTAAACCATGCAGGATACAAATATTAAGTGAATGTGAAGTATCGGTTTGTGTTGCATCAAGTGGCGCATATCAAATACAGCCAACAAAAGCCTCAGTTATACTTGATGTTTAAATGTATTGAAAGTTATATTTTTCCTCCATAATATGCACATGGATTGTTAAAATCTTAATGTTCAACACTGTTTAAGGCCTGAACGCAAATCTGTTTCACTTTAGATTTTAAACACGTTAACCATTATTTTATGCTTCAACTATTAAAACATTGCAGGCATACAATCTTACGGTGCGGCACCGAGTGCCACGCTCTGAGCTTGTACATGTAGAGCATTTGTGCATGTCTTTGAATATCTTTGACCAGATTCTATAAATGTCTTCTAAATCCTTCTTCTAAATCAGTGTTTCTCAAACCTTTTCATGTCAAGGACCCCCAAAAGTACATGCATTTGGCCGCAGACACCCATCTGAAAATATGTTGTTCCAGGGACCACCCAGAAGCAAATATTTGAGTTACAAATGTTCGCTTTTCAAAAGATGTATTCAAAGACTTAAGAAAAATCAAGATTTTTCAAATATAGCAGATCTACATGCAGTATCTGCTATCTTTCAATAAAAAAGAATTCTAGGCTTAAATGGGTTATAACCAGAATGTCTAGAGGTGCAGCTGATAACATGGTGCGTTTGTTTTGTTCCCCAGCCGTACGCTGACGGCGGTGCACGACGCCATCCTGGAGGACCTGGTGTTTCCCAGTGAGATTGTGGGCAAGAGGATCCGCGTCAAGCTGGACAGCAGCCGCCTCATCAAGGTCCACCTGGACAAGGCTCAACAGAACAACGTTGAACACAAAGTGAGTCCAAGAGAATGGAGCAAAGTGAATTCCTGAATCCTTAAACATTCTTTTGGAGTACAGGGTGCTGCCATGGTCCTTGAGCAGTTTTAATAAAGTTACTGCATTGTGTATCCTAGGCTTTAAAATATGTAGTTTTTAAACCATATATCGTCACTGTCAGGCAGAAACCTCGTGTATCAAAGTTTCACATTTGTACGTTTTTCCGCAAAGTAAAGCCCTGCTTCATCATACAAGGCCTTCGCACAAAGGTAGTGAAAACAGCAGATCTACAAGCACACAACGCCTCGCACCGCGAGGCGTTGTGTGCTTGTAGATCGGCTGTTTTCACTAGTTTAAATCATTTTTAAAATGGTAAATGCAAAACGAACGGTTTTGGACATACACGGTTTCCACCCGACAACGACAATATTTTATGCAAAATGTCATGGACAATAACGTTTTCTTATAGTATATTCCCACAAAACTATAAAGTTACATGTTTATAAGCAGCTATCTATCATCCTTCTATAAAAGCATAGTGGTCCCTGCTAGGAGCTTTCATCCTGGCATTGGCCAAGGAAGAACTGCCAGTCAAAGCAATGACTGGCCAATCACAGAGTGGCTTTGCGAGACTCTTGGGTAATGAAGTCAAAGACGTTGGCTGCTGTCATGTTATTTCAGTCCAAATTGGCCACTGATACCGCAAACTACATAGTGCTGCTTTATAGATTATTAAATGCATTTAAATCTAGTGTAACCAATTGAAACAAACCTGTGGGAGCGGGGATTGGATCAAGTACTAAGCCGACCCCAGTCAAGGTGGTTAAGTGTTAGGATCAGTTTGAGATATTGGCATATCTCTTTGCTTGATGCATTGAATCCCTAGTTTGAAATACACAATTTTCCATTTATGCTTTTTATTGGGAATGAAAATAATTCAAAATAGATTTGACATTATTCAAGTCTAATTAACTCTTATCTGCTCGGTGCTCACCCTGATTAAATAGATATACATGTAGTTGACTGAAGTCTGTACTATGCTCCCTCATTTCTTTTCCCCTTTCCACCAAATATCTAGGTAGAAAATAGCCATTCAACAAGCTCACAATTCATTGTGAACTTGTAGATCAGCTGTTTTTGCAGGATTTTTCACTGAACAGATGCATGGTTTATATGATAAATGTTGGAATGGTCTAGAACACGAATTCATGTGGAAATGTTGACTACTATTTATGACTATTTATGGAGTTGATTTGCCAAATGCTGCGGATTTCAAGCTTAAACAATTGCTAAGTTAAATATTTGCTGTTTGGAAGATTAATGAACCATTGAGTGAAATACATAATCCATTAAACATTTTACAATGTCAGGTGTTCAACGTGGACATCCTGTGAGGTTACTCTCTCGCACGGCTCTGTCCTTGTGGCGTATGGGAGCGTAGCATTCGTGCTGTGACGTACAGTCCCGTTCCACGACGTTGTACAGCAAGCTCTGTCCCCGGCTCTTGGGCCGGCGAGGACGGGCGTCCTGTATATTCCTACATCTTCCCAGAGTCCTTTGGGCCTGGGGAGCTAAACCATGCACGATACAAACTCTTTAAATGTTACTGCTAGCGTTAAAATTAAATTAATTGTTTTATTTATTTTTACCATGCATCAATGGGCCGATGAACACTACCTCCTAGGTCATAAAATGTTTTTCCACCTAGAACTATTGCTTGTTTGATCAAATGAGCATGGAACCCTGTTTATTTCAGCTTAAACCACAACGGATAAGGGGGAAAAAAAGAGGAAAAAAGATAATACAGTTTATAATCTGAGTGTAAGAAGGGTCATTGTGGAGGAATAGACATTGCCATAACTAAAACTAACTTTTGCCCTTAGATATTAAGCTGCAGATATGCTGACCTCGGTGTTATTTGAGGTTATGCAGCCTGCAATGCGTTTACCCTGCTGTATATCATCACTGTCTGGCAGAAACCTCGTATCTCCAAGTTTCAAATGTGTAATGTGCAAACAAAGCCCTGCTTCATCATGCAAGGCCGTCACACAAAATGAGTGAAAACAGACGATTTACAAGCACACAACGCCTCGCACCGCTTTTAGATTGTCTGTTTTCACTAGTTTTAAATCATTTCTAAGATGATGGGATGGGAATGAAACAAATCAGCCTAGGGTTCAATTTTTCCTTGATTAATTTAGAAAGTTTAAAAACAACCCTTAACCCAGAGTGAATGCGAGAGTTAAATGTAGAATGTTGCCAAAACAACTGACCCTTCATTGCAGTGAATGAGTGAAGTTAACTGTCTGTCCTCTCCTGTGTTTTTCTCTCAGGTTGAGACCTTCGCTGGCGTCTACAAGAAACTAACAGGCAAAGATGTCGTGTTCGAATTCCCCGAATTTCAGCTGTAAAATATGACAAAATAAATTTGTTTACTGTCCTTTTTTGGTTTGTTGTTGTTTTGTCATGCCTGCGGCATGGGACAGGTTTTGATGATTACAGATGTCTTCTGTCAAATATTTCAGTTGATGTGAAGAAAAGAAAAAGCCACAGGTTTGATAGACTGCTGGTAAAACAAACTGTGAATCCTCTTGTTTAACCTTTTGAGACATGACCAAAGGACCTTCAGTGTCGACCTTTGAACAGTAGGGGGAGCCAGAGCTCTGTTGTACATGGGGGAAATTGATAGTTTTTGGCAGTTCTACTGTTTGGTGGTTGGGATGTGCTTATGATTGTTTTTTTCACCACAGTGAATATTGTAAGTAAACCCCAGTAAAATGTTCTTTTCACGATGACCTGAACAGTGGTGATCATTCAGACTATACTGTCACATCAATCACACTTTGTCCTTAAAGTTAAGACATTGATCCATTTTGATTTAAAACAACTTGAGATGTCATCTTAAATTCCACAATGACTGCAGTAATTTAAAACTATTCAAGGTATGTGAACACATGCTTGATTATAGTTATTTTGATTTCAGGCACTCCCAATAGAACATGAGAGAGCATGACAGAAGTACATCTGTTATGTGGGATTACAGCACAATGTTTATCAAAATGGTTTTGATTTCACCAGAGAGCCTCGGAAACCCAGCCTTTACACCAGAGATGACCCGAGTATCCATAGATGCCTTTTTCACGCTTTCAGTCCAGTTTGTGTTTACCTGCAAGTTGCAGTTTTTGAATGCATTAGAAGGTTTCATAGGAAAAAGTACAGTTTCATGACGATACAAATCACTGGTACAAGGTCGACTAAAAGGAGTAAGCTTTTTGGCTTTTTTACATGAATCATTTGATGTATCAATATAACATTGATTGATTGAAGAAATAGAAGTTTGCAATAGAAAACAAAGTGGGGGGAGGGGGACAGTCAAAGAAACAAAAGGAAAATATAATTTATTTGCAGTGGAAAAGGGGAGGTAAGTTTGGGCTTATAGAGGTGGAATTACACACTAATCAAGTGTCAGCTAATAGTGTTCAGCGATGGGTCTCAACATTTTCAGACGGGTACCATATCCAATCGGGAGAGAACTCGGGATACTGGAGCACATTGACATTGAAGCTGAAAAATGGGTAGGCCTACTGATTGGCTTAACTTGGCAACCCACCTAGACATGTGTAGGCTATTTTGTTATTGAAGTGTTATTGGCAGTTTGCAAAAAAAATATGTATAGGACTAAATGGAAATAAAACAAGCACAGGAAAGTAAAGTTCAATACAAGGCACACAAAACCATATGCTTGTTCCCATTGGGGTCCTTTGTACTCAATCAAATAAGCTGGAGAGATGTGACCCAGATCACATCTCCATGTGTCTACTCGAAGACATGGTTCCCAAACTCTTTAGCTCAGTGGTCTTCAACGTTTTCAGGCTAGGGACCCCCAAACTGATGGGGAGACCCCCTACCTCGGGGGTCCCTGCTCCATCCAACATGCATGTACAAGTGGCTGTACCACTTCTATTTATAAACATACCTTAATAACTGAGAACCAATGTCAATACTATCAATCTATCACTAACAATCTGTCAATTGCACAATACTCATGTATACAAGCTATTCAAAAGAGACAGAATAATGTTTTTTGTTATATTTAAAGACAAATTATTGTTTTTCTTTCTTTTTTTAATTAAAAAAAGAATATATATATAACGTTTTTTTTTAGTTTTTTTTCCCAACAATTTCGGGAACCCCCTGCAGTGTCCCCGCGGACCCCCTGTTGAAGACCCCTGCTTTAGCTCAACACCCAAAAGTGAAAGGAGATTTGCTCACTACCCAAACTAGTGAAAGCAGCAGATCTGTTCGTCAATGTTCACTACATTTATTTAATAATTTATGGCATTTCTTTGGATGTATTTATTAATTAAATTAATTCGAAAAATCATAGTACTTTGTCATGTCAAGTCAACCAGTAGTCGGCGCGTCTACTGCGAGCTTCCGTACTTGTCCCTGTCACGTGTTGGTCTGTGTTTACAGCAGAAAGAAAGATGGAGCCCAGATGATGGAGCATCGATAACATCTCTGTTAAACACCTGTTAATTCAACACAGATCAGCCTTTTATTGAATCAAAGAAGCCATCTGTATCAAAGCCGTCATTGGAGCATTAAAGCGGTGTTATCTGTGACTGTGTAGAGCTATTAGCTGATTTATAGTCTAATGTGACATAGTCTTCCAAGCTGGAAGGCTGTTGGGAGAATCTAGTTATTTAAACTGAGTATAAAGCTATAAACTATGCGGTCTCTGAGCTATGTTCAGCGCGTGAGCCTGGACTTCACTGGAACTCTGTTTCCCCATGCCATCTGTCTGGGAGATGCCGACAATGACGAGGTAAAAATGACACTTAAATTGTTTGATTGATTGAATACTTTATTAGAAGTTTGCATAGGAAAAGGTAGACCTACAGTTTCATGACTGTGCAGTTCACTGGTACAAAGTCAACTAAAGGTTGTTTCAATTGAGGTTATAAAAAAGGTGTGGAAAAAGAAACTCATAACATTGAATGACAGACAGAACACAATTAGTACTATGCAGAAAGAAAAATAAAACATATAGGCCTACATTTCAAACATATAAATAAGCCTTTGAATTGAATAAAAACTCATTATGTCTGCCATCATGGCCCTCTTGTCCTGTGTGTGTGCAGAGCAGATGGTTAGTGCATGGCATGCATGGCACTAAAATGCAGTGGTGGAAAAAGTACTCATGTTTCTTACTGTGCTAGAAATACTCTATTACAAGTAAAAGTCACAGTACATAATTATCAGACCTATAAATGCACCCTCCTGCTTATTGTTGGCTGGCTATCACACAGGTTCTGTAGCAATTTGTAGAAACATCGGGCCTTAAATGTAATACATAAATAAATAGGTTACAATTATTTATTTGGCCCCTCGGTTGTAAAATGTCTGTGGATTTAAAATGAGAGCACTGATTTCTTGAGTACATCCACTCACGTCGCGTGTAGATCTGTTATTTTCAAAATATTTGTATACATTTGAAAAGTTGTCAAATGGGACATACTGCATAATGAGCACTTTCTACTTTTGGTACTTAAAGTACATTTTGATACCAATACTTTCCCACCTTAACCCCAGTGAATTGTGAATTTTGGACTTACTTGAGTATTTCTACTGTACATAGCAGTATTTTTTTTTCTTTTTTCAAAGATTTGTTTTTGGGCTTTTATACCTTTATTGATAGGACAGTTTAGACTGACAGGAAATGGGGGGAGAGATGGGGAATGACATATGCGGCAAAGGTCGTCCGGATCGGGAATCGAACCGGCGATGCCGCTAGGCATCCATGCCTAGGCGATGCCGCTAGGCATCCATGCCTATGTGGCAATGCCAAAGTGGTATGTGCCTGGATCAGTAGGCCAGCAGGCGCCCCTGTACATAGCGGTATTGACACTATTGAGTCAGTGCTTTCCCCACCACTGCAAATCTGAGTCATGCTGTCATGTCTGCCTGTCTCTAAGCGATATTATCATTTTTTAGTGTGATACAAAACGCTCACTATAATCGTATAGTGGAGATTTAATTCATTGCGAAATCGTCCTCCGTCATGCACTGGGATCAATTCACCTTTTATTTGCCGAGCTGCATATCCAGTACCAGCTTAAACCCTCTATTGGTAAAACCTACTTGTAATACTGTATATGTACTTGATACAGTCTTTTTTTTTTCACTCTCTCTCTCAATCTCTTTCCCAAAAAATAGCCAATCTACAAGCTCACAGATCTGCTATTTTTTGGCAAATGTTCCGCCCCAGGATAATGGATGTTCATGATATATTGATTATCATGATAATGTAAATCGCGATTCTTTGGTCACAATAATCGTGATATATAATTTTCATGTCGCCCTCCTCCATGGTAGTTGAACGAGCTGGTCGTGGGCGACACCAGCGGGAAGCTGTTGGTCTATAAGAACGATGACCCAAAACCCTGGGTCACCAGAAGCTGCGTGGGCATGGTCAGTACAGCACAGCACACAGCCATGTTACACCATCATTTGTTTCCCGTGCTCACATGTGCTCTGTTCTTCTGATGTCCCTCTAGCTCACCTGTGTGGCAGTAGGAGACGTCTGCAACAAAGGAAAGGTTAGTGGACTGAATCAACTTTGAGCGATTTAATTAATAACACAATAATCGATATGCAATCCCTTTTTTGGTCATTATAGGCAAAAGTGAAGAAAAACAAGAAGAAAGAAAACAAGTCAAAAACAAGTTTTGAACTTGTAGATCTACTATATTCACTGTTTTTGAATGACACAGTTGTGTGGCCAAGTTTAAAACCCTGCTTAAGTGCTTAATTGATCATTAGGTCAATCTGAAAAGTGATCGCTAGAACAATCAATAAGTAACTCATGGATAGTTTCAGCCCTGAAGATGCATGCACCAGAACCGAACGTTCCAGTATCCCGCGCATCAGTTACAGTGTTTCATCCATTGTCAATCTATCTTCATATAATTGGTCCTCACTCATTAGAACAAGGGTCTTCAACAGGCGGTCCGGGACCCCTAGGGGGTCCTCAGAGTTACTACAGGGGGCCTCCAAATCTTTGAATGAAAGGCTATATATATTTTCTTTATATCAACCACTTGAACCCTAGTGTCCATATTCTGAGAAATGTAGCCACAAATAGAAGATCTACAAGCGTGGCAGCTTGTAGCTTGTAGATCTTCTATTTTCGGCAAAGAGCTTTGATGTAGAGGGGAAAAAGAGCAGACTAAGTACAGAGTGAAAGGTAAAGTTTATTTAGTATTGACGGTTCAAGTGGTTAAACATCTAAAATAAAATAATAATAATGACTTCCAAAATCCAAAATACACTGACACTGTGCTGTCAAACAATGAAACTATATGGAATCTATGAACAGTTTGTGGGGGGCAGAGCATGTGAGCGGAGTGGAGCGGGAACGAATGCCGCTCCGCGCTCCAGAGGGCTCTCGTCCCGCTCGCTCGGCGCTCTGGTCGGCCACTGCGCCGCTCCCCGCCGCATTTCTCGCTCCGCGCTCGCTCCACGCTCCGCTCAGGGTCATCAATCAGAGTCAGCAGCCAAAATAATAAAAGTATTTTGCTACCATATATGCGAAACACAACAAAGTGTTCCCAACACAAATGCCTGTGGTAAACGTGAGCCTCGGCTTGATGGAAACCTGCCTTCACTGTTACAAAAGACGCCATCTAATCTAAGGCATTGTATTTTTTAATAAGACGAGCAATATTAAATCCAGTTGGTTATTGATTAATCACCACAACCGAGAGAGGGAGGCGACTCGTGGCGTGTGTTTTTCATTCAGCCAAATCAGTCTCACTTGATTTTCAAATCGTATCCGTTGACTGGCTGCTGGTAACTTAACTGGCACAAAATTAACTAAATTTCCCCCTTGGGATAATAAAGGTATCTATCTACAAGGTAGGTAGCAGCTATTTATTATAAACATAGCCTACGTGTGTGGATGATATACATTTAGATACATTTGACTTGAGTGAAATCGTGATAGGGAATTCTCTGTCTGTTTTCCTCTCCGTCTCCGCGGTGCCGACTTGGCTTCTGCCACTAGTACTGCACGGCTCTGTTTTGTTGGAAACATGCGGCGCGCGGCCCCAATAGGGTCGGCTTGGAGCGGAGGAACATCCTCGCTCCAAAGCCGCTCAGACCCATTTGAAAAGTCGCTTGCTCACGTCAAAAACGGCCCGCTCCGCTCGTGCTCCGCTCACATGCTCTTCCCTGCTTCATCTCTCTCTCAAGGGGTCCTTGGCCTGAAAACGTTCAAGACCCCTGCATTAGAAGATGGCACCATTTCTGTCTACTCACTCTGTGTCTCATTGGTGGGCTGTGGACAGTTCAGAAACCTGCCTACCAGCCTACCATCATTGATGGTGATTCCGAGCTAATAGAAACTCCAGCCTTTCTCTTCGCCGTTGTTCTTGCATCAATCCAAAAAGTTTGGAATCGTGTTTGAAATACGTAACCTACCGATTATGTCACTGGTAGGCAGGTCTCTGAACTGTCCACAGTCTCTCTGACACACAGAGTGAGTACTGAGTAGACCGAAGTACCATCCTATAACAGGCATCAGTGGTGATCAATGGGTGAACGTTCACTTTGGGAACAGAAAAAGGTGGCTCACAACTCTTACTGCCTAAGGATTTAAGGATGCAGTTGTTTAGAGCATAGCTATAGAGAAACTAGATCCAAGCATAGAAAACGACCAGAAAAGTGATCCCGCAGCCATTATTGTTTATGTGTGGTCAAGATTTGACACTAGCGTAACTTGAGCTGCTGCTGCTGCAGAGACCCGCGCCACCCCTTATCTGCTCACAGTGCTCAGGCAGGGAAAAGAACGAATGAACGGCCGCTTGTTCATTGCCGCGCGCTACTTGAATAAATGGACAAGCGCGCTCGTTCAAAGCAGTAAAAGAGTTAGTAGCTCCAAATGTATTGATGACAATAAAGCAGCGCAGATAGACGTTTCAACCCTTTTGGTCTTCTTCAGTATATGGTTATACTACTAGTAAGACGCCTCAGATCTGGCCAGTGATGTATATCGGACCAGTTACCCATATAAGGAGATCCATGTACTGTATATAGTACATCCCTTTTATGCACATACATGGAGATCCCTGTCTGAACCAGCCGCACAGATATGGGCTGTCTTCCTCCATATATGGGCATTCCCATATGAAGTCCGTTAGATATGGGCTAAATATTGATGACATCAGGGATCTCAATATATCGGCATGAAAGGGATTCTGTTAGAGTGGTTCCCATGACATCACAACATAAAATATATTTTATGCCCATACATGGAGATCCCTATCTGAACCAGCCACCCAGATATGGGCCATGACTTGGCCATCTAGCCAGTGATATATATCGATGACATCAGGGATCTTCATATATGGGCATAAAAGGGATTCTGGGGAATATCCATATATGGAATTTTGTTGTCTGGACCTAGCCTGATTTCAGACTCTACGCTGGGGCTTGAGTCTGAACTTGTGGCCATTCTATTTGATTGAAAAGGGGAGGGGATTTAAAATTTGAAATTCCCAATCACAAGAGATCTGGTGGGAGGGGTTGTGTTTGACTTTTGCACACAAAACATTCCCTCCTCCCCCTCCCCTCAATGACATGCACATTGTCTTTGATGTTTCATTGATTAGAGAGAATCACTAACGAGCTATTCGACACTTGTATGGCTCAATCAATGACTGCAGTTCGGAGCCCTTTTGAAGTTCAAAGGGAGCAATTAAGAACTCTGGTGAGCCACGCAGCCACCCCTCCCTCCACTGTTTCTGTTGATTTTCAAAAGTTAGACGCGCCCCTCCTCCGCATTGCATTGATTTCATTGGTCGGTTTCGGTCGGTTTTAGAAGCTTTCGGTAGCAAGAGACACGTCATATGACACATCCAGACCAAGAGATGCAGTTCACTCAGAGAGTGGGCGGGTCTATTGGCTGGAGCCAGGCTAGTCTGGACCTGTGATGTCACAGTGATGTCACAGTGATGTCACAGAGACGTGTCAAGGGAACCAAACGCATAGAAAATGTGTACACACACTGCTTCACGTCTACACGCGGACAAGCTGTGACATTTCTCATGGTAAACTGCGACCTTCGGTCGCAATGATGAAGAAGACCAAAAGGGTCAAAACGTCTCTCTGTGCTGCTTTGTTGTCCTCGATACATTTGGAGCTATTAAGTTAAAAGTGAGTTGCGAGCCACCTTTTTCTGTTCCTAGTTGTACTGCTTTGGCAGTTTTAGCTCGGCACCGAAGGATGTGCGATTGTGCGTTATTCTTTCTTTGAATGAAGGTTCCCTTTAACCAAACTGTTCCTGTGTGCCAGAACTTTGTGGTGGCGGTGGGAGCGGAGGGCTGGTTCCACCTGTTTGACCTGACAGCGGCCGTGGCAGATTCCTCCAGCCAACACGAGGCCCTGTTCTACTCAGACGACCAGAAGTGTTTCACTCAGCACATTCCTGCCAACACCAAGGTCATCCTCATCAGCGACATCGGTACGAAAACAGAGTTTTCTTTTACCCAGACACCCAAAAGCCATTTAGGGCCTGAACGCAGATCTGTGTCACTTTAGATTTGATTCACTTTAACCATTAATTTATGCTTTAACTAGTAAAAAAAATAGCAGATCTAGAAGCTCACGACACGGCATCGAGTGCCATTCTGCGAGCTTGTAGATCTGCTATTTTTGAAAAATTGTGAACAATTGTGCATGTTTTTGAATATTTTTGACCCGATTCTATAAATGTCTTCTAAATCCTTCTCCTAAATCAGTGGTTATCAAACCTTTTCATTTCAAGGACATGTATTTGGCCTCGGACCTCCATCTCAAAATATGTTGTTCCAGGGACCACCCAGAAGCAAATATTTGAGTTTCAAATGTTCGCTTTTAAAACGATATATTCAAAGACATTTTTTTTAATAGTTAAAGCATTAAATAATTCTAGGCCTAAATGGGTTTTAACGTGTACAGTATTCGTCCGCGGGTCTCCATCTGAGATTACGATGTGCCAGGGACCCTCAGACAAGATTTGTGTTGTTAAAGGTAGGCTCAGTGATTTCATGTAATTCAAATAATAACAAAATGGGTCTATGTTCTGATAGTACTAGTTAATATAGAGTGTGTCAGGCTGTCAGCCTTATCTCCTGTGAGGAGAAAAAAACTGTTTTGCATCCAATCAGGATAGAGTGGGGCCTTCCTCCAACCATGCTTAAGTGGGGGCGGGCCAAGGCCTGCCGCCACTTGATCATGATTGGCGGCAGATAAGAAAAATAAATAGCATTAGCAGATGTACAAGCTCACAACACGACACATTGGCTATTTTCAAATCGTACGTAGGTTGTATGTTTGAAGTG
This sequence comes from Nannobrachium achirus, assembly GCF_963921795.1. Classification (NCBI taxonomy): domain Eukaryota; kingdom Metazoa; phylum Chordata; class Actinopteri; order Myctophiformes; family Myctophidae; genus Nannobrachium; species Nannobrachium achirus. The sequence goes on along the minus strand of NC_137823.1, from coordinate 14,291,098 downwards.
CTCATGTGGCCTATAGTCGCTTCCTTTGGGTTTGCTTTCATAGACTAGTTTTGTGTGTTCTCCCTGCTAGACGGTGACGGTCGCAGTGAGCTGGTGGTGGGCTACACTGACCGGGTGGTCAGAGCCTTCCGTTGGGAGGAGTCCTCTGACCCCGCTGAACCCGGTTCTGGTCAGCTGGTCCTGCTCAAGAAGTGGCTCCTGGAGGGACAGGTTGGTCCTGTCTGATCATTTATGTTCTAGACTAGAGCAGTGGTTTGAATAAACAAACGACCAGAGGGCTTTCTGGGTTAGGAAAATACCCGCCCCCACCTGCCTCCGATTGGCCTACCTAGATCACGCTAAGCCTACCGAACTCTTGTCTCTCGAGTCTTGCCCTCCCGCCTGGCGCCAGCGATACAGAGCCCCAGAGCCGCAAAAGGTGTCTACCTTTTTATTTCTGTATGTAGGACAGTTATAAGTTTAGTTACTGAGTAGGGATGGTGCGATAAGCGATATTATCGTTTATCGTGAGATTTATTTATCGTGATATCGTCCTCCGTCATGCACTGGGATCAATTCACCTTTGATTTGCCAAGCTGCATATCCGGTATCACTTAAACCCTCTAGAATTGGTAAATTATTGTTAGGTACTTATGATATATGTACTTGATACAGTCTTTTTTTTTCTCACTCTGCCAAATCTCTTTCCCCAAAAAATAGCCGATCTACAAGCTCACAACGCGTCGCGTTGCGCCGCGTTGTGAGCTTGTAGATCGGCTATTTTTTGGCAATGTTCTGCCCCAGGATAATGGATTTTGATCACCGTGATAAAATCGTAAATCGCAATTTCTTTTTTGTCACAATAATCGTGATAGGAAATGTTCATATTGTCTCATCCCCACTGATGGAGTGCTGTGTGTGGCAGGTAGGGAGGGCAATTATAAGTCCAGTGACTGATGGCACGCTGTGTGTGTGCGTGTGCTTGTGTGTGTGTGTGCGTGCGTGCGTGCGTGTGTGACAGGTGGACAGCTTGTCGGTCAACCCGGGTCCGGAGGGCCTGCCGGAGCTGATGGTGTCCCAGCCGGGCTGTGGCTACGCCATCCTGCTGTGCACCTGGACCCAGCAACACCAGCCCTCTACTGCCCCCGCTGGAGCGGAGGGCCCGGCCACCCCCACCGGGAGGTAAATGAATGACCTCATTATTCATGGATGGTAGTGTAGATTTTGTGCTTGTGCTCTGAAACTAGACGATCTACAAGCTTGTGAGCTTGTAGAATATTTTTCACCATAGCGTTATGGCCAACACTAATTGATGGATAAATACAGCAAATAGACTACACACAAACAGATTTAATTTGGCCTCAAAAGAAAACACAGTGTGTATTGTGTGTTATCTTTAGCTTGATGAGATTTGATTATATTTCTGATTAATATCTTTTCTCCTAAAGCGAGGGGCCGTCCCGAGATGTGATACTCCACCTGACCACTGGGCGGATCCACAACAAAAATGTCTCCACTCACCTCATTGGCAACATCAGCAGAGGTACCCAAACCAGAGTTCTCAACGGGCCTGAAAATTAAGGCCCGGCCCTAACTGGGCCCTAACTGGGCAGGCCCGAGGCCCTACCCGGCCCTACTAGTTAGCATGCATTTTAGGCCCTACCCGGCCCGAAAACGTCGGGTCGGGTCGGATATGGTCGGGTCTATCATATAGTAATAGTAATAAAATGATAAAAACAAGTATTTATTTTTTTCATTGAGCCCGAGGCCCTACCCGGCCAGACTAATTAGCATACATTTTAGGCCCTACCCTACCCTAAATGTCTTTCGGGTTCGGGTATGGTCGGGTTCGGGCAGAATTTGAGAACTCTAACCCAAACCACTATTCTGTTAAAAAAAATAATTGAAGTAGTCGATCTACAAGTCACATTGTGAGCTTTTAGATCTGACATATCCACTGCATTTTGGAGAAAAAGTTACAAAACGTATGAACATTTTTCAACATGGAAATGCTTGTGATTATGGCTAAAATAATTGTGACTTACGTCAAAATAATTGCAATTACCTGTAGGCGATTATGTAACAATTGTGACAGGCCTAACTGTAAATTTGACGCCTGTCACGATGAGGAACTTGACATTATCTGAGTACTGTGAGAATATTGTTTCACACATGAGCACCGCCTAATCACATTCCATACTGTGGTTGATGCGTGTGTGTGTCTGCCTGTCCTTCATACTGTAGGTTCAAAAGATGATTCTTCTAAGTGTGGCCTGTTCGCCCTCTGCACTCTGGATGGTAAGTCTAGACATTCCTTCAGTCCAGTGTTTCTCAACCACTGTGTCTGGGGACCTTTGGTGTGCCCCTGAGAAGGGTCAAGTGTGCCCCTTGAAACTGCTTGAAAGCCAGTATTGAATTTATCATTTAAAAAAAGATTTAAACTGTTAGATTTAAACTGTTGTGCGACAGCCTTGTATGATGAAGCAGGGCTTTACTTTGCGAAGAAACATATACTGTACATTTGAAACTTGGAGATACAAGCAAGGACAGTGTCATAGAATGACAGACAAATAAAACGCAGTAGACCTATGCAGGGAAAATACCAAAGAATTGTTTATGTTTTTACGTGCTTTCTGCGGAGACGCGTATTTAACATAGAGTGACAGACAAATAAAACGCAGTACTATGCAGGAAAAAAGGGGGAAAATACCAAAGAAGTGTTTATTCTTTTTATTTTCACGTCGCCCGCTGCCACTGTGCTTTCAGCGGAGACGCGCTTGACACAAGAGGTCTCCCACTCTCCCTCTCCCTTCTGCATCTGCGAGCCTAGCGGGGCGTCAACCTTGACCAAAACCTCAGTCGATTTAGCTGTATTTCACTTAGCCGAAATGCTACTTGTTTTTTTGTGATGGTTTGCTTTGTGTTGCCATAGGAACGCTGAAGCTCATGGACAGTTCAGAACAGCTGCTGTGGTCGGTGCAAGTGGACCACCAGCTGTTTGCCCTGCAGAAGCTGGATGTCACTGTGAGTCTATAGCAGGGTCCTGGGACCCCGAGGGGTCCTTGAGGGGGTTACAGGGTGTCCGGGGACCCCCAGGGGTCCTTGAGGGGGTTCCAGGGGGTCCATGTAACTCTCAGAGTTAAATTAACATAGATTTTTACTATATACAGGCATGCAAACTTGTAGCTTTTCGGCGAAAATCGCCGTTTTGAATCCAAATTGATCGTTTGTGTGATTCGTTCAGATTCGATGTAAAAATATTTGGGGGGGTGGGGGGGTGTCATGTCACCTAGGCTGCGTTGAGCGGCAGTGAGAAGAGGAGCGCTTTTTTCTCCTCTTGGCTCCGTCCAGTTTGTCAGTGCAGTAGTGGTGAAGGTGGCTGGGGGATATGGTCGTTTTAGTTTTGGACAAATCAAGCGCTCGCTTTCTCTTGCCTGTGACGTCAACACCCATGCTTGACTGTCCGGTGCCTGCAGCCGTGCAGCGCTGGACGGAGCGCTCAGCCAGTCTGCATACAGTCAGTCACAGACGGAGCGGAGCTCAATGGAGCACATAGTAAATAAACTTGGCGAGGTTGTCGTCGTTGATAGATAGTGTGGTGTAGTTGTGGATTGGACTTTTTAATTCGCTTGTATCGCGATGCGGTCACTATTCTGCATCAATGCGGTGACTTGACATAGCCCACGTTTGTTGATTTTCCTCAACGGTGTGTTGCGATAGTTTTGCTACATGCTAACGCTAAATTAGCTCTGGTCCATAGCGTTAGTGGAGAACTCCACACGCGAGCTAATCAACGCTATCATGCCGTTCCATCTGCCTCTTATTAGACAGAACAGAGATTTCTCGCATTTATTTTAAGATGATGCAGAGAGAGGGTGAGAGAAAAATGAGGCAGTCACAGACAGTTCTCAAAGCGGAGAATACAACAATCGTCTGTGGTTTTACAACACTGTTTCCCAAGCACTGGGTTGGGACCCATTTGTGGGTCGCGAAAACATTTTTATGGGTCCCTTAATGTTTGTTTTCCTAAATTTAGTTTTGTATCATTTAAAAACATTCAAAAAACATTCTCCCCCAAAAAGAATAACATTTAATGATTTAAAATAAAGATCTAAGAAATTATCTTAGAAAACACTGGCCTATTTAAGAAGTAAGATAGAAAATAGCTGATCTACAAGCTCACAGCATGCATTGTCTCTGTCTATGCCTGTCTATTAACTCATCTAGTGCCGATCCCGAACTAGTTCGGCTTTCAAAGACGCATCCTGCGGTGCCGATCCCGAACTAGTTCGGCTTTTTTTTTTTTTTTATATTTTAAAAGAATTCATTCTGGTGCTTAATCTGACAAAAATCTGTTGTTCTGGGACATTTTCCATGTGTCTAGGACAACATGGAAGCATGTGATCAAATGTTTCCTCTATAAAAGCAAGGATATCTGCCTATTTCTCTGTCCTTTTATTGTATATTATGCAACAGTACGGCATTTGATTGCAAGCACATGGACTATGCCTGGTGGGTTTTAGATACAGGCTGCTGAAGCCTGGTGGATTTGGCGGCACGCCTTTGTTTCCAGGTCGCTCTGACCTAGGAACCCCGCCCACCCACTATAAAATCACCCGTGGGTTGGACTGGTAGTAGACGAAAGGGTTTTGAGCATAGCGATATTGATTGATAGTGAGTATAGTTAGATTGGATTATTACACAGTGCTGTGAGAGTGAGAGAGCGAGAGAGAGAGAGAGAGAGCGAGAGAGAGAGAGAGAGAGAGAGAGAGAGAGAGAGAGAGAGGGGGTGAGTGTGTGTGTGTGTGTGTGTGTGTGTGTGTGTGTGTGTGTTTGGTGATCGAGAGAGAGGGGATTAGTTTTATTTCGGTTATTGTGTTTAGTGTCTTGTCTTTCTTCAGTGTTTAGTGTAGTGTTAGTGCTTGTCTGTGTCTACTTTCGTCTACGTTTCAGTCCATCTTGCTGTGTGTTTGTCCTTTGTCCTGTGCGTAATGCACAGCCCGAGGAACATGATGGCTCGGCGGCTGCAACTGATCCGGAGCCTCGCAGAAGCTCCCGGACCAGGACATGGACATGGTAACTACACACTTTATTTGTTCACGTTTGAAATGAATTCAATTGAATAAATAATCGTCGCGTGCGTCTTTGTATCCACGTCTAAGGCTGTACACAGCATTGTAGCAAGCCTCGCATACCAGGGTGGGTAGCCTATTGTGCAGTGATTTGAAACTTGTTACAATTTCAAGTGGTTTTATAGCCTATGCATAAGAACGTTTCCCTTGACCTGCACGCTACTATATCAACGTGCCGCTTTGAAAAGGGTTTTTCACTTTCATGTTTGAAATGAATTCAATTGAATAAATAATCGTCTCGTGCTAAACTAATGTGTCGTCTAAAGCTGTACACAAAGCATTGTAGCAAAAACCTCGTAAACCAGGGTATTGTGTGCGAGTGATTTGAAACTGTTACAATTTGTTACAAGTGGTTTTATATGAATAAGAACGTGTCTTAGCCCTGCAATCAACGTGCCGCTTTGAAAAGGGCTACTGATTTTCTCGCTTGGGATAAATAAAGGTTGCTATCGATCTACATACAAAATATTCATCGCATCTTTTTCTTTGTACTATTGTTAGACGGCGATGAAGATGAGGATGATGAGGATGATGATGATGATGCGCCCATTACCCGACCCCATCATCGCCGTGGCCGTACAGGTAAATAATACATATTCACTCTATTCAAATGGGCTTTTTTGGCTTTATGTGAGCTAAAACAAAGTCATGTTTACATGGCTTCAAAGCGGAACCTGTGATTGACCCAAAACAATCCGTTGTCTAAAAAAATCTTCAAAGAATGAACGACAGATTTGACCTGAATGTGACAATAATTGTAAAATGTCACATAAACATTTGAACCGAACATGTGATGTGATGTGATGTGTACATGTGACTGCTAGGTGGCAGTGCTGCTCTGTGAAGTTGTGTGTTGAATTGAAATGGAATTGGAACAGACCTATCCCAACTTTCGCCAGCAGGTGGCAAAAGCGCCTGGTGAGACAAGTCTGCTGGCAGTGTTGATTTTGTCCACTAAAACATATAGAGGGCCCATTTTCTTACTTATCTGTATCTTTGTACATAACCTTATAGTGCTGTGCTGCCTCTGGGCAACTGATTTTCTCCCAATGGTCTCAGAAGTTGTGTGCTGAAAATAGCGGATCTACAAGCTCACAATGTGTTGCTGCACAATGCATTGAGAGCTTGTAGATGAGCTATTTTCAATGTCGACACGTTGTGAGCTTGTAGATCAGCTGTTTTCAGCAGGTGTTGGTTCCATGTCCTTGGTGCTCAAATAGTTTCATGTGAAGCCAAATGTATTTGGCCACGGACCCCCATTTGAATTCATGTGTATATTATATTTTATATGACTATATGACTTATATTTTATATGACATATGACTATGACTAAAACTAACTCAAACATGTCTGTCAAAAACAACACTGCAACAAGGTATAAAGCAAGGTGAAGTGCTTGTATATCTGCTATTTTCACAGGATGAAAATATATATTCTTCGATTTTTCTCATTTCAGGCAGGTCAACAACACCAGCTGCCAGAGAGGTCTCTCCACCGGAGAGACCTCTCAGGTGGCCAGTGCCAGGGCTCTCCGGGTCCTGACCAGGTCTCCGCCAGCGACGCTGGGCCTTCCTCCAGCAGTAACACAGGTAAGAATGTTTTGCACACAACAGAAACATTTTTATTGTCAGAGGTCTAAAACAGAGTAAGTCAGTCAACTCATTCATCCGTGACATACACTAGAAAAGAGTCATTTTATGTTTGGTTGCTCTCAGGTGTTGCTAAATGGAATACATCCCACACCTTTGATTTGGCATGTCTGGTCAGTCAACTCATTCATCCGTGACACCCACTAGCAGACAAAGGCCTGCCTGATTCCCTGATTGTTGTAAATACAGTATGTAAATATTCTCCCACTTTTGCCAGACAACCATTTCTACAAAAACTACACTAAAACATTAGGGAGGGACTAGTGGAGATTCTGTAGAAGAGTCATTTTATGTATGGTTGCTCTCAGGTGTTGCGTGCCGAAAATAGCTGATCTACAAGCTCACATGTGTCGCAGCGCGACGGATTGGGAGTCTTACTCGTAGTAAGTGTATATTTCTATAATTTATAGGTGGCAGCTGTGGTCCTTGGCGTCATGATGGTTGGTCACCAAGGGACATCCCCTTCACTGGCACGCCTGGTCCTAGAGGGAGAGCTCTTGCCTTGCCTGACGATGCAGAACCGGTGGACTACTTTGAGCTGATCGTGTCAGACAAGCTGCTCGACTATATCTGTGAAGAGACCAACTTGTATGCTCAGGAGTACATCACAGAGGTCTTTTGGGCAAAATATGTTGGAGCTGTGTCCAAAAATGTGTTTGAGAAAATGGGACTGATGGTGGTGCTATATGGGACAGATTCTGTCTCACATAATAAAAGTGGCTGTCAATTGGCAGAACAAATGTATTTTTGTCTAAGCTTGGCTTTACTTCATTTCTAAAATAACAGTTGAAAATGGGGAACATGATATGATATAGTACTTTATTGTCAGTTCATACTGAAATTTGTCTTGTGACACAGCAGCCATGTATGCGAAACGTATACAAAAAATTGACACGGAACAAAAACAAGACTGTTATTCACTGTTATTCATACACTGAATTCTCAAAGTGCAGCAGTTTTTACTATTGTGACCTCCAAGCTCACAAGCGCTTGGAGGTCAAGTTTAGGACAGGCCCAGGCAAGGCCAGTCTAATAACATAATTTTTACCAGACTCGTACTCGCAACCTTGCACATGAGAGGTGAGTCATTAGCTCAGTTGATAGGATTATCAACTGAGCTAATGGACTCATAAACATGTGATTGTTTATGAGTACCCAGTGCCGCACTGTGAGCTTGTAGATCTACAAGCTCACAGTGCAGCACTGGGTACCTTCTCTCATCTCTATTGCATTCTATGATCTTATAGCTTACTGATCCAAACTATATGATAATGTAAGGCAAAGGGCATAGAGGCACAGGGAAATAACAATTGTTTACCAGACTTGAACCTCAACTGAGCTAATCTATCATAAATGTGTGGTTGTAATATGTAATAAATACACACACAGATCTGCATTATGTGTGTTTATATATACGACATGTCACCTGGACATGTGAATTTTACCCTGAAGGCCACCATTATTGTTTCATGGGTTCAAAACTCATAATGAACATATATAGAGCAGGACATGACATGGGGTGTGTATGTTTTTGTGCACGTGCGCGTGTGTGTGTGTGTGCAGGTTATATAGGTTCATGGCCAGGCACAAGGACACCTATACAGTAGCTCAGCTTGTAAAGCGGATTAACCAATGATTCGAAGGACAGCAGTTCGAACCCCAGCCTCTACTGTCAATATGGTGAAATGTGTGACAAAATGCACCATTTATCATTTTTGTGCACATGTCTGTGTGTGCATGTACCTTAGCCACAGCCAACAATGAGTCTGCGGTGTTTCTGAGCAGGACATGACATGGGGTGTGTATGTTTTTGTGCACGTGCGCGTGTGTGTGTGTGCAGGTTATATAGGTTCATGGCCAGGCATAAGGACACCTATACAGTAGCTCAGCTGGTAAAGCGGATTAACCAATGATTCGAAGGACAGCAGTTCGAACCCCAGCCTCTATTGTCAACATGGTGAAATGTGTGAAAACATGCACCATTTATCATTTTTGTGCACATGTCTGTGTGTGCATGTACCTTAGCCACAGCCAACAATGAGTCTGCGGTGTTTCTGAGCAGGACATGACATGGGGTGTGTATGTTTTTGTGCACGTGCGCGTGTGTGTGTGTGCAGGTTATATAGGTTCATGGCCAGGCATAGGGACACCTATACAGTAGCTCAGCTGGTAAAGCAGGTCAGCCAATGATCTGAGTGTCGGCAGATCAAATCCCAGCCTCTACTGTCACATGTCGAAGTGTGTGAGTGGGTGTTTGTGAACTAAAATGCACCACTTATATTTTTTGTGCATGTGTGTGTGTGCGCGCGCGTGTGTGTGTGTGTGTGCGTGTGTGTGTGCGTGTGTGTGTGCGCGTGTGTGTGTGTGTGTGTGTGTGTGTGTGTGTGTGTGAAGCGCCTTCAATGAAGGCTCTAAATGCACCATTTATCATTTTTGTGCGTGTGTGTGTGTGTGTGTGTGTGTGTGTGTGTGCAAGCACAAGCACAAGGTCAGATATATATAGGGGTGTCTATTAGCTCACTGAGTAGAGCGGGTGACCAGTGATCTGAATGACAGCAGTTCGAACCCCAGCCTCTACTGTCATAATGGTGAAATGTGTGAATCATTGGATGTCGAGCTGTAATGGCACTAGAAATGCACCATTTATCATTTGTGTGCATGTGTGTGTGTGTGCGCGCGTGCATGTGACACTGTGAGTCCCCATGCTATCTTATTTGACAGTCAAAGCTCTAAAAATGGAACATTTATCATTTTTGTGCATGTGTGTGCACGTGTGTGCACGTGTGTGTGTGTGTGTGTGTGTGTGTGTGTGTGTGTGTGTGTGTGTGTGTGTGTGTGTGTGTGTGTGCGTGCGTGTGTGTGTGTGTGTGTGTGTGTGTGCATGTGCTCAGTCAACAGCGATGTGTTTGTTCCCCTCCAACACGCCCTTTCTGTAATGCAATGTTGTTTTGTGTGTGTGTGTGTGTGTGTGTGTGTGTGTGTGTGTGTGTGTGTGTGTGTGTGTGTGTGTGTGCATGTCACAGTATCACAGTGAGAGTGAAGTGTTGCTGCCCCCTGCTGGCCTCCTGACAGACTGCACACAGAGTGCTGTTTGTATCAGACAGACAATACTACCATCTGCTGGGGCCCTTTTGGTTGCTATGAATGTGGCCAAGTTGAACTAAAGTCAGCGTGCGTCTCCGCACGTTTTCACATCTTGTGACAAAAGTATGCAAGATCGAAACTCAAAATTTTGGGGGGTAAGAGAAAACAACCTCAGCTTTCCAGAAATGTGCTGCATGTTTGCATAACGCCTTTATTACAGTCAGTTACAGCTTCATACACGTTTTTTTTTTTCAAATGGCTCTAACTTCAAAACTAATTCCCAGGGGACATTTTGAGGGAAAACGCGCTTCACTGTGGGGCTTGTAACTAAAAAACTATACAAGATAAAAGCTCACGGTCTTTTTCAGGTGAAAGTATGCTTTCTAATCTATATATACAATGAAATTCACTCATATATGAATGTTTTGGGATTGGATTTTTGGATGGCTAAGTTCTGGCAAAATGGGCAATATTTGGCTGGTCACCCAACCCACCCAATTAGAGAAGCTGGTGGCACTCAAAGAGTTAAAGACAAGTCCCTAAATATTATAGGTTATTCCTATAACTATATATGTAGGCTATATTATATTTATAATTTTCTTCATTATATAGATAGATCAGTATGAGTATGAGTAAAGCCTCTATCAGAGTCCAGGGTGAAGTGCTATTCACTTCACCGCATTGTAGTTTTCTAGCTATCACCTAGGCTTTGTTATGTATTTTTAGGTGATAGCTACAAAACTACACCGTGGTGAAGTGAATAGCTATTCACCCTGGACTCTGTTAGAGCCTTTAGTCACTGTTTTACCCAGTTAGAATCGTGCAAATTCACCCTACCGACCCAAAAAAGGTCAAAAATGTCGCGCCGCGCTATGCGCGGCGAACAATTTCACACCAAAAAAAGTTGTCACCTTTTTCACCTTGGGGCTGTTTGCATGTCTGTATATAGATTGGGGTTCTAGAGATAGAAATGCCATTAAATGGGGGTCCATAGTGTAATGCAAAAGTGGGGGTCCTTGAAATTAAAATGGTTGGGAATCACTGCTAGAACTCTTATGAGGGTCCCTGGCATATCTTTTCAAATGGGGGTCCGTGGGCTATTCTACCACTTTTTGTGGTCACATGTTCAGATACTGGATTCTGATTGGCTTAAAACAGTGGTAAATCAGTCAACAACCTTGAGTTGGCTCATGGACCCCGCCCACTGTTTTGTTGCATTATAACCTTGCAAGTTAAAACTGTGTTTTCTTTGTGGGCCCTAGGGTCCAGGGTTGCCTCTCAGAATTAGCCCTATTCACGACCCGCCCACTCAGCATCCCCCGGGTGCTGAAGTCCCGTTTTGAAGGGGAAAATCCTACTATAAGCCTATAGAGTTAGCACAGAAATCGCAAATTTAATGCAATTTCCGAATAGTAAAGTATAAAATACGGCTAGCATGATCAAGAACACAAGATAGTAAATGGCACAAAGCATTATAATTTACTTTACTGTTAGAAATAACGATTTGTTGGCTTTAAGTCCAGCTATTTCTGTTATGTTTCCCCTTCTAAATTGAAGTCAGCACCCGGGGGATACTGAGAAACGGAAGTAGGTGGGCGGGCCGTGAATAGGGCTAATACTTTGTTAATATTTGGAATTCCTCCTCACCACTTCGGTTTAAGCACTTTGACCCTCTATGCTTGTAAGTTGCACTGTACTTGATGTCTTCCATCTACCCCGACTCTCTTCACCAAAGAATTGCAGATCTACAAGCTGTGATGCGGTGTGAGCTTGTAGATCAGCTATTTTTGGTGAACGTTTGACCGCAGAATCGCGATAGCTGGGGTTCTAGTGGTTAAACGTCAAGTATAAACGTTAGTTTCAGTCTGTTGTTCTAATGGAAACGGAAGTATTCCTCTGTGACATACTGTATCTTAGGGGGGAAAGATTTGCATATTTACGTAGCGTAATATGACGTAAACAAATATATACAATAATTTCAGGAGCCAGAAAAGTTTGAGAACCACTGGTCTATATCTTCTACATTTGCTCATAGAAGAGCAACAGTAACCCAAGATTGAATGCATGCGTGCGTGTGCATGCGTGTGCGTGCATGTTTGTGTGCGTGCATGTTTGTGTGCGCGCGTGCACTGTAGGGGGATGGCAGAGAGGAGGTGGTGAACATTGTGTGTGTGTGTGTGTGTGTGTGTGTGTGTGTGTGTGTGTGTGTGCGCGCACGTGTGTGTCTGTGTGCGCTGTAGGGGGACGGCAGAGAGGAGGTGGTGGTGCGTGGATAACATAATGTGTGTGTGTGTGTGCGTGCACAGGGGGACGGCAGAGAGGAGGTGGTGGCGTGTGCGTGGGATGGACAGACCTACATCATCGACCACAACCGCATGGTGGTGCGCTTCCAGTTTGACGAGAACGTCAACGCCTTCTGTGCAGGTGGGCTCAACCCCTACAACCCCACCCGTTCACTCAACACAACCCCTACAACCCCACCCGTTCACTCAACACAACCCCTACAACGCCACCCGTTCACTCAACACAACCCCTACAACCCCACCCGTTCACTCAGATCAGCCATTACAGGGATTCTGACAGAGCAGCAGCCGTCCGCAACTGTGAATAAATACAAACCTAGCCCAGCCCAGCCCTACCCTCCCCTGCCCCTTCTTTGTATATACTTCCTGTTTGCCTTACTGTTCCTTGTTCTTTCTTATTTTAACTCTCCCCACGCTTTGAACGTTCACGTTCGCCCCAATTCGCAAGACCTCTTCGCCAATACGGCGCTCGTTCGGTTCGTTCGTCTGATGACTGTAAGCTGATGAGGGGTCGCGCGGCCGTGTACTGTAAACACATTTTCCGCGGTGATGGTGTAAAAAATCCATTATGCGTTAACATCAACGGAGAACAATTCACTTCCTTGTTGATTTCTCTGGCTCTGAGGCTCTGTGGCCAGTGACTGGTCTTCTTCTTCTTCAACACATAACAGGCAAATTCACATTCATTCTCGCATGACGCCGCCCTCTGCTGCCTGGCAGACCAAAGTGCACTATTGCACAACCAAAAAAATTTAAAAAAATAAAATAAATAAATGTCTGTCTATCTACTATAACGTTGCAAAGGTAAGCCGCTTTTTGATGGCACCAGACCCAATAAATAAATAAATAATATGGCAGTAGGAGAGTTAATTTTCTGACTACATCTACTGCATAGTACTGTGTTATATTCGTCTGTCATTCAATGTTATATGAGATACTTTAATGGTTTCCTGTGGAAATAAGCTTAGTCTTTTCTAGGATCGCCTTTTAGTAGACCTTGTACCAGTGAACTGTACCGTCATGAAACTGTACCTTTTCCTATGCAAACTTCTAATAAAGTCTTCAATCAATCAATCAAAGCCCTCGCTAAAAACCCCAGGACAACGATCTACTCGTCCTAGACCACTCCTGGCCCCCAAATTGTGGAATAAACTCCCTGTCGCAATTAACAACAGACTCACTCCAGAGCTTCCGCCGTGTTCTGAAGACTCCCATAGCACTTACCATAGCACTCGCCTACCCTCGATGACCATACATGAAAGTTAGATAGCATTCTAGCGTTTTTATTTAAAGCTGTTTTACTGACTAGGTGCTCGGTCTACCTACGTTATCTTTGTCTACATTGATATTTCTATGCATTTGATGTATTACATTTCTTATTGTATGTTGCTGTAAATTAAGAGCGTCTGCTAAATGCCTAAATTGTAAATTGTAAAGAAATAAGAAAAAAAGAAACATTCCTAACTTTAACTGGAGCTGCTGACATCTGTCTTGAGAGATTAAAAGATCGCTGGCAGTGAGGGCTTTTAAGATGTCATTTCTCTGGCAGTAGACGACAGATCTATACAAACATATTGAGTCGTATCTGAACTTGTGTCGTTGTGTGTCTCAGGCCAGTACACCTGCAAGGACGGCAAGAACAGCCCGTGCCTGGTCTACGTCAGCTTCAACCACAAGATCTACGTCTACTGGAGGGTGGAGCTGGAGCGCATGGAGCCCACCAACCTGCTGCACGTGCTGGAGGAGAGGCCGGGCTTCAGGGAGCACCTGGAGACCCTGGGAGTGGGTGAGTTCAAACCTCCATTCTGACAGCCTACTTTGAATTAGTTTGAGTCGGAGCCACCTGTTGCAGAAAACAGCGCTGGTCACCTGGTCCATGTACTAGGGCATTGACGAAAAAGTCGACAAGTCGACCTCATTACACAAGTCGACTCCCACCAGACAAAGTCGAAGTTGAAAAAAAGAAGAAAAAAAAAAGCTTTCTATTGTGAAAATAGCAGATCTACATGCTCACAACGCCTCGCGTTGCGAGGCGTTGTGAGCGTGTAGATCGGCTATTTTCACAATTTCTGTCTATATATTTGACATTTTGGACAATGTTTAATTTGCCAGTTTAGAGTTATTAAAAGGTCCTTAAACTTGCACTTTAGAAATGTGAAGATACCCTCTATACACTTAAACCTTGTCAGTTTTTTTTTACAGTTGAGTGAGAAAACAATGTTTCACATTAAGTTAATCATCTGGGGACCCCCCCAAAATAATTGGGGGGTCGTGTGTGATGTGATGACGTCATCAAACGTTAAAGTCGACTTCAACTCAACTTTTTACTGAGTTGCAAAAATCACATGTCGTTAATGCCCTAATATAGACGCCAATGCGCTCAGGACATTGGAGGTGCCTTGATGGCAGGGCAGGAATTTCATGGAGGCCATAAAGGCCATGGCCGCCGTTGTCCCTCAGTTTGGCCTTGTGCCCCTCAAAACAATGGCATGACCTGAGGCCACAGTGGCCTTAATGCCCCAGCTGACTGTACCACTTTCTCCTCTGTCTCTGTCTGGTCAATACGTAGACAGTAGGAACCAGTGTCTCTTTCTTGTCGTGTAGAAACCAGAGTTTTTTTTCTTGAGATTCAGAAATCTAAACTCCCCCGAGTTCCCATCTTTAAACCAATCCAGAGACTTTGATTGGAGCAGGGCTGAGCATGGATCAGATTGTAAATACCATCATTTATCTATTTTACTGTAGATTAGGTCATCATCCCTAACCCTTAAATTCAACAAATTCTTTCAATGGACTAAAATCTTGTTTTATTTGATGGCCTTCCTGCCCTGGCATTTGGCCTGTGTGCCCTCAAAAATGGACCGATCTTTGTGAGCTTGTACTGTAGATCTGATCAGATTTTCAGAGCGCAACACCCGACCGTTACATTAACAGACTTTATAGTTCTACTGGATCTCTTCTCCACTTTGTGTTTTTATTGTTGACAAAATTGCTATTATATTTATAGCTTAGTTTTTATTCCGTTTTCGTCATTGGAAAAAGGGAGTCTGCAAAATCAACAGTGCTGTTGAATACCATCTGCTGCAGGTCCTTTTCCACTTAATGTTGTTTTCCTGTTGTTTTCCTCCTCACAGATCCTGATGACACGGCTGCGGTGAAACGTCTGGTCGAGGACCTTCTTTATGGAGATTCACCCAGCAAACCCAGCAGCGCACAGCCTTAACATAATGATCTCTGCTTTATAGAGATTCACCATGCAAACGCAGCAACACTAATTGCTGCTACTGCAGTTCTGTAAATAACTCTTGTGTTTAATAAAGACTGTTATGTAATTCCTGTCGTTTTTATTTTTCATTGATTGATTGAATGATAATACCTTATTAACAGTTTGCAAGTGTTTACATTTATACAACGGTGCTAAAAAGATAACACAAAAAGTGCTTGTTTCCATTGTGGTCCTTTGTATTCAATTCATAGAGGCATTTAAAGACATACAATAATATAAGGCATCGTCAACACTATCAGCTATACAACCTACAGTAAACAGTCGGGGGTCCATTTCTTAGACGTTAATAATAGGACGGGTCCAGTTACCATTTGCATAACCTCGCATCACCAGGCTTTCTGCTGGGAGAAAGCCTGGTCTTCGTTTACTAAACAGGTTGTTTGATCCGGTCTAGACCGGATGGCATCCTACGTCATTTTGTATTCAAAACGGACTAGACTTTGGCAGGAAACACTAAATCGGAAACAGTTTCAACACAGTTAGCCCATGCGCAAGTAGGGGTTAAAACTGTTTCCGGTTTGGTTTTTCCTGCCAAAGTGTATTCCATTTTGACTACAGAGTGACGTAGGACGCCCTCCGCTCCCGACCGGATCAAAAGCCCGAAATTGGAATCCAGCCCAGGCTACCATGTGCATAAGAGCGCTCTTTTATGGCGGTTTTGAAGGAGGATAAGGAAGGGGTCACCCTTTATTAAGACTGTTTGTAGGGCATTCACTTCACTGACAAAACAGATCCATGGAACGTAGCATAGCAAGCCGGCACCCAGGCTAAGGGCATTCTGCATGTTGGTAGCATGGAAGAAGAACGGATTTGACCCCAGTGCTTGTGCCAAGTCTGGGTTGCCAGAGATCATTTCACTGTTCAGTCAAAGTGTATGGTTTTTAGGTATATGGGACACGGGTGTCATTTCACATGTGCGATGATCATTGAAGAGGGCACAGCTCAAAGCAGGGCTCCCGAACGTCATCACATTCCTGGAAATATTTAGAAATGAGAAAATCCGTTTTCCAGGCCTGGAAAAGTAGTGGAATTCATGAAATGTTTTGGAAAATAGCAAAAGTAGCAGATCTACAAGCTCTAAACATGTAGCAAAGCAATGCGTTTAGAGCTTGTAGATCCGCTACTTTTGTTAGCTACGCTGTAGTATGTAGTGATTCTCAAATGTTTTATTTTCAAGGAACATCATAAACTCAGACTGAGTGTACAAATGGAACCAACAAGTAGGTTGGGACTGGCTTATTGTCGGTATCAGCCGGTAACACGTTGTAATTATTATGCTAGACCCATGGGAGATGGATTGCTGAGGTGGAGCGCCACAAATACCATCAGCTCCCAGTACTTGCCACACGACTTGCTGCAACCAAGCCATGCTACTCGAAAAAATAACAGCATACCCCTTAAATGGCAAGTTCACCTCTGGTGGTCATATGATGCAGCATGGTGACTCATATGATGTAAAATGCATCATCATTCATGCTGAAATACTAAAATATCTCAAAACACAGATTGAACACAAAACAAATAACTCGGGATCGTGTTGATCGTGTCCCAAACAACAATAAAATAAGATCTGGTTGTCCCAGAGGTGAACTTGCCCTTTAAGTTGGTTCCACTCTTAAGGCCCATTCCCACTGGGCCAGATAAACATGAAAACATATCTGTCTCCGTTCAAGTGGATGGTTAGATACAGTTACAAGATATTTTGTATCTGTATCGTACCATCCACTTGAATACTTGAATGGAGACAAGATATGTTTTATCTGTTTATCTGGCCCAGTGGGAATGGGCCTTTAGAGTTACAAAACTGCTATGTTCATTCAGAGCTATCTCTTTATGTGTTTCTGGTAATATTATTGTCCACTCATTTTGTATGTGGCAAAAATGAATAATATCTGCCACAAGCCAGCATGACCCCTGTTCTGTAAAGTCTGCCCATTCTAAATGATCCTTTGAGAAACGTAAATCTGCACAGATTAGTTTTAGTTTAGTTCAATTTATTTCGGTCCCATTTCATACAACCAATACAGTACTTCAAAGCTGGTCAGAAAAGGTATAGGCAGAACTTACCGAAGCTTATAGGCCTATTGCCTACCCCAAATATCAAATATCACATATTTGATTTGACAAGACTGAAAGAAAAAAAAACTATTGAAGCATTTGCTAATCCAAAGAAAGGGGGAATAAAATAGAACAACACAAGCTAGTTCAATGCTGTAACACAGTGGTTCAACCTTTTCAGGCCACAACCCCAAAAAGAATCATATTTTAACCCTGATGAGCACTAAGTTTTGAGGCATTATATTTTGTATAACACGGTTCTATTGTGAAAATAGCAGATCTATGTGCTCACAATGTCTGCCTCTAATATTTGACAATTTGGCCAATTTTTCATTTTAGAGGTAGGCCTATGGAAAAGTAATATAAAACTTTATGTTTTGTTTACTGTTGAGTGAGAAAACAATGTTTACTGTTGAGTGAGAAAACAATGTTGCTCATTAAGTTAATCATCTGGGGACCAGCCAAAATGATTTGTAACCACAGGTTGAGAACCACTGTTCCAGATCCTGAACAATGAGAAAGCTGTGACACTTTCACAGATCCCCTCACCCACTTGTGAACACACGGCACAACTTGACGGGCGTCAGTGATGTTTTCATTGTGTCAGGTTGGAATCACAGCCATCTTCCAAGACTTCCTCGTTAAAATAAAAGGCCTGTTGTTCACTTCAACGGAAAACAGAAGTATTGCAGCTACAAACAGGTGTGTCTGCCCTGCTCTCACACACGCACACACAACTGCCTCTATCATGAAGACATGAATCAATGTTCATTTCCTTGTTTCGGTCACTCAGCCTTTTTGTCAGACTGAGATTCAGTCAAGACTTTGACGCGAAATAAACTGCAAATATTAATCAATCAATCCATAGATCAATTGACAGGCTGATCAATAATTGGACATCCTTGAAGATCGTCTGCGAGACAGACGATATCCACTGAGGTAAGAACAGACAGATTATAAATGCTATTAAAACTAAAAGACAAAACAACAAAAACATGTTACTACAAATAGTATTACTAGCCAATGCAATCTATAGCAGTGGTTCTCAACCTTTTCAGGCCGCGACCCCCCACATAATCATATTTTAACTGGGGACCCCCACCCATCCTGACGAGTTGAGGCATTACATTTTGTACAGTATAACATGGTTATAACACAGCGTTGTGAACATGTAGATCGGTTATTTTCACAATTCAGCCTATTAAAAAAGTTCTTAAATTGCCACTTTAGAAATGTGCAGATACCCTCTACACTTAAACTTTATGTTGGTTTGTTTACTGTTGAGAGAGAAAACAATATGTTGCACATTAAGTTAATCATCTGGGGACCCCCCAAAATAATTTGGGGACTACTCTGGGGGTTCCGACCCACAGGTTGAGAAACACTGTTTACCTTTATTGTAACTGGAGCCTACAGTAGATTAAATGTAAACTAATTCAACAACACTACTACAACTACTGTACATGAGACTAGCTGCTGTTGGTATTAACTGTTAAATGCTAAATGTATAACAGTATTGATAATATTAGCATTAATGTTGTGTATTTTATAAATTGACGTAAACAAACACACTATATAAAATAAGCCCGAGGATACAGTAATTCTCAAACTTTTTGACTCGGGTCATCCTTTTAAATAACGTTTTCATCCACATCCTTGAATTATGCTGTTAAACTTTTAGAATCTTATGTCATACTATACACTGCGTAAATATGCAAATATTTAAGATACAGTAGGTCACAGAGGAATACTTTTATTTCCATCAGAACTGGAAATAACCTTTATACTTGGCGTTTAACTACTTGAACCCCAGCGTCCCTATTCTGGGGGGAAACGTTCACCAAACAGCTGATCTACAAGCTCACAACGTGACGCATTGTGAGCTTGTAGATCTGCTATATTTGGTGAAGAGAGTTGGAGTAGATAGAGAATAGAACTCGTCATGTACAGTGTGAATCAGATCTGTTTTACTAAGCTTAGCCATAGAGGGTCTAGGTGGTTTAACTGAAGTGATAGGCCTATTTATGAATTCCAAATATTGTCAAAGTATTCTGAGGCACCCCTGGACTGGCGTCAAGGCACCCACTTTCAGAAACCCTGAACTTTAATCCCACTTGGAAGTATTTCCTTTGATAAAAAGGAGTTATTTAACATGATACCAATTCTGAGAATCATTCAAGTCCAGTGCAAAGCTCCATTTGACTGGAACAATATTCCTCTTTACAATAAAAAAGAAAATACCTTACATCCATTTTGACCCAGCACGAACAACCCATCAGTGTGTTTACAGAAAGTTGAAGCATTACTATCTCTATCAATAGTACAGCAAGTGCTGACAAGAGTGGCCACTACATTAATGCTACCGCACACTATTAATGTTGCTACTGATTATGTTATTATTGTCGTTGTTTTCTCTTCTAGTATTCTCAGTGTAACAGCCTCAGATCAGAAGAGCGTGACAGCAGACACAAGAAATGGCCTCAGGTCTGGCCCGTCGGGAAGAGGAGCTCACCTGTGTCGTGTGCCAAGACATCTTCAAACATCCCGTCCTGCTGTCGTGCATGCACAGCTTCTGCAAAGACTGTCTGCAGGAATGGTGGAAGTCCAAGCCGACCATGGAGTGTCCCGTTTGTAACAAAAGGTCCTCCAGCGACCAACCCGCTACAAACTTCGCGGTGATGAACCTGTGCGAGGACTTCTTGGAGGAGAACCCCTCCCAGGACGCCGCGTCGCCGGCCTCCGACCTCGGCTGCTCCGTGCACGGGGAGAAGCTCTCGTTCTTCTGTGTGGACGATGTGCAGCCGGTGTGCCCCGCGTGTCGCGGTTCGGAAGAACACGCCGGACACGAGTTCCTGCCCGTGGACGAAGCGTCGGGGCGTTGCAAACAGAACGTCCGGGAGTCGTTGCAGCCTTTGAAGGAGAAACTGGTGGTCTTTGATGAAGTTAAAGCGAATTACGACCGAACAGAAAGCCACGTCAAGGTTCAGGCCCGGAACACGGAGACGCGGATCAAGGAACAGTTTGAGAAACTTCATCGGTACCTGCAAGGGCAAGAGGAGGCCAGGATCTCTGCTCTGAGGGGGGAAGAGGCACAGAAGAGTCAGGATATAAAGGAGAGGATTGAGGAGCTGAACAGAGACATGGTGACCCTCTCAGACGCAATCCGAGCCGCCGAGGGCCAGCTGAGAGCAGACGACTACATCTCGTTCCTGAAGAACTACAAGACC
Source organism: Nannobrachium achirus (assembly GCF_963921795.1). Taxonomy (NCBI): domain Eukaryota; kingdom Metazoa; phylum Chordata; class Actinopteri; order Myctophiformes; family Myctophidae; genus Nannobrachium; species Nannobrachium achirus. The sequence continues at coordinate 14,270,380 of NC_137823.1, read as the reverse complement.
ACGACGGAAAGACTCCAAATCACCCTGCACTCCCTGGAGGAGCCACAGCCGGTCCCGGGAGCACTCATAGACGAGGTCAAACACCTGGGCAACCTGGCCTTCAGAGTCTGGGACAAGATGAAGGACATAGTCTCCTACACCCCCGTTATCCTGGACCCCAACACCGCATGTCCGGGACTCGTCCTGTCCGACGACCTGACCAGCGTGAGATACGGAGACGACGCACGACAGCGACAGCAGCTCCCCGACAACCCGGAGAGGTTCGACGTCTACGCGAGGGTCCTGGGCTCCGAGGGCTTCGAGTCGGGGATCCACAGCTGGGACGTGGAGGTGGGACACAACAGACACTGGTCGCTGGGCGTTTTGGCCGAGTCGTTCCAGAGGAAAGGGAAGACGGGGAGCGGATACTGCATGTTGTATTTCAGCAGGGGCAAATATCAGGCGTTCTCCTCGTCGGGGGCCGGCGCCGACCTGTCCATGCAGCGGATGCCCCAGAGGATCAGAGTCCACCTGGACTGGGACGGAGGAAAGCTGTCCTTCTCCGACCCCGATTCGGACACGCACCTGTACACCTTCACGCACACCTTCACCGAGAGGCTGTTCCCGTACATCTACAGCGGTCGCCATGGCGGTGGTGAGGCTCTGAAGGTTTTGCCTGGGAAGATCATGAAAATCTTTCTTTGATTTTTTTATTTTTTTATTTATTTTTGCTAAGCTCCAACATCTGTCTTTGTCCGTGACGTGGAATGCCCTTTGTTGGCAACGGGGCGCTGTCTTTGGGCTACAATTGGAACCAATTTTAACACCACTTTACCATACCATTTTAAACGTCACATTTAAAACATCTGGAGATACATTTAAGAATGTAAAAATCACACCTAGTGTGAAGTGAGCGGTGCTATTTATGATTGTCTGTGGCAGGCTATCAATTATACATTTGAATTAACTGTGATTATGAGTGTATCATCCAGTTTTGAATAGCTGGTATTACAGACAGACAGACAGACAGACAGACAGACAGACAGACAGACAGATAATTGACCACATGTTTTAATTTGTACATGTGTAAGTCAGTTTTGAATTACATTAGTATAATCATAATGTGATTAACATGGTTTTATTTCACAGTGTAACACTCAGTTTCTAATCAAATTCGTATAACCATAAATTGGCATCATAAAATGATTTGATATTTATTGATTGATTTAAAAGAAAACAAGCTTTTATCTGTATCATATCATTCAGGTTGGAATGCATATTTTGGTTATGAGATTAAATATTACTAGATAAATCACAAAGCTCATGGTGGTTTGACCTCCATCGTTGTCCATATTTGTCGGACTTCCTGTTCCATCTTGGTCATCTAGTATTTATTTATTTGTTTGTTTTAACATAATATTCTGTGTGCTTCATGTAAGTGAAAATAATTCTGAAGTTCTGTTGTATTGTGTCAAAGTGTGAGTGATTCTGAGTCTAACAAACAACGATAGTATTTTTTAGGGATTTTGAAGGTAAAACAGAAATATAAGCCAGATTTAGTCACTTTTTACTATATTTAGGACCAAATTGATGAATCGGGCCAGGCCCAATGTTTCTATGAACACAATACTGATCCATATCGTCAGCATGTGCACACACACAACATTATTTTAAGCTTAGAACCAAGCCATCCGTTCAGTGAATCATGACCATGAAACCTTTGATTCAGTGAAAAAAAAAGGGGGGGGGGGGGAATGCTAAGCAAATACTAAATGTAATTTAGTATAGGCCTATCAAATAATTAAATATTCAAATGTCTTTTTCACAGGATCTTTTTTTTTCATACATATGATTCTTGGGATCCTTGACATGAAACGTTTTGAGAACCACTGACATGGAAACATGTCTGTAGGCCTATACCATTCACATCTCAAAACCTTAAAGTTATCACGTAAAACGTGATTATGATCTATCAATCAAAAACTGTAGGCCTATGTAGGCTATTTATCTTTCAATGAATCTTTCACACTGTGTTTATATCAAATAAGCCTATATTTATGTAAATCGGATATTATCGGTTATTTGTTATTTAAGATTAAACTGAGTAGACTAAATCCGAAGTGGTGAAACTGGCGATAGAACACATGTTCAGAAGAATCATCTTCCACAAAACACAATAGTAAATAAAGGATCAAAGATCATAACTTTTCTTTGCCAAAAAGCAAAGACAAATGAGCAGAAAACAAAGCTCTTATCCAAACGATTCTATTGGACTGGAAGCAGGGTGACGTCAGCACCAAGATGGATGGAAGCAGTCTGGGTTTTGGAACCAAAACAATGCCACGAGTCTTTCCTTTTCTGACACAACTCCACCATCTAGCGGTGAAAGGGCCAAACAGACCCAGAACAGCGCAGAACAAAATGAAGAATGCAGTGTTCTGTAGTCCACTGTTTGTCTTGCATTTTCTGTGTTTGATTTCCTATTCTTTGTTTGTTTTATAATCAGTTGAGATTAATTTATGTATTTGTTTAATTGAAAAGGATGTAGCTTACCTCATCAGATATCTTACAGTTACTGGTGTCCACTGTACACACACACACACACACACACACACACACACACACACACACACACACACACACACACACACACACACACACACACACACACACACACACACACACACACACACACACACACACACACACACACACACACAATGTACTTCTGCAGGACCAGAACTCTGGAGTAGTGTACTGTGTTTCAACCCGGACAACATAAAGGGACGGGAGGGAACCGTTTCCGTCCCTCTCTCTCGTCCGGGTTGAAACACTCCGTAAACAGAGCAGAACAGTAGATGATACAGAGAATGTCTGTTATTATAAATACAATAATTGAGGTTTTCACTCACAATTCCAGCAGCGGAGAATAGAATCCTTACTTTAGAGCTGTGTTAAAGTGTATTTTCTACCAGGAGATATTATTGGAGAAGGTATGTATGTTTCTTTTCCCCTTCTCTTTCTTTGTTACTTTTGTTTATATAGCCTAGAATAAGAATGTAACTTGGAAGAAAAGGGCATTTCACTATTATGGTACTTGAACCTGAACAGTGTTTACTTGGGGGGAACATTGTAGTAACATTAGTATTTCATTTGTCCATATCATGACTACCTAAATTGACTTATTTTTCTAGAAAGAAAATAATCTTTCTGCTTCAAGGGGTCAAACTCGTTCTTCTGCTATACCACCAAAATGTGGAACGCTTACCGAAGGCCTTAAAGGAGGGTAAATCCCTAATATATTTTAAAATCGCCATGAAATACCACCTACAGGCTTTAGTGCCATAGTGTTAGTGGAGTTGTCCATCCATAGCGTTAGTGGAGTTCTCCCTAATATAACGCTATCCTCTACCCCCGAAATCCTTGGCAAATCCGGAAAGACCCGTCGTCTGGTCAAAAATAATGAAGGACTACTCGATTATGGCATGAATGGAATCCAATTATCTTTGGTCAATATGATTATTTGTCACTTGAAACCAAAGTGTTAACAATTACAAACACATGGACTGGCTTTATATCTTTCTTGTTGACCAAAAGGCTCTCTTTCCATCATCTTGGCTCAGATCAGAACTAAACATCTCACAGTCTAACTGAGATTGAGTTTGGCTTTTTAGGTATTTAGTGACAGAAAGTGCACAGATGTAAAATAATGATCTTTTCAGCCCTACTTTGATCACTCCCCTCACCCAGGTTAAAAAAAAAAAAAAAAAAAGTGCTTACGGTATTTTGATCAAATAATATCTCTCATTCCCACTCCTTAGTTTGGGCATATATTTTGGATCACAGCCCAGTTTTTGAACTACAATTATTTGTATCCGATGCCTCCTCTGTTTTACATTAAACCATTTCTAAAACAGGTGACACATCAAAGTCAGTACAGCCCTAAGGTAAAGGGTGGGGGGTATAATTGTTGCTGAGGTTGGGCATAGAAGGAAGCATGGTTGCAGAAACATTAAAGCTACTAGGGATGGGAAGATAAGCGATATTGTCGTTTATCGTGATAAAAAAAAATGCACTGGGTTCAATTGGTAACAGATTGTTTTGCCCGCCTGGCCGTTCGCCCACCCGTTCGCCTAGTCCGTTAAAAGGTACTTATAAATACATTCTCGATACAGTCTTCTTTTCACTTTCTATCATGTCTTTGCCAAAAAAAATTGCTGATCTACAAGTGACACGTTGTGAGCTTGTAGATCTGCTATTTTTTGGTAAATGTTCTGCCCCAGGATAATGGATTTTGATTATCGCAATAATATCGTAAATCACGATTTTATTTTGTCACAATAATCGTGATATGAAATGTACATATCGTCCCATCCCTAGATACTACTTTCACCCCATTCACTTTAGTCCATTATTTGCATGTTCTGTGGCACCACTAGGTGTGAAGTTATTAAAGTCCTTGTTGAATTGCTTCATTCCAGAGCGGTGTGTGGAGTCCAGACTGCAGGTGAAGATGAACTCTCCAGACTCAGCCAGGGCCATTTCTATTAAACAGGAGGAACCTGAAGATCAGCCACACTTCAGTAAGTTCAACCACTTGAACCCTAGCATCGCTATGCAGGGGGAGCATGTGCTGAAGATAGTCGATCTACAAGCTCACATTCACGCTCACATCCAGTATTATGTTTTAATATTGTTTCATATTTCATGATTGAAATAGAAAAATATACCTGAGGCAGATTCTAAACAGGTCTAAATGGGTTAAATATTTGCTGTAACAACATGTATTTAGTTTAAAATCATCCTAAAACAAGGTGTGGCATTGATTCAAGCGGTGCCAAAAGCGTAATGTTGCTTCGGTACTATTCACAGTGGGCCTTTTTTATTTTTACAATTTTGAAAAACATTTTTAAACGCTCAAATAGCTGATCTACAAGCTCACAACTTTGTTGACAAGGTCAACAAAGGCTGCTTACACATTATGTGATCGAATGTCATCACTCATCCTCTTGCTAGTTTGGGGATTTATTTTGGATCACAGCCCAGTTTTCGAACTACAACAAGTATGTGTATCCTATGCTTCCTCAGTTTTACATTAAACCATTTGGATAAAAAGCATTACACATCAAAGTCTGTACTGTCTACACCTCTACAGTAAAGGGTGGGGGTATAATATAATTGTTGGTGAGGTGAGGTTAGCATAGAAGGAAGCATGGTTGTGGACACATTAAAAGCAGATTGGCTGCTTTCACCTTATTCACTTACAGTTCAAACTTCATTCAAGACACTCACAGGGGCTTCATAATGCAGAACACATACTGCAAATTATAAGCAAAAAAAAAAGGGGGAAAAAAAGAATGAAACATTCAACATTCAACCTTCCTTGTGGCTCCATAGCTTAGATCAGTGGTTCTCAGCATGTGGTTCGGGACCCCCAGGGGGGTCCCCAAATTATTTACTTATATAACAGTACTTCATGTGCAACATTGTTTTCTCACTCAAGAGTAAACAAACCAACATAACTTTTAAGTGTATAGAGGGTATCTGCACATTTCTAGTGACAATTTAAGGACTTTTTAATACATCTAAAATGACAAATTAAACATTGGCCAAATTGTCAAATATTAGAGACAGAAATTGTGAAAATAGCCGATCTACATGCTTTTACAAAATGTAATGCATCAACTCTTAGTGCTCGTCAGGTGTGGTAGTTAAAATATGATTATTTTGGGGGTCGCAGGCTGAAAAGGTTGAGAACCACTGGCTTAGATGACAGCCTAACAGAGCTCCTAGCAGGATTAGAAAGTGCTACAATGATACTGTTCACATAGTCTGTTAATCTGCACATCTATAATACTTACAAAGTGCCTAAAGACACGCCCACACTCGAGCATAGGCACAGGGCACAGGGCAGTCCACAGTCAACGGACATGTTTGAAGCCTGCAGCAACATTCCAACACTCCCCCAGAGGGAGAGGGAGAGGGAGAGGGAGGAGAGAAGCGTGCACACTTGGGGGGGGGGCAATGCACATAGAGAGACAGAGAGACAGCAGAGAGAGAGAAAGAGTGAGAGAGACCGCAGAGATACAGAAAGAGAGAGAGAGAGAGAGAGAGAGAGAGAGAGAGAGAGAGACAGACAGACAGACAGACAGACAGACAGACAGGGTTTAGCTCACACTTGCATCACACTTTCTACTTAGCCTAACTGTTTCACCTCAACCGCGCCAATTATCATTAATGTCCTTTTTTATATGCACATCGCTATTGCAGTATCATGTATTTGAGTGTTTTCTTTGTTGAAAGGTGTAAGTCATAGTGTTCTCTCTCTCTCTCTCTCTCTCACACCCCCCCAACTGACACAGTGGGAATGTTAATATTTTGTCTGGATAAACTCCAGTCCCATGCACATACAGTCTACAGTACACATACACTCCATGTATTGAAGAGATGGTCACATTTAAGTAATTAGTGCTTATTATTAAACATAACTCTTTTGCTTCAGTCATCACATCAATTTCAGTAGGCTTACTTTTAGCTAAGTGAAATAATAATATTAGTATTACTAATAATAATAATAAATCATGTTAATTAATGACACACACACACACACACACACACACACACACACACACACACACACACACACACACACACTCAAAATACTTGAAGAAACAGTGCTTTTTGTGGGCAACAAAGCTTGGAGCAGTTGTGCGTGTGTGCATGTGAGCACGCGAAGCGTGCGAACACTAGGATTCATAAGGTTTAGGGAGGTGGGGAGGTGGATAAGGTTTCTTTTTTTTTTAATGTTATTTTTATTAAGCTTGGACATGACCTGTTGAGCATGGCATGTTATTCAGTACATAGCTTACATAGTTTTTTGTATTTTCTCCCCCCCCCCCCCCCCCCACCCCTAGTTTACTGGTGTACAAAGAAAGAAGACAATAACAATACTAATAATACATTATAAGACCAAAGCATAACAATTAAAAAAAAAAGAATAATAATGATAATACAGTAATACATGAAAAGAAAAAAAAAATAATAATAATAAATGACGGATACAAAAACAGATATTGTTACAAGTAACAGTTTGCTATTGGGTTCTCTCTTTCTCTCTCTCCCCCCCCTCCTCATCCTAAGCAATGAACAACAAAATCTGCATAAGGTTTCTTAACACTGCAGGGCAAGTGGGTACAGGGCAAGTGGGTACATTTATTTCCACAAACTTCATTCACTTTGTTTAGACTTTGCATGTTCTTGACATGTGTTATACTAAGAAGTGTTACCCATAAAATCAGGTCAGCTCATGGCATACATGGTACAGAGCGGAGACGTTGCCCCTGGTCTTACACCCAAAAGTGTGACCTATTGTATATAATCTGGTCAAAATGGTGGTGTCTGCACATGTTTCTTTCAGTTTTTAGGTGATTTTTAGGCAGATTTTGTTGTTCATTGCTTAGGATGACGTAGGATTCTGCCAACTCGCCATGCAAAATGGGGGTGTCCGTGGATAAGGGTAAAGGAGTAAGGACGAAAATATAGGTCACAGGCAGGGGTGAGATGCCGTGGGCTCGGTTGGGCTCGGCGAGCCCAGACTTATTTAGCTGCACGCACGCGCGCCTCACATGAGTGCCATCTAGTGAAAGCACACGTGAAAAGACATGATTGTCAGTAAATGAGTTAAGCAGACGATACCTCATTTTGTACTTTTTCTGCTCCTAGAAATCCTGCACATGGTTATGTGTAAAGAGGAGGTTTCTCCTGAACAGGAGGGGAGCTCCAGTCTGCTCCAGGAGGAACCAGAGCCTTCACACATTAAGGAGGAACAGGAGGAACCAGAGCCTCCACACATTAAGGAGGAACAGGAGGAACCAGAGCCTCCACACATTAAGGAGGAACAGGTGGAGCTATGTCAAAGACCAGGGGAGCCTGATGGGTCAACGTCAACATTACCAGCAGTGAAAAAGGAAGACATCTCTTCTCACTGTTCTGAAGTTGAAGTCGAGCTTGAATCTGACTCTGAAGTCACTGAAGACAGTGATGATTGGGAGGAGACCAGTGGAGGTCAGTCGGTGTTAAACAAAGGTAAAGGACTTACATGTGTGGGGAACAGAAAGTAGTAGTAGTGGGAGTTGGAATGAAAGAGGTTGATGAAAAATACAATTACATCTGAAATATTAACAGTGAACTAGTTGCTCCTCATTTTATACTCATCAGTTTTAACCTGCCTCTCTCCCCTTCTCCTCCTCCCCCTCCCCTTATCTCTCAGGAGACACTGGAGAAAAATCTTACCACTGTAAATATTGTGATAAGCTTTTCAGTTTTTCATCTAGCCTGAAGAGACACCAGCGTGTCCACACTGGAGAAAAACCTTTTCACTGTAAACATTGTGACAAGAGTTTCAGTCAGTCATGTAACCTGAATTACCACCAGCGTGTTCACACTGGTGAAAAACCTTTTCACTGTAAACATTGTGACAAGAGTTTCATTCAGTCATCTGACCTGAAGAAACACCTGCGTGTCCACAGTGGAGAAAAACCTTTCCACTGTGAACATTGTGACAAGAGTTTCAGTCAGTCATCTATCCTGAGGGACCACCAGCGTGTCCACACTGGAGAAAAACCTTTTACCTGTAAACAGTGTGACAAGAGTTTCAGTGTTTCATCTAACCTGAAGAGCCACCAGCGTGTCCACACTGGAGAAAAACCTTTTACCTGTAAATATTGTGACAAGAGTTTCAGTGTTTCATCTAGCCTGAAGAGCCACCAGCTTGTCCACACTGGGAAAAAAAATAAGAAAAAAACAAGTTTCAGTAGGTCCTCTAGCCTGAAGAGAAAAACCTGATTGATGTCAGCAGTGTAACAAGTGTTTCAGTGTGTCAAGTCTGAAGGCACACCAGCGTATCCACATGCCACACTGGAGAACAAACCCTTTCCAGTGTACACATTGTGACAGACTTTCAGTCATTTAAAAAGACACCAGTTTATTCAAACCAAGGTAAACAAATATTCTACTATAAAATAGCTCACTGCGAGGGTAACATGAAACACCTGTATGTTGGTAGGGAGGTGGATAGAAAAACACATATTATGGATATTAATACTGATCCTGTCAACAGAGGCCAACAGAGGAGAGAGAGAGAGAGAATATATCAACGTATCCATATCTGCAGACAGGACTGATAAAATAGGATTGTGGGCATGTTTTATACTTCTTGTGGCCCTACATCTTGGCACACAGAATCTCATGAAAAGTTACTCCATTAAGTAATTTACAAACAAATAAAATACATCACTTGTGGTGGTTTTGCCTGGGAAGATCATGAAAGTCTTTCTTTGATTTTTTTGGCTCTTTTTTTTTTTTATTTTTTTGCGAAGCTCCAACATCTGTCTTTGTCCGTGACGTGGAATGCCCTTTGTTGGCAACGGGCGCTGTCTTTGGGCTACAATTGGAACGATTGGAACCAATTTTAACACCACTTTACCTTACCATTTTAAACGTCACATTTAAAACGTCTGGAGATACATTTAAGAATGTAAAAATCACACCTAGTGTGAAGTGAGCGGTGCTAGATATGATTGTCTGTGGCAGGCTATCAATTATACATTTGAATTAACTGTGATTATGAGTGTCCAGTTTTGAAAAGCTGGTAGGCCTATTACAGACAGACAGACAGACAGACAGAGAAATAATTGACCACATGCTATAATTTGTACATTTGTAAGTCAGTTTCAAATTACATTAGTATAATCATAACGTAATTTGATATTAATTGATTATTATTGATATCATGGTTTTATTTCACAGTGTAACACTCAGTTTCTAATCAAATTCGTATAACCATAAATTGGCATCATAAAATGATTTGATATTTATTGATTGATTGATTTAAAAGGAAACATGATTTTATGTGTACCATTTATCATTCAGGTTGGAATGTATATTTTGGTTATTATGAGATTAAATATTACTAGATAAATCACAAAGCTCATGGTGGTTTGACCTCCATCGACCTCCTCGTCCATCGACGTCCATATTTGTCGGACTTCCTGTTCCATCTTGATCATCTAGTATTTATTTATTTGTTCGTTTTCGTTCGTGCTTCATGTAAGTGAAAAGAATTCTGAAGTTCTGTTGTATTGTGTCAAAGTGTGAGTGATTCTGAGTCTAACAAACAACGACAGACAGTATTTTGTAGGGATTTTGAAGGTCAAACAGAAATATAAGCCAGATTTGGTCACTTTACTATATTTAGGACCAGATTGATGAATCGGGCCAGGCCCAATGTTTCTATGAACACAATACTGATCCATATCATCAGCATGTTCACACACACAAACACGCACGCACGCACGCACGCACGCACACACACACACACACACACACACACCATTATTTTAGCTTAGAACCAAGCCATCCAGGAGGTCAGTGAATCATGACCATGAAACCTTCGATTCTGTGAAAAAATGCTAAGCAAATACTAAATGTAATTTAGTAGGCCTATATCAAATAATTAAATATTCAAATGTCTTTTTAACAGGATCATTTTTTTTTCATACATAGGCTATGATTCTTGGGATCCTTGACATGAAAATGTTTGTGAACCACTGACAATGGAAACATGTCTGTATACCATTCACATCTCAAAACCTTAAACTTATCACGTAAAACGTGATTATGATCTATCAATCAAAAACTGTAGGCCTATGTAGGCTATTTATCTTTCAATGAGTCTTTCACACTGTGTTTTTATAAATAAGCCTACACGCATGTGTAAATAAGCGATTTTCGGTTATTTGTTGTTTTAGAGTAGACTAAATCCGAAGTGCTCAAACTGGCGATAGAACACGTATGTTCAGAAGAATCATCTTCCACACAACATAATCAGGCTTGTCAACTCTCCTGGATTTCCCAGGAGTCTCCTGGATTTTGAACCCCTCTCCTGGGAGTCTCCTGGATTGGCAAATCTCCTGGATTTCTCCTGGATTTTGTATCAAACTCCCAAAATTCACCAGAACACAGGAAATTACATCTACTATGTTAAAAATTTTCTGGGGGAGGACCCCCAGACACCCCGCTTTAGAGGTGGGGGCAATGCATGCAAGAAAGATCATACAGATATTCACTTAAGTAATGACTTAAAGATGAGAAATCATTATTAAAGATGTCCTTTTGCTTCAGTCATCAAATCTGTACACCAACATTTGGCATTTTAAGGCTGAAATTGTACCCATGCTAGTAAAGCATGCCTGATAAAAGTATCAAACATGCACAAAATTCACCAGAACACAGGAGATTAAATCTACTATGTTAAAATGTTCTGGGGGAGGACCCGGTTTAGGGGTGGGGGCAATGTATGCAAGATCATATAGATATTCACTTAAGTAATGACTTACAGATGAGACATCATTATTAAAGATGTCTTACTTTGCTTCTGTCATCAGATCTGTACACCTACATTTGGCATATTAGGCTGAAATTGTACACATGCTAGTAAAGTAAGCCTGATAAATGTATCAAACATGCACAAAATTCAACAGAACACAGGACAATATATATTTTAATACGTTTTAGATAGATACCTTTATTATCCCAAGGGGGAAATTTAGTTTTTAATTTAGTTTTGGGGAGAGGACCCCCCAGACCCCGGTTGGGGAGTTCCGCGCACCCCCCAAAAATAAATCTCCTGGATTCTGACAGTCCAATGTTGACAACCCTGCATAATGCTCTGGTATATGTCATAGTAAATAAAGGATCAAAGCTCATAACTTTTCTTTGCCAAAAGGCAAAGACAAATGAGCAGAAAATAAAGCTCTTATCCAAACGATTCTATTGGACTGGAAGCAGGGTGACGTCACCAGGATGGATGGAAGCGGTCTTTTTTGGAACCAAAACAATGCCACGAGTCTTTCCTTTTCTGACACAACTCCACCATCTAGCGGCGAAAGGGCCAAACAGACCCAGAACAGCGCAGAACAGACTGCAGTGTTCTGCAGTCCACTGTTCGTCTTGCCTTTTCTGTGTTTGATTTCCTATTCTTTGTTTTATAATCAGGTGAGATTAATTTATGTATTTGTTTATTTGAAAAGGATCCCTGACGGTGGGACTACACCAAGAAATGTGCACATACGCGCGTACTGTCCGTGAAGAGGCTTGCGTATGCGTAAACGCTCCAGGCTACACCAAGGAGAGGAAGCATATGGATACACATACTTGTTGTGGTTACACCCCGCCTTTCCGAAACACCGCTATTCCGAACGTTGACTTCTAACCCTAACCCTACCCCTAACCCTAACCCTAACCCTAACCCTTACCCTAACCCTAACCCTAACCCTAACTAACCCTAACCCTACCCCTAACCCTACCCCTAACCCTAACCCTAACCCTAAACCTAACCCTAACCCTGCTTCGGAATAGCGGTGTTTCGGAATGGCGGACTGTTGCCCTTGTTGTAGTACCTGGTAAATTTGATGGCCGTCCAGTGGGGCCAGGTGCCAAAAAAAGTCCTCAAATGGCACCATTTTCCGACTCTAGTGGGCGCTGGAGAACAGACAGCTCTTCGTGTCAGAACTTTTGACACATGCACGCGTTCACAGAGACCTCCTCTACCACACCACACTCTCCGCTAAGCGGGAGAGGCGGTATTGCAAAATTTGATGGCCGTCCAGTGGGGCCAGGTCTCAAAAAAAGTCCTCAAATGGCACCGTTTTCCGACTCTAGTGGGCGCTGGAGAGGAGACGGCTTTTCGTGTCGGCACTTTTGACACACGCACGCGTTCACAGAGACCTCCTCTACCACACCACACTCTCCGCTAAGCGGGAGAGGCGGCATTGCAAAATTTGATGGCCGTCCACTGTCCAGTGGGGCCAGGTGCCAAAAAAAGTCCTCAAATGGCACCGTTTTCCGACTCTAGTGGGCGCTGGAGAGGAGACGGCTTTTCGTGTCGGCACTTTTGACACACGCACGCGTTCACAGAGACCTCCTCTACCACACCACACTCTCCGCTAAGCGGGAGAGGCGGCATTGCAAAATTTGATGGCCGTCCAGTGGGGCCAGGTGCCAAAAAAAAGTCCTCAAATGGCACCGTTTTCCGACTCTAGTGGGCGCTGGAGAGGAGACGGCTTTTCGTGTCGGCACTTTTGACACACGCACGCGTTCACAGAGACCTCCTCTATCACACCACACTCTCCGCTAAGCGGGAGAGGCGGCATTGCAAATGTTTTGTGTGTGCTACTTTTGCGTGACGTTTGCACTTTGGTACAAAGCATGTTGTACCTTTTTAAATTTTTGTGATGTTTGGTGCATTGCATGTTGCACCTTTTAATTGCACTTCCTAGAACAGTTTTGCATGATTATGTTTGAATAATGTTTGCAATTATGTTTTGTGTGTGCTACTTTTGCGTGACATTTGCACTTTGGTACAAAGCATGTACCTTTTTTAAATTTGAGTGATGTTTGGTGCATTGCATGTTGCACCTTTTAATTGAACTTCCTAGAACAGTTTTGCATGATTTGCGTTTGAATAATGTTTGCAATTATGTTTTGTGTGTGCTACTTTTGCTTGACGTTTGCACTTTGGTACAAAGCATTTTGTACCTTTTTAAATTTGAGTGATGTTTGGTGCATTGCATGTTGCACCTTTTAATTGCACTTCCCAGAACAGTTTTGCATGGTATACCTTTGAATAATGTTTGTTGTTATTAGCGCACATACACTCACAGTAAATTGATCAAAACTGTGATTACTAAACTACCAAAGTAGCCTTTGAGTCCACATTAAGACAAATGGTAATGTTTTCCTTTCCAGTGAAAGTGTACAGTTTTATTTGCAATGAGTAATTAAAGGGTATTTCTTTTTAACTTTTAAAACCTTGTCTGTATTCTTTTATTCTCTGCTAAGCCGGAGAGGTGTAAAAATAAGCGCGGAGGGCCGTTTACTGCTTCCTCTGTTTTACATTAAACCATTTGGAGAAAAAGCATTATAGTCCGGGAGCCAAATGGTGATGTTTGGCTGAACGTGGAATCGGCTGATAAAGTTTTTTTCTCAACTGATTCTTGTAGCTTGGGGTCACCTCTTAAGGATTCAAGACGATGACCAGCGATATCCATTGAGCATTTTTTATTATTAACCCCTTAATGCATGAAACACAAGAAATCCACACAGGAGGAAAATACCCAGAAAAAGATTTTTTTCTGGGTATTTAAGGAGGATCTGAGGGGACCAACTAGGGGTTTGTCATGATGCTGAATCCATTGCAGGCATTTGTTTTGCACAAAAAACATTCTGTGGGCTAGAAATGGCCTCAGAAAACAATACACGTATGGGTGAGTATTCGTGTTAGTCTGAGGCCTTAGGGTTTTTTCTCTCGTGCTAATCAGTCTAAAAGTGCATAATTTTGCACAGATGTAGCTCAGGGCATGCTCTAATGTTTTAGCTAGGGTGCCCGAGTATGCGACATTCAGGGTCGCCACAGCGGCCAAATCAAGTTGGGCTCCCATCGACTTTAGTGATGAAAAGTGATGAGTCAGAGTTTTGTGGGTGCTGTGGTGACCCCGAAGGTCGCCGACTCGGGCGCCCTAGCTAAATCATTAGAGCATGCCCTGAGCTACATCTGTGCAAAATTTTGCACTTTTAGACTGATTAGCACGAGAAAAAAAACCCGAAGGCCTCCGACTAACATGAATACTCACCCATACGTGTATTGTTTTCTGAGGCCATTTCTAGCCCACGGAATGTTTTTTGTGCAAAACAAATGCCTGCAATGGATTCAGCATCATGACAAACCCCTAGTTAGACCCCTCAGATCCTCCTTAAATACCCAGAAAAAAAAATATTTTTCTGGGTATTTTCCTCCTGGGTTGATTTCTTGTGTTTCAGGCATTAAGGGGTTAATAATAAAAAATGCTCAATGGATATCACTGGTCATCATCTTGAATCCTTAAGAGGTGACCCCAAGCTACAAGAATCAGTTGAGAAAAAAACTTTATCAGCCGATTCCACGTTCACCCCCACGGCTCCCTGACTATTACACATCAAAGTCTGTACTGTCTACACCTCTACAGTAAAGGGTGGGGGTATAATATAATTGTTGGTGAGGTGAGGTTAGCATAGAAGGAAGCATGGTTGTGGACACATTAAAAGCATTTTGGCTGCTCTCACCTTATTCACCTACGGTTCAAACTTCATTCAAGACACTCACAGGGGCTTCATAATGCAGAACACATACTGCAAATTATAAGCGAAAAAAAAAAGAATGAAACATTCAACATTCAACCTTGTGGCTCCATAGCTTAGATCAGTGGTTCTCAGCATGTGGTTCGGGACCCCCAGGGGGGTCCCCAAATTATTTACTTATATAACAGTACTTCATGTGCAACATTGTTTTCTCACTCAAGAGTAAACAAACCAACATAACTTTTAAGTGTATAGAGGGTATCTGCACATTTCTAGTGACAATTTAAGGACTTTTTAATACCTCTAAAATGACAAATTGTCAAATATTAGAAGCAGAAATTGTGAAAATAGCCGATCTACATGCTTTTACAAAATGTAATGCATCAACTCTTAGTGCTTGTCAGGTGTGGGGCGTCCCCAGTTAAAATATGATTATGTTGGGGGTCGCGGGCTGAAAAGGTTGAGAACCACTGGCTTAAATGACAGCCTAACGGAGCTCCTAGCAGGATTAGAAAGTGCTAAAATGATACTGTTCACATAGTCTGCTAATCTGCACATACTATACATAAGGTTTCTTAACACTGCAGGGCAAGTGGGTACATTTATTTCCACAAACCTCATTCACTTTAGTTTAGACTTTGCATGTTCTTGACATGTGTTATACTAAGAAGTGTGACCCATAAAATCAGGTCAGCTCATGGCATACATGGTACAGAGCGGAGACGTTGCCCCTGGTCTTACACCCAAAAGTGTGACCTATTGTATATAATCTGGTCAAAATGGTGGTGTCTGCACATGTTTCTACCATACCATTCACATCTCAAAACCTTAAACTTATCACGTAAAATGTGATTATGATCTATCAATCAAAAACTGTAGGCCTATGTAGGCTATTTATCTTTCAATGAGTCTTTCACACTGTGTTTTTATAAATAAGCCTACACGCATGTGTAAATCAGCGATTTTCGGTTATTTGTTGTTTTAGAGTAGACTAAATCCGAAGTGGTCAAACTGGCGATAGAACACATGTATGTTCAGAAGAATCATCTTCCACACAACATAATGCTCTGGTAGGCTATATGTCATAGTAAATAAAGGATCAAAGCTCATAACTTTTCTTTGCCAAAAGGCAAAGACAAATGAGCAGAAAATAAAGCTCTTATCCAAACGATTCTATTGGACTGGAAGCAGGGTGACGTCACCAGGATGGATGGAAGCGGTCTTTTTTGGAACCAAAACAATGCCACGAGTCTTTCCTTTTCTGACACAACTGCACCATCTAGCGGCGAAAGGGCCAAACAGACCCAGAACAGCGCAGAACAGACTGCAGTGTTCTGCAGTCCACTGTTTCTGTTTGTCTTGCCTTTTCTGTGTTTGATTTCCTATTCTTTGTTTTATAATCAGGTGAGATTAATTTATGTATTTGTTTATTTGAAAAGGATCCCTAATAGACACACGCACGCACGCACGCACGCACGCACGCACGCACGCACGCACACACACACACACACACACACTCACACACACACACACACACACACACACACACACACACACACACACACACACACACACACACACACACACACACACACTCACACACACACACACACACACACACACACACACACACACACACACACAAAATTGTACGTCTGCAGGCCCAGAACTCTGGAGTAGTGTACTGTGTTTCAACCCGGACAAGATAAAGCCCTGCAAGCAAGCCTGCACTGGCCCTGTCCAGGCCCACTTAGGACTGGCCAAAGGGCCCCCTGTACGCGGCCCACACTGGGCCCGAGAGGTTTTGAACATCGGCAAAGTGTTGGCCCCAAAGTGCTGGGCCTGCGTGGGCAGCCCTTACTTAGCCCTCACATTGTGAGGGCTAAGTAAGGGCTGCCCTCACAAGCCTACACTGGGCCGGCATAGGCCCACTTGGGGGCCCTGAATAGGCAGCCCTCACTTGGCCCTCAGGAAGCCCTATTTACTGCCCTAACTAGGCCCTGACTATGCCCACAATGGTTTTGTAGTCTATTTCTTCTATTGTAGCAATAATTATGTTTAAACCATTTCAACTACTGTAACTTAAGTTCACTTTAGGAAAAAAAATAACTATTATTCATCTAAAATGTATAAACAATAAATAACAATAGTCAAAGGGATTAAAATCAATGTATTTATTAAATACAAAACAAATATAAAACAACACAACATACATTCAGTAGAACATTGGGGTTTCCAATTTTCAATACTTTTACTTCACTATATCTTAAAAGGCAGACATTATACTTTTATTCCACTACAATCATTTTAAATTGAAAATTGATTATTATAAAAAACATACATTGACCACCTCAGCCTATACATTTCGGCCATTTGAAAAAAGAGCTCTACAAGCCTGTGATGTGACGCATAGTGAGCTAATAGATCTGCAATTTTCAAGATCTTATACATTTGAAAACTTGTGAAATGGGACATCCAGCATAATGAGTACTTTCTACTTCTGGTACTTTAAGGTGGTCTTTACATGAGGTCGATTTTTTAGTAGACGATAGTTTTTACTATTGATTCGGCCATTTTGACACACGGAGACGCGTTTTTATGACCCAATCCGATACTTTTCGGAATTCGGCTCTGAAAGTGCATTTCTGTGGTTTCGCATCGTTTTCGCACCGATTTAATGTAGGAAATCGGCCGCGAGTGAAAATGCGATGATGTCATAGCACCCCCTCCCCTGCTCCCCTCCCCTGCATGCTGCATAACAGTGTCACAGTCTGTCAGACTAACCGAAAATATTATTATTATTATTTGTGTTGTTGTAGGCCTAATTAAAACCCAGAAAATAGCCTAAACTGAACACATAGTGATCTATTAGCCCAAACCTCATTTGAAAAATGTCAGGAGTTTATGAAAGCCTTTTAAAAATGTCTATAGCCTATTGGCTATAAAACATTTATTGGTTTATAGACAAAATAATCAATTACAACTGCCAGCAGAAGTAGGTCAGATGATAATCAATAATTAGGCCTACGAGTCGCACCTGGAAGCCTAGCCTGACGGAGCTGCAACAGCTCTCCTCTCCGCAAAGTTAAATTAAACCATTAGGCTATGGATTGGTATTCAATTCTAAGCAAACTAATGATTAATGACTATTTTGCGTTCCCCCTTTTCAACTTCTCACCAACAAATACTGGATTAATTCTTCACGCACCGCGACCGCATCTCATCACAGAAGCAGCGAGCGGACTAATGAGTGAGTAATATTGTAATATGCTGAGTCTTGCTGACAGACAGACAGACAGACAGACAGACAGACAGACAGACAGACAGAATAAACAGTCCAGTGTCAGTCCACTGTTAGACCTAACTGTCCAGTCAGTCAGAGACCACGACTCCACATCATAATCACAAAAACTTATATCCTCGCTCCCTCTCCTCTAGGCAAAGAAATCATGTCCATTATGAGCTTGCAGATCGGCTATTTCGCTTTTTCTCTCAGTGCGTCCAGCCTCCTCTTAAGGCACGCATGTTGCTTTCATCATCATCATACCATTTAAATATTAAAACAGCGAAATTAAACAAATTCCGCATCCCAGTGCACCAGTGCGTCAGTTCAGTAAGAGCTAAGGTATGGCAACATGACTGTTCTGGTCTTGCACGTGTGAAGGCACGCTGCAAGACAGTCATGTTGCCAATACTTAGCAACAGGCATGATGAATTTATTTTAATAGGTACATTTTATTATTTCCCCTTGTAATCAAGGTATGGTAGACTACCATACCCATATGTGCCTCTGTAAACTACTCCGTTCGTTCGCTGCCTCGCATGGCGTTATACTTCTGTGTTGCAGATAGAAGACAGAACTCACTTTACATTGCCCATCCCTGTAGATAATGTCCAGAAATATGCTCCATAGGCTATAAATGTTCCGACCTTCATCTTGTGAAACACCAACAAAAGGTGACTTTTGTTGGTGTTTCACTTCACCTCGCTAAAAAACCTCCTTAAACTTGTCGTTTAAACGCAGAAAAACGAACCAACAACCAGGTGTAAACGCGACGTTTTTTGGGTAATAAATCAAAAACGAGACCGGCAGCGTTTACAAGCGAACTGGTATAAAGACCCCCTAAGTAAATGTTGATACCAATACTTTTGTACTTTTACTTTGTGGAGTATTCAGGGATTAGGATAACATTATTTACATTCATCTCTTAATTAAATCCCTTATAACTACTCCTTATACCCAGACCTCAGCACTACATGCAACTGTGGGTAATAAAAAAGAAGAAAAAAAAGAGAAAATAAAATGTCAGGAACTGACTACTAAGCAGAAGTGTCCACAATAGCACAGACTAACTTTGCAGCTTATTGTCAAGTGTTGATCTGGGTGGGGTGGATTGTGGAACGAAGGACCCAGAATATTAAGATTGTGTGATTGATTTCAAACAAAAACACACACATTTTTAACAAATAGTTTTTTTAAACAAACTATAAACAACAACAACAAAACAACCAACCTCCAGTCAGCCGTCAACGGTAAGTCCCCTATACCACCAGCCCACCTTGTGACTTGAGCCATGAGTCAATTTTCCAGGATGTTTCTTCTTGTACTGCTCACAAACATTACCCAGGCTTGTCCTTTCTCGTGGCTGTATTCATCTGGAAATATATAAAAACATAATTATTAGATTATCTGCATATGTGTGTGTGTGTGTGTGTGTGTGTGTGTGTGTGTGTGTGAGACACACACATTGTGCTAACATTTTTATACTTCATTCCCATTGAAAAGCTTTCACAGAATCCACAGGTAGAATTAAACTTTGGTTGACCATGCCCTAAGGAACAAACAATAATCAATTTAATTCAAAAGCTCACCATGCCGTGTCCTTGGAACTGTGACGCAGGAACTCTTCAACTATGGCTTGGATTGGCTTTGTCCCATTTTCTCGTATCCACTGTACCCTATAAATGGAGGTCTGCAAAATGTATCGGCCGGACTTATGTTGTTTTTCAGCCACTCTGACATTTGCAGGACTTGCTCTGCAGTTACATCTGATTCTGTGATGAGCAGAGAAAATAATACATTCTCACTTAGAAAATAGTGGTAGATGAAGACATCCGAGTTTACAATGTAGAGTTCTTTGTTGCAAAGAGCATACAGTCATCCACTTCGAAATGCAAGTGAGTTGAATATACTACATTGTATTGACACCTTGATCTTGCTGTACCTGGCAGGATGACTAGGGTCTCTTCCCTCTTGTGGTGAATTCAACTGCCTGCCCTAGCGCTGTCGGCACCTTTTCCAGACATTGTGGAGGTGCTCCTCCAGATACCCTGATGCTGGTTTATGTATGACTCCTCCCCGGGGTGAACCATTCATCTTAAAGTAAAGGAAATAAGCAGAAAGGAACACACACACGTTACACAACAGGCAGCAACACCAAGTTGACAATGTGTGTTCATAATTTGCTTTGTGCATTTTATAGGATATAGTGTATAGTAGTTAGTCTAGCTCAGCTAGACAATCCACCCATGTTAAAACAAGGTGGGGATATATACTGCAGTTAGTTAGCGGCATGAGTATATAGTCTGGCTAAATCAGGCTATATATATATTTAAAAAATGGCTTAATCTTGATTGAGAATACTCACTTCTCTCCAAAGCGCTCCTCCATCAGGTGGGCATACAGAATATGGACCATTGATATAGAGATTGATCAGGAGAGCTTCTTCTGAAGACCACAAAACAAACATTTCCCATTATATATTTTGCTGAAGATCTAACAGATATTTTTTTAATAAAAAAGAGAAGGCAAAATAAATTAAAACTACATAACATTAATTTCAAAATGTAGACTAGACCACCCTCCCCTCCCTACGGTCAATGAAGCAAGGCTGCAAAGCTGCTCGCACAGACAAAGTGAACTTACGAATGTTGCTCCATCTTCCACCAAAGCTTTTTGCTGGTCTGTAGGCAATACTGGTTGTGGTGAGTCTTCTGGTGCTGGTATGGGCTGCAGCAAAATAGTAGGCTCTGGTGTGGGGCTAGAATAATAGAAAAGTATAAAAGTATGAAAAGAAATGTATTAGCACCAGGGTCAGAGCTACATTGTTTAAATGATAAAAAATAAAGGAGAAAAAAAAAGAAAAAATTACACAAAACACTGCATACACTTACTATACAGTATAGTTTACCCCAGTGGTTAATCCAGTGGTTCTCAATGTGTGGGTCAGGACCCCCAGGGGATCTACAAGCTCACAACACCAGTTTGCGGTTGAACTTCTGAGCTTGTAGATCTGCCACTTTCACAATTTTACCAATGGAACCGAATCAAACAGTCCATGTGCTTGTCAGGGTTTGGGGGTCCCCAATTCAAATATAATATTTTTAGGGGGTCATCAATTCAAATGTGATTATTTTGTTGGGGTCCCCAGTTCAAAGTGGGGTTTAAAATGCATGTCACAATTTAGACCAGAAGTTAACTACAGGCCCCAGTTTCCTGATATGCAATGAAAGGAGCAATTCCCAGTTTTTAAGGAAAAAAAGAAAAAAATCCTTTATCCCCAAATACCTTAACTAATAACTACATTTTGAAACACACATAACACATTTTGTCTCTTTAGACCTACTCTGGTGTACCTCAAGCAGGTGTCGTTGAAATTTCAGCCGTGGCTTCATACAGTATGAAGAATGCGTTCTCCATTCCAGGAGAAAGAAGCACTCTGTGTCAATCCGTTGCTCTGCAAAATATTGTTTTAACAGAGACACAAACTGTTTTTACAAGCTGTTTTTAAAGGCTGCCTGTTTCAAAGGGATAATGTGGTTATCTAATATGAGATAAATACCAACAACAGTCATGTGTAGTAAAATTCATATTACAGTACATACTTTCAAAAGACATGACCCACTCAGTCAGATTCCATGTAGGCTATATGGTTATCTTTGACAAACTCATCCAACTTTAGGAAAATAAGTAAGGAACAGAAAAATATTTAGGGCAACATTATGATGGTGTGTGAGTGTGCACAAATTGTTAGCCATTTCTCACTAGTTTTGACACAAACCAAACTATAGCTACTAAGAAATAATTCACATATAATTTACACTGTTTTATAAATTGCTAATTTAGCTAGATATGTATTTATGCTCCATTGCACAATGTATTTGGTACCTGAAAATAGCAGATCTACAAGCTCACAAAGTTTACAATAATAACTTGGTGTTAACAGCTGGCCAGCTATGGCCAAAGTTAACAAGTTGAGTTAGCTAAGTTAGCTAATGCCAATATCCACCCTTTGTGGTTTGTGTGAACAATGCTAAGAGAAATGAAAGAACAGAAAATGCTTTATCTTATTGGCTATTATCTTATATTAATGTGAAAAGCAGGTCCTTACTGTACCATTTCACCATTAAATAGCAGTCATGTCCAAATCACTGGTTCATCTCCTCCTGTCATTAGCTGCTGTCCAGTGGTAGTCATGGTGGTAGTGAATGAAAAGGCGGGAACAATAAATAAATACATAAAAAAAGGTGAAAAGAGCGGCAAATTTTGAGGGCTGCCCTCAGTACGCCCGTTTAGGCCCATAGCATAGTTCTACCTTTGGGCCCAATGCAGTTTTTGTGTGGGCAGCGCACATCATTTGCCGCTCTTTTCACACGTACAGGCTGCCCACAGTACGCCCATGGTTAGCCCATGATGAGTCAACAGCTGTGGGCCTCATTTAGGCAATCCCACTATGGGCCTGTGCAGGTTAAGTGCGGGCTGGCATTGCCCTCACTGCCCACACATAGCCTGCAGAGGCCCACCCCTGGCTTGCTTGCAGGGAGGGGACGGAAGGGAACCGTTTCCGTCCCTCTCTCTCATCCGGGTTGAAACACTCGGTAAACAGTGCTGAATATGAACGAACATTAGATGATACAGAGAAAGTATGTTATTATAAATACAATAATTGAGGTTTTCACTCACAAACCAGCAGCGGAGAATAGAATCCTTACTTTAGAGCTGTGTTAAACCCTAACCCTAACAGGAGATATTATTGGAGAAGGTATGTTTTTTTCCCCTTCTCTTTCTTTGTTACTTTTATTTATATAGCCTAGAATAAGAATGTAACTTGGAAGAAAAGGGCATTTCACTATTATGGTAGGCCTACTATAGTGAACCTGAACAGTGTTTACTTGGGGGGAACATTGTAGTAACATTAGTATTTCATTTGCCCATATCATGATGACTACATAAATTGACTTATTTTTCTAGAAAGAAAATAATCTTTCTGCTTCAAGGGGTCAAACTCGTTCTCCTACTATACCACCAAAATGTGGAACGCTTACCGAAGGCCTTACAGTTTACAGTTTACAGTTTAGGCATTTAGCAGACACTTTTAATCCAAAGCGACTTACAATAAGCAGATACAACATCGCAATAATAAACAAGATAATAGGTCAGTACATTAACAGCAATATAACAATGTAAATGGATATCTATCTAGAGAAAAACACAATATAATCAAGTTCTAAAGAAACCTAACAAACAAATGTTAACTAGCTTCATGTATGGTCATTGATTTTACTGTAGTGCTAAGGGTTTAGGTGGAGTCTGAAAAGGTGAGTCTTCAGTCCACGGCGAAAGGTAGCGAGTGAGTCCGTTGTTCTAAGTGCGACAGGGAGTTTATTCCACAACTTGGGAGCCAAGAGGGCAAACTGTCTCGGACGAGTGGATTTTTGCCCTGGAGTTTTTAGCGAGGGTTCGGTCAGCATCCCTGTGTTGGCTGATCTAAGTGAACGAGTGGGGGTGTAGGGGTTGATCAGCTTTTGGAGGTATGGAGGAGCCATACCTTTGGCTGCTTTGAAGGTCAGCATCAGTGTTTTGTATTCCATGCGGGCCGCAACCGGGAGCCAGTGGAGGCTGCGGAGAAGGGGAGAGACATGTGAGAACTTAGGCTGGTTGAAGACCAGTCGTGCCGCGGCATTTTGGATCAGTTGGAGAGGTTTGAGTGCACATGCCGGGAGACCAGTGAGGAGAGAGTTACAATAGTCGAGTTTTGATATGACAGATGTCTGAATGAGGAGCTGCGCTGCCTCCTGGGTGAGGAACGGTCTGATTTTACGGATGTTATAGAGTGTGAACCTACAGGACCGGGTGACTGATGCAATATGTGCCTTAAATGATAGCTGGGTGTCCAGGACCACACCAAGGTTTCTAGCAGTCGGAACTGAAGTCACCAATGCATTATCTATGGAAATAGTGAGATCTTGCATGGGGCAAGACTTAGCTGGGAAGAAGAGTAGCTCCGTCTTGTCCGGGTTCAGCTTGAGGTGGTGGGCTGACATCCACTGTGAGATGTCGGCCAGACATGCAGCAATGCGCTCTTCCACCTGGGTGGCAGAAGGGGGGAAGGACAAAAACAGTTGAGTGTCATCAGCGTAGCAGTGATATGATAGATTGTGAGCAGAGATTACAGCACCAAGGGATTTGGTGTACAGGGAGAACAGCAGAGGGCCAAGTACGGATCCCTGGGGGACTCCCGTTTGGAGGGTTCGGGGGGATGAAAGCAAACCTTTCCATGAGACCTGGTAGGTCCGGTCCGACAGGTAGGAGGAGAACCACTTTAGTGCCGTCCCGGTGATGCCTAGGTCAGCAAGGGTGTCCAGGAGCAGCTGGTGATTCACTGTGTCGAATGCCGCTGATAGATCCAGAAGAATCAGGACTGCAGAGTGGGATGCAGCCTGGGCAGCATGGAGTGCTTCTGTGACTGCTAGGAGTGCCGTTTCTGTGGAATGGGCCGGTTTAAAACCTGACTGGTTGGGGTCCAGCAGATTGTTCTGTGAGAGATGGAGAGAAAGCTGGTTAGAGACCACACGTTCAAGGGTTTTTGAAAGAAATGAGAGGAGGGATACCGGTCTGTAGTTCTTGACGTCCGAGGCGTCAAGAGTTGGTTTCTTGAGGAGTGGTGATACTCTGGCTGTCTTGAAGGCAGCTGGGACACAGCCTGAAGTTACAGAACTGTTGATGATGGCGGTTATGAAGGGGAGTAGGTCAGGTGCGATCGTCTGGAAGAGTGGAGAAGGGATTGGATCCAGGGCACAGGTGGTAGGTCTAGAGGAAGTCATTAGTTTTATGACGTCATCTGCAGAGAGAGGGGAGAAGGAGGATAGACATGTTATGTTAGGGATACAATTGCGTGTTTTCGACACTGTATTCTGGGGGAGATGGGAGAATGAACTACTGATATCATCAACCTTCTTTTCAAAGTAGGTGACAAAGTCGTCCGCTGAGAGGGATGAAGGAGGGGGGGGAGGGGGGGGTTTGAGGAGGGTTGAGAATGTGCTAAACAGTTTCCTAGGGTTTGAGGTACATGATTGGATCTTTGTGTGGTAGAATGATGATTTTGCAGTGGAGAGTGCGAGTGAGAAACCTGACAGGAGTGCGTGAAAGTGAGATAGGTCCTCTGGTTGCTTCGTCTTGTGCCACTTCCTCTCTGCCGCCCTGAGAGGTGTTCGCTCAGTTCTGAGGGTTTCAGATAGCCACGGAGCCGGTGGATTTGGGCGTGCTGGCCTGGTCGAGAGAGGGCAGTGCCGATCGAAGGCTGAGGAGACAGAGGAGAGAAAGGAAGATGTTAGAGTGTCAGGAGGGAGAGAGGGAAGGATATCTGGGGTTGGGAGGGAGGAGAGAATGGAGGAGGAGAGAATGGAGGGATCCAGGGTCCTCAGGTTGCGTCGTGTGGTGACAGTCCGAGGGAGGGTCTGTTTAGATCTGTGGATAGAGAGGGAGAGGGAGAAGGTTATGAAGCAGTGATCAGAGTATTTTATAGGGGTAACAATGAGGTTTGAGGGGGAGCAGGCTCTGGTGAACACAAGGTCCAGTACATTCCCTGCCTTATGGGTGGGAGGGGAAGGGGTGAGGGACAGATCAAATGAGGACAATAGGGATGTAACGGGGAGATACTTCTCTTCAGTTGGTAGGTTGAAGTCACCCAGTAGAATCAGGGGTGTTCCATCCTCCGGAAATGAGCTGATCAGAGAGTCCAGTTCTTCCAGAAAATCCCCAAGGGTCCCTGGGGGGCGGTATAGCACAATGATGGTGAGAAAGACAGGTTGTGTTATTGAAATGGCATGACATTCAAATGTGGACAGAGATAGGTGAGAGAGGTTTAACGCACGGATCTTCCATTTGGGAGATGTTAGAATGCCTGTGCCGCCCCCAGTACGATCTGTGGGACGCGGAGTGTGTGTAAATGTATGTGCTGTAGAGAGTGCAGCAGGAGTAGCCGTGTTATTGGCATTTATCCAGGTTTCTGTCAGTGCAAGGAATTGGAGGGAATTCAAAGTAGCCTGGCCTACAATGAATTCAGGCATGTTCTTCTTTGCAGCTGAGTGGCAGTTCCAGAGGCCGCCTTGGACTGTAATGCGTTGACTAGGTGAGCGAGGTGGGTAAATTAGGTTATTGGTGTTACAGTGCTGGGTGTAATAGTGTCTAGTGCGATGAGAGGAGAGCAGAGTAGAGATGGTCGGGAAGCACATTTTTTAAATATGCCAATATAACAATATAATATAACAATATAACAATTAATAACAATATAACAATTATGACAATAATATAATAATTTGTGTCCTAAGAGCAAGTAAAAAGTTATACTAATCCATGTGGGGGCAGCTCCTTTACTGGACGTGTCTGGAGAAGTTCAGGTCCGATTCTTGGATTAGGAGAAAAAAGGAGGTTTAAGTGCAACAAGATAAAAAAGATCGAAGTCCTGCTTGCTTTGGTAGTATCTCAGTCTAGTCCTCTGGGTGTTCAAGTGGCTCTTCCTGCCACCATGAGCCTTAAAGGAGTTTAAATCCCTAACATATTTTAAAATCGCCATGAAATACCACCTACAGGCTTTAGTGCCATAGTGTTAGTGGAGTTCTCCCTAATATAACGCTATGTTCCTCTACCCCCCAAATCCTTGGCAAATCCGGAAAGACCCGTCGTCTCGTCTGGTCAAACATAATGAAGAACTACTTGATTATTGCATGAATGGAATCCAATTATCTTTGGTCAATATGATTATTTGTCACTTGAAACCAACTACAATTATTTGTATCCGATGCCTCCTCTGTTTTACATTAAACCATTTCTAAAACAGGTGACACATCAAAGTCAGTACAGCCCTAAGGTAAAGGGTGGGGGGTGCAATGGGGGGGTATAATTGTTGCTGAGGTTGGGCATAGAAGGAAGCATGGTTGCAGAAACATTAAAGCTACTAGGGATGGGAAGATAAGCGATATTGTCGTTTATCGTGATAAAAAAAAAACATTTATCGTGATATCGTCCTCCGTCATGCACTGGGTTCAACTGGTAACAGATTGTTTTGCCCGCCTGGCCGTTCGCCCACCTGTTCGCCTAGTCCGTTAAAACAGGGGTCTTCAACGTTTTCAGGCCGGGGACCCCCAAATTGATGGGGAGATGGAGCAGGGACCCCCTACCACCTCGTAGGGTGGGGGGGTCGGGGCTACGACATATTTTTTATTTTAAACATGTACAAGTTACAGCGAGCAGGGTGGGCCGTACCACTACCATTTCTAAACATAGAACCAATGTCAATAATATCAACAATCTGTCAATTGCATAGTAATCATGTATTCAAGCTATTCAAAATGGATAGAATCATAAATGTGAAAAATGAGGGAAAAAAATAAAAAATAAAACATTTTTTGAAATCTTTTTTCTTTTTTTTTAAGCAATAATTTCGCAGACCCCCTGCAGTACCTCCGTGGACCGGCCCCTAGGGGTCGCGGACCCCCTGTTGAAGACTCCTGCGTTAAAAGGTACTTAATAAATACATACTCGATACAGTCTTCTTTTCACTTTCTATCAAATGTCTTTGCCAAAAAATAGCTGATCTACAAGCGACGCGTTGTGAGCTTGTAGATCTGCTATTTTTTGGTAAATGTTCCACCCCAGGATAATGGATTTTGATTATCGCAATAATATCGTGAATCGGGTTAGGGTTAGTCACAATAATCGTGATATGAAATGTACATATCGTCCCATCCCTAGATACTACTTTCACCTCATTCACTTTAGTCCATTATTTGCATGTTCTGTGGCACCACTAGGTGTGAAGTTATTAAAGTCCTTGTTGAATTGCTTCATTTCAGAGCGGTGTGTGGAGTCCAGACTGCAGGTGAAGATGAACTCTCCAGACTCAGCCAGGGCCATTTCTATTAAACAGGAGGAACCTGAAGATCAGCCACACTTCAGTAAGTTCAACCACTTGAACCCTAGCATCGCTATGCAGGGGGAGCATGTGCTGAAGATAGTCGATCTACAAGCTCACATTCACGCTCACATCCAGTATTATGTTTTAATATTCTTTTCATAATTTCATGATTGAAATAGAAAAATATAACTCAGGCAGATTCTAAACAGGTCTAAATGGGTAAATATTTGCTGTAACAACATGTATTTAGTTTAAAATCATCCTAAAACAAGGTGTGGCATTGATTCAAGCGGTGCCAAAAGCGTAATGTTGCTTCGGTACTATTCACAGTGGACCTTTTATTTTTATTTTTTACAATTTAAAAAAAAAAATTAAATGCTCAAATAGCTGATCTACAAGCTCACAACCTTGTTGACGAGGTCAACAAAGGCTGCTTACACATTATGTGATCGAATGTCATCTCTCATCCTCTTGTTAGTTTGGGGATATATTTTGGATCACAGCCCAGTTTTCTAACTACAACAAGTATGTGTATCCTATGCTTCCTCAGTTTTACATTAAACCATTTGGATAAAAAGCATTACACATCAAAGTCTGTACTGTCTACACCTCTACAGTAAAGGGTGGGGGTATAATATAATTGTTGGTGAGGTGAGGTTAGCATAGAAGGAAGCATGGTTGTGGACACATTAAAAGCAGATTGGCTGCTTTCACCTTATTCACTTACAGTTCAAACTTCATTCAAGACACTCACAGGGGCTTCATAATGCAGAACACATACTGCAAATTATAAGCAAAAAAAAAAAAGGGAAAAAAAAAGAATGAAACATTCAACATTCAACCTTCCTTGTGGCTCCATAGCTTAGATCAGTGGTTCTCAGCATGTGGTTCGGGACCCCCAGGGGGGTCCCCAAATTATTTACTTATATAACAGTACTTCATGTGCAACATTGTTTTCTCACTCAAGAGTAAACAAACCAACATAACTTTTAAGTGTATAGAGGGTATCTGCACATTTCTAGTGACAATTTAAGGACTTTTTAATACATCTAAAATGACAAATTAAACATTGGCCAAATTGTCAAATATTAGAGACAGAAATTGTGAAAATAGCCGATCTACATGCTTTTACAAAATGTAATGCATCAACTCTTAGTGCTCGTCAGGTGTGGGGCGTCCCCAGTTAAAATATGATTATTTTGGGGGTCGCTGAAAAGGTTGAGAACCACTGGCTTAGATGACAGCCTAACAGAGCTCCTAGCAGGATTAGAAAGTGCTAAAATGATACTGTTCACATAGTCTGTTAATCTGCACATCTATAATACTTACAAAGTGCCTAAAGACACGCCCACACTCGAGCATAGGCACAGGGCACAGGGCAGTCCACAGTCAACGGACATGTTTGAAGCCTGCAGCAACATTCCAACACTCCCCCAGAGGGAGAGGGAGAGGGAGGAGAGAAGCGTGCACACTTGGGGGGGGGGGGGGGGGGGGGGGGCAATGCACATAGAGAGACAGAGAGACAGCAGAGAGAGAGAAAGAGTGAGAGAGACCGCAGAGATACAGAAAGAGAGAGAGAGAGAGAGAGAGAGAGAGAGAGAGAGAGAGAGAGACAGACAGACAGACAGGGTTTAGCTCACACTTGCATCACACTTTCTACTTAGCCTAACTGTTTCACCTCAACCGCGCCAATTATCATTAATGTCCTTTTTTATATGCACATCGCTATTGCAGTATCATGTATTTGAGTGTTTTCTTTGTTGAAAGGTGTAAGTCATAGTGTTCTCTCTCTCTCTCTCTCTCTCTCTCACACCCCCCCAACTGACACAGTGGGAATGTTAATATTTTGTCTGGATAAACTCCAGTCCCATGCACATACAGTCTACAGTACACATACACTCCATGTATTGAAGAGATAGTCACATTTAAGTAATTAGTGCTTATTATTAAACATAACTCTTTTGCTTCAGTCATCACATCAATTTCAGTAGGCTTACTTTTAGCTAAGTGAAATAATAATATTAGTATTACTAATAATAATAATAAATAATGTTAATTAATGACACACACACACACACACTCACACACACACACACACACACACACACACACTCAAAATACTTGAAGAAACAGTGCTTTTTGTGGGCAACAAAGCTTGGAGCAGTTGTGCGTGTGTGCATGTGAGCACGCGAAGCGTGCGAACACTAGGATTCATAAGGTTTAGGGAGGTGGGGAGGTGGATAAGGTTTCTTTTTTTTTTTATGTTATTTTTATTAAGCTTGGACATGACCTGTTGAGCATGGCATGTTATTCAGTACATAGCTTACATAGTTTTTTGTATTTTCTCCCCCCCCCCCCCCCACCCCACCCCTAGTTTACTGGTGTACAAAGAAAGAAGACAATAACAATACTAATAATACATTATAAGACCAAAGCATAACAATAAAAAAAAAAAGAATAATAATGATAATACAGTAATACATGAAAAGAAAAAAAAAATAATAATAATAAATGACGGATACAAAAACAGATATTGTTACAAGTAACAGTTTGCTATTGGGTTCTCTCTTTCTCTCTCTCCCCCCCCTCCTCATCCTAAGCAATGAACAACAAAATCTGCATAAGGTTTCTTAACACTGCAGGGCAAGTGGGTACAGGGCAAGTGGGTACATTTATTTCCACAAACTTCATTCACTTTGTTTAGACTTTGCATGTTCTTGACATGTGTTGTACTAAGAAGTGTTACCCATAAAATCAGGTCAGCTCATGGCATACATGGTACAGAGCGGAGACGTTGCCCCTGGTCTTACACCCAAAAGTGTGACCTATTGTATATAATCTGGTCAAAATGGTGGTGTCTGCACATGTTTCTTTCAGTTTTTAGGTGATTTTTAGGCAGATTTTGTTGTTCATTGCTTAGGATGACGTAGGATTCTGCCAACTCGCCATGCAAAATGGGGGTGTCCGTGGATAAGGGTAAAGGAGTAAGGACGAAAATATAGGTCACAGGCAGGGGTGAGATGCCGTGGGCTCGGTTGGGCTCGGCGAGCCCAGACTTATTTAGCTGCACGCACGCGCGCCTCACATGAGTGCCATCTAGTGAAAGCACACGTGAAAAGACATGATTGTCAGTAAATGAGTTAAGCAGACGATACCTCATTTTGTACTTTTTCTGCTCCTAGAAATCCTGCACATGGTTATGTGTAAAGAGGAGGTTTCTCCTGAACAGGAGGGGAGCTCCAGTCTGCTCCAGGAGGAACCAGAGCCTTCACACATTAAGGAGGAACAGGAGGAACCAGAGCCTCCACACATTAAGGAGGAACAGGAGGAACCAGAGCCTCCACACATTAAGGAGGAACAGGTGGAGCTATGTCAAAGACCAGGGGAGCCTGATGGGTCAACGTCAACATTACCAGCAGTGAAAAAGGAAGACATCTCTTCTCACTGTTCTGAAGTTGAAGTCGAGCTTGAATCTGACTCTGAAGTCACTGAAGACAGTGATGATTGGGAGGAGACCAGTGGAGGTCAGTCGGTGTTAAACAAAGGTAAAGGACTTACATGTGTGGGGAACAGAAAGTAGTAGTAGTGGGAGTTGGAATGAAAGAGGTTGATGAAAAATACAATTACATCTGAAATATTAACAGTGAACTAGTTGCTCCTCATTTTATACTCATCAGTTTTAACCTGCCTCTCTCCCCTTCTCCTCCTCCCCCTCCCCTTATCTCTCAGGAGACACTGGAGAAAAATCTTACCACTGTAAATATTGTGATAAGCTTTTCAGTTTTTCATCTAGCCTGAAGAGACACCAGCGTGTCCACACTGGAGAAAAACCTTTTCACTGTAAACATTGTGACAAGAGTTTCAGTCAGTCATGTAACCTGAATTACCACCAGCGTGTTCACACTGGTGAAAAACCTTTTCACTGTAAACATTGTGACAAGAGTTTCATTCAGTCATCTGACCTGAAGAAACACCAGCGTGTCCACAGTGGAGAAAAACCTTTCCACTGTGAACATTGTGACAAGAGTTTCAGTCAGTCATCTATCCTGAGGGACCACCAGCGTGTCCACACTGGAGAAAAACCTTTTACCTGTAAACATTGTGACAAGAGTTTCAGTAAGTCATCTAACCTGAAGAGCCACCAGCGTGTCCACACTGGAGAAAAACCTTTTCACTGTAAACATTGTGACAAGAGTTTCATTCAGTCATCTAGCCTGAAGTCACACCAACGTGTCCATACTGGAGAAAAACCTTTTACCTGTAAACATTGTGACAAGAGTTTCAGTGTTTCATCTAGCCTGAGGAGCCACCAGCATGTTCATACTGGAAAACAAAACAAGAGTTTCAGTAGGTCCTCTAGCCTGAAGAGAAAAACCTGATTGATGTCAGCAGTGTAACAAGTGTTTCAGTGTGTCAAGTCTGAAGGCACACCAGCGTATCCACATGCCACACTGGAGAACAAACCCTTTCCAGTGTACACATTGTGACAGACTTTCAGTCATTTAAAAAGACACCAGTTTATTCAAACCAAGGTAAACACATATTCTACTATAAAATAGCTCACTGCGAGGGTAACATGAAACACCTGTATGTTGGTAGGGAGGTGGATCGAAAAACACATACTATGGATATTAATACTGATCCTGTCAACAGAGGCCAACAGAGGAGAGAGAGAGAGAGAGAGAATATATATCAACGTAGCCATAACTGCAGACAGGACTGATGAAATAGGATTGTGGTGGGTGTGTTTTTATATTTCTTGTGGCCCTACATCTTGGCACACAGACTCTCATGATAAGTTACTCCATTAAGTGATTTACAAACAAATAAAATAAACAAAATACATCACTTGTGGTCTGAGGCCCACTGAACACACTACTGGACTGACAAAAGAAGTAGACAGGGAAACTTTGATCTTTAGCTCTACACTTTACAAGTTCCTGACTCTTCTAATGGTTTCCACATCCTCATAAAAAGAGTTACCACTCATAATTATATGATGTTTCATTAAGAAGTTAAGGTGTACCCCGTTTCAGAGGGGCAGCCATCTTGGATTTGCCCGTTATTCAGTCTGTCTGTTGTTATAATAGGGTCCTGCTTAACCTTTCCTATCAGACTGAGACTTGCCTCACCGCTACTCATCAGTTAAGAGTGGGGTGGCTCAGAGTAGATGAGAAAGTACAGCAATTTGCAATGGGCCTTGGTGTACAAGATACACTACACCACAAAGTACCTGTCAAAATACTTTAAAAACGTTAAGGATGTTCACAATTACAACACCAGAGGCAGCGCCACAGATCACGTTCAACTTCAACCCAGAGTCAAGTCAGCCAAAGGGTCAAACTCGTTCCTCTGCTATACCACCAACATGTGGAATGCCTTACTGAAAAAGAGTGTGGATCCCTAGCATCCTTTAAAATCGCCCTGAAAAAACACTTACAGGCAGCAACCGTTCGTAACTGGTAAAAGTTACCCTCGCCTGACCCTTCTTTGTATTTACCTACTTATTTTTCTTTTTCTGACTATATCTACTGCATAGTACCGTTTTCTATCCGTCTGTCATTCACTGGTATGTGATACTTCATGGTTAACTGTGTAAATAAGCCAATTGCTTTTCTAGGATCACCTTTTAGTTGACCTTGTACCAGTGAACTGTACCGTCATGAAACTGTACCTATTCCTATGCAAACTTCTAATAAAGTCTTCAATCAATCAATGTTAGTCATGTCCATCCATGGTACAAACATCAGAAATGTGCATAGGCCTACAAGTTAATATTTTGGGAGTTTAAACAACAATACATTATGTGGTATTTTACCCCTAAAATGGTATCCAGCTGGCCTTCTGAAACTGCTATCACACATTTTATCACTCCTGCAGTCGAAGCTGGTGACTCCTGGATGTCAGACGAACAAAATGATACCACATGTATGTTGCCTCTTAATGGTACCGATATAGGAAAATGAGGGGTCTGGCCTATGGATTAGCTGTGTGGATGTTGGTGCCATAGGAGTGATAACAATTCTTCTCCATTCACTAAATTGTGTAGACTTCTTGAAAATTAAGTAGGCCTAATGCAGACAAATGTTTAACAAACTCTCGAGGGTAAAATGAAACCAAATCCACCTGTGAGCGTCCATTTTGTTTAATTTTACTTTCTCAATAGTCAAAGATCTATGAGGGTCCATTTGGTTACCAACTCTCCATCATTCAGCTGGGGACCACCTGGAATCCCCTGGACCACTGGTGGTCCCTGGACCACTGGTTGAGAACCACTGACCCAGAGAATGGATGTTGGGGGTTCAAGGGGTTGATATAATATACAAAAACTACATAATATAGGCTACAGTCAGTGAGATGTTATCTGAGCTGATGTGGGCATCCCTTGTTTTCCTTAGACAAGATTTATTAAGGCTGGGTTGCAGGGGCGCCTGCTGGCCTATCACATAGGATGCCTGGTGATGGCGGCAGCGGTTCCTGATCTAGACGACCTTTGCAGAGTGTCACTCCCCTTCTCTCCCCCCATTTCCAGTCAATCTACTGTCTTATCAATAAAGGCATAAAAGCCCATAAAACGTATCCTTAAGGCTGAATGTCAGGTAGTTGTCATCCCTACTCTGCAGTCAGAGCCTAGAGAGAGAGACAGACGCACGCACGCACGCACGCACGCACACACACACACACACACACACACACACACACACACACACACACACACACACTGAGCTTGATCAGCCTGCCGTTAGAAACTAGGAACAGGGTTTTTCACTGACGAGAACTAAACTAAGATTAAATGCATTGATGATTTTTCAACAAATAAAAACTAGACTAGCCTACAATGTTAGGGAGGGACTGGTAGAGAAGAGATCCAGTAGAACTAAAAGACAAGACATACTATTTTATTTTTGCTACAGGCTATTTTCCTTTCCTTTCTGATTTTGGACTGTTATATGTTTTATTATTATTATTTTCATGTCTGTTACGTGAATGAATTGAGCCTACAAAGAAAGGAAGAAAGGACCCCAATTTAAACAAGCCATAGCCTAGTGCTTTCTTGGGTTTAAATCCTATTAGTAGATCTTGTATCTGAACTGTACTGTACTGTCATGTGTGCTTTTTTAAATGCAAACTGCTAATAAAATACTCGATCAATATAAAAATAATAATATATATATATATATATATATATATATATATGTCACCGGATGTTAGAGAAACAGGACGGCCGAGAAACGGAGCACTCGCGGTGCCGCACGGGGCGGAACAAGCGGTCGCCCACAACAACGTCCTCCAGGCGGAGCCCATCGATTGTCCACGACATTGCAAGCGGCGCGAAGGCCAGCGGACCTTGGTCCTGCTCTTCGCCCCCGAGCGCCGCAGGCGCGAGTGGCCGCGAAGAGCGGGCCAGGGCCGCGCGGCCGGCGGAGCGCCGCGCGAGTTACGAAGCCGTGGTGAATGCAATCGTTATATTTATGCCCAGGCCGTAAGGCCTGGGCAAGCCCAAGATAAACGCTCATAGTAAGCTAATGGCTAAGCTAATGGCTAAGCTAATGGCTAAACACCGCCCAGCTAGGCTAGTAAATAAAGAAAGGGAGTCGCAAACGAGTGACGTCAGCGCCTGCACTAGTGAATGGCTGTCTATGGGCTGTCGTCGCCATCTGGTGGTGATTAGTGTGTGGTGAACGAAACAAGCGCTCTTACAATGAACGTCCTGAGTTACCCAAACATGCTGTAACATATATATATATATATATATATATATATATATATATATATATATATATATATATATATATATATATATATATATATATATATATATATATAAATGCATTGTGTTATTGCTGCGGGGCCGGAACTTGGAGTAGGCTAGTGTGTGTGCTTCCACACGGACAAGTTAGAGGGGAGAACGGGGACCGTTGCCGTCCCTCTCTCTCGTCCGAGTTGAAACACACCGTAAACAGAGCAGAGAGTAGTTTCTAAAACAGTGGAGACTCACTAGAATCCTTACTTCTAGAGCTGTGTTAAAGTGTGTTTCTACCAGGAGACATTCTTGGAGAAGGTATGTTTTTCTTTCTTTTCTTTCTTGTTACTTTTGTTTATATAGGCCTACAACACAACACCAGAGGCAGCTCCACTAATAATGTTCAACGTAGATTTAACAGTAAACAAGGCTCTAATTCGTTCTCCACCAACACTGCAGGCCTTAAAGGAGTGCAAATCCCTAGCCTGCCTCCTTCAAAAGTGGTATGCAAAGCCACCTTCAGGCGGCTGCTACTAGTGGCTTGTAATGTAAATAGACTATGGCCCCACACCAACACCAAACTATAACACCATATAACGCCTATAGGGAACGTGCGTATGACGTTTTGTAGGCCGATTTGGAGTTATCGGCCTACAAAACCAGCGCCATTGCCGAGGGGGACCAGTAAAAAAAAAAAGTTGAAGAAAAATTGAAGCAACAGTACTGAGAGATCAGATGTTGAAACATTTTCCAGTGACTACATATAAAATAGCCTACAATAAAAAAAAAGTGTCCCCATTATGCAAGTAAACAACATTCGACTGTGATTTAATAAATAGGCTTAGGCCTAAAGAGATTATATTTTAATCGGCAATGCAACACAGGTCCCGTCTTACAATACAAAGTG
The DNA here is from genome assembly GCF_963921795.1 of Nannobrachium achirus. NCBI lineage: Eukaryota > Metazoa > Chordata > Actinopteri > Myctophiformes > Myctophidae > Nannobrachium > Nannobrachium achirus. Next base: position 14,233,380 of record NC_137823.1, on the reverse strand, counting down.
AAGCTCACTCGACCATTTCTCTCTCTCTAAACGGAAAATGACTTACCTCTGTAGATAGAAAATAGCCTAAAAGCATTCCTTTCTCCCTGGCTTTTGTTTCAATGTTAATATTATAGATTCCTAGGCAACCAACCAGCAGCATTGACATTAATAAGTCTACATTTATGATAAAGTTTACACCGCTCTGACTTCTGACAGTGCCTGTCAATCAGTTCACACATGTAGCTGCAGACAGTATGTTAGATTGAGTAGTCCTCACCACATGAAAGGCAGAGGCACGCATGGACTTTTAATAGCCTAATAATAAGCTAAATGCTCGGGTCTCTCTGAACCTCGGAAATAAACGGATTTCAGGACAATGTCACAAGTCTCAAAAAAAAAAAAAAAAAAAAAAAGTAATCAGAACGGGACGGAAATGGACAAGACCATTACGGGGCCACTCGGGTTTGGTTTTGCAATTTGGCATAACACATATATTTCTATTTAATATATTATAGGCTTGAGCATGTCTCTCTCTCTCTCTCTCTCTCTCTCTCTCTCTCTCTCTCTCTCTCTCTTTCTCTTCTGTTGGATAATTAGAGAAAGCGCACCTCTCTCTCAATACAAAGTGATCCTTGCTTGACCACAATGTTCTCTCAGATGATCTGCGTAAAGTGGCAGAGTTGACTGAAGTGTCTAGGCTAATACATATTACACGGGAGGTTGAGGCCTGTAAATCTGTCATAAAAATATATCTATTGAATATATTATAGGATATAGCCTACAATGAGATTGAGCAAACGGTTTTGTTTAACGAGAAAATATATCTGACATGGCTGAACAAGGGACAGACCCATGATGTTTACCAGGATAAGAAACACTAGAAAAGTTATTTTGAGAGAGAAATGTCCCGCACACTTTGATATGGTTTATTTTGATGATAACTGTTGTAGCCTACAACAATCTAATCTCAATAGGCTACATACAGTAATAGGATCGTCATGGAGGTTGTGTAAACGTTGTAGTGCACTTATTATTATTACTAGTCTAGTCGGCGACCTGGCCAACTCGGAACAATGTAAATAGGGAATGAATGCCCCGCCCTTTAATGCAAACCCCATTATACCTGTTTTCATAGGACCCGTTTTGACCATCTGTCTGCCTGTGTCCATTTATGCCCATATATGGAGATATCTGTATCTGTCTGTCTGTCTGTCGGCGTCCATTTTATGTCCATATATGGAGATCACTGCAGTTATAGTTCTGGGTCCATTTTATGCCCATATATGGAGATATCTGTCTATCTGCGTCCATTTTATGCCCATATATGGAGTATCTGTCTGTGCCTCCAACTGTGTTGCAGACACAGTGCCGGTTCCCCCTTTAATGCAAACCTCATTATACCTGTTGTCATAGGACCCGTTTTGAACATCTGTTTGCCTGTGTCCATTTATGCCCATATATGGAGATATCTGTATCTGTCTGTCTGCGTCCATTTTATGCCCATATATGGAGATCTTTGACCATCTGTTTGCCTCTGTCCATTTATGTCCATATATGGAGATATCTGTATCTGTCTGTCTGCAATCCATTTTATGCCCATATATGGGGGCATTCATTTTATGCCCATATATGGAGAACGCGCGTGCCCGTGGGACGAACGGTTCTCGAGATACGCGGATTACATACATACATACACAATCACAGAGATTTTTTGTTGACTCATATATGGGGGCATTCATTTTATGCCCATATATGGAGAACGCGCGTGCCCGTGGGACGAACGGTTCTCGAGATACGCGGATTACATACATACATACACAATCACAGAGATTTTTTTGTTGACTCATGTGGCGTACGTGATGTCAGAGCCTTTTATGAAGTGATGTCACAATGAGTCAGAGCTTTCGCCGATTTCCTCCGGAACAGCCTGATGTCAACAATCAACCCCGCATAAGGAGATTCCGAACGTTTCGCGCCGGTTTATGTCCATATATGGAGATATCTGTATCTGTCTGTCTGCAATCCATTTTATGCCCATATATGGGGGCATTCATTTTATGCCCATATATGGAGAACGCGCATGCCCGTGGGACGAACGGTTCTCGAGATACGCGGATTACATACATACATACACAATCACAGAGATTTTTTGTTGACTCATATATGGGGGCATTCATTTTATGCCCATATATGGAGAACGCGCGTGCCCATGGGACGAACGGTTCTCGAGATACGCGGATTACATACATACATACACAATCACAGAGATTTTTTGTTGACTCATGTGGCGTACGTGATGTCAGAGCCTTTTATGAAGTGATGTCACAATGAGTCAGAGCTTTCGCCGATTTCCTCCGGAACAGCCTGATGTCAACAATCAACCCCGCATAAGGAGATTCCGAACGTTTCGCGCCGGTTCGGGAAAACCGCGCGTCGGGTCGGGTCGAGACCCGGCACTGCACTCCGTGCCGCGGCAGGGAACGCGCGTGCCGAATCTGAAGCCGGTGGGACGAACGGTTCTCGAGATACGCGGGTTACATACACGCAGACAGAGATTTGTCGCATTTATAGATAGATTATAAGTGACGTCCCTCGAGGATGGCGACGGGAAATACGTCATCTGGAGCGAAACTCCGCCTTACGCTCACTTTCTATAGTTAACTGGAGACGGCATCAGTCGTCGTCCTAGTAACAGGCTGAGGAGACCATGCCATTGCTGAAAAATATGGATTTACACATTCCGGAAAGCTTCCTTATTGATAGATTACACTTGGAGCAAGAAGGGAGCACCTTATATTTTGCATTTGTGCATGTTTAGAGCAGTAAGGGGATCAAACGGGCTCACCGACCAGCCATGGGCTATGTTAATAAATAAATACATAAATACAACATGCACAAATGTAAAATATAAGGTGCTCCAAGTGTAATCTATCCATAAGGAAGCTCTCCGGAATGTGTAAATCCATATTTTTCAGCGATGGCATGGTCTCCTCAGCCTGTTACTAGGACGAAGACTGATGCCGTCTAGAGTTAAACTGGTCTCGACTTAAACTATAACACCCCCATGCCCCCCCCTTTTTCCTCTGCATTTCTGCTTTTGTAATTGATGTTATCCTGTGTTAAGTACTGTGTTCTATCCGTCTGTCTTTCAATGTTATATGGGATACATAAAGTGGATCCTGTGTAAATGTAAGCCTTAAAGCTTACTAGGATATCCTTTTAGTTGACCTTGTACTAGGGATTTGTGCTGTCAACTGTACTTTTTCTATTGCAAACTGCTAATAAACTCTTCGATCAATCAATCAATCAATCAATCAATCAATAGAATAAGAATGTAACTTGGAAGAAAAGGTTATTTCACTATTATGGTAGGCTACTATTAGTGAACCTGAACAGTGATATGGGGGGAACATCTTAGTAATAATAGTAATATTAGTATTTCATTTGCCCAAATCATGACTGAATAATTTTTCTTCTTCATTCTGCTTACCTTTTTTAAAGAGGGAACATTGTCTATTAGAGAGAGAATAACATTGATTGATTGATTGATTGATTGATTGAAGACTTTATTAGAAGTTTGCATAGGAAAAGATAGGAAAAGATACAGTTTCATGACAGTACAGTTCACTGGTACAAGGTCAACTAAAGGAGATCCAAGTAAGCTTTTCGGCTTATTTACACAGGAAACCTTTATGTATCTAGGAGGCGGGCGGGGGGATGGCTAGTAAAATCAATTTTTATCTCGTTTCAATAGTTATAGTTGTGTCCTTGAATTATTTGGTATAGTTGTTGCTGGGGTTGGGCATAAAAGAAAGCATGGTCGCAGAAACATTAAAAGCAGATACTACTTTCACGTTAGACATATTATTGACACCACTAGGTGTGAAGTTATTAAAGTCCTTGTTGAATTGCTTCATTCCAGACCGGTGTGTGGAGTCCAGACTGCAGGTGAAGATGAACTCTCCAGACTCAGCCAGGGCCATTTCTATTAAACAGGAGAAACCTGAAGATCAGCCACACTTCAGTAAGTTCAACCACTTGAACCCTAGCCTCGCTATGCAGGGGGAACATGTGCTGAAGAGTCAATCTACAAGCTCACACCTTAACCATTTTATGGTTGAAATTAAATATTGCTGTAACATGTATAAACGAATCATCCTAAAATGTGGTGTTACCTTGATTCAAGCAGTGCCAACTAAGCGTTAGGGGACGTGCAGCGATGGTTAATGCCAGATGTATACTCTGTGCACGTCGTGCACAGAAAAGAGACGATCTATAAGTTCACAGCACATCAGGTCACGTTGCCTTGTGATCTTGTAAGTTGGCTATTTTTGTTGTGCAACAGGCAGCTAACGTTAACTTGAAGTCGTGAGGATGAGCTTTATGAGGCTAAAGTTAGCAGCACCTCATTCATGTTCACAATAGAGGTCTGCAGCGGGAGCGCAGCTCCTGCGGGACCTGCAAGAGCCGACGCAAATAGTTGCGGTGCAGACGGTATTTTAACCCCTGAGGGCGGGAGCATGCGGTCAAAAAAAAGCCAGCAGACCCCGCAAAGCGAACCTTCGGGGATTCGAACGTTCGTTCGTTACGTTGGCAATCGAAGTTCGAAATTAATGGGTTCAGGTTTTTTTCTTTTTTTTTCTTCTTTTTTTTATACGAAAAATGATTATCAGAATGTGATAGGCCTATTCAGAATATCACAGTAGTAGAGATAGCCAAATACGAAATAAGTTAGGCCTACCGGTAAACACTAACAGTTAATGGTGACCGTTATTGTAGTTATAAAATGCACCAGAACAGCTTGGAGCGATCAAGGACCGTCCTCCGCTCCAATTCCGCTCCTGTTTGGGGCCGCGAACCATTACAGCGCCTCGCTGACACACGCTTGTTGACAGTAGAGTGAGAGCAGCTGTGTGTGTGTGTGTGTGTTGGTGTGTGCTCTGAACAGCGAACACCCAGCCATCCATGCACCCAAAGATTAAACAGCCTTTCTCCTAAGCATGAGCAAAGATGGATTTCATTGCAACCCCGGCCCTAAAGGATCTATAATGCGATTTCAGGGGTTGTTACATCGAGACCATTTTAGCCCGAACGAGACACGCTCCGACGCAGTCACCAAGTCTAATCATCATCCGTGCAACTCCACTATACATTGAGCCTGTTCGTCAACAAACTGCGCAACATTTTCTCCGATTGGGTTGGATTTTCCAAGTGTTAGCCTAGGTGTTAATGCGGCCACGCATCCACGCGTTTTCAATGGATAAAAGCGCATTTAAAACATTTCCTACACTGTTTTAGCTGGTTAAAGGTACAGTACGTTCGATGGTTCAAACGTTCGAACGTTCGGTTTTTATTCAATTGAACGAACCATCTAAGGTTCGATGGTCCGTTCGGAAAATCCCCCCGAAGTTCGAATCCCTAAAACAGGGCTAGATTACAGCCCTATGATCAAGTTAGAGATGGGACGTTTACGAACGAATCGAGTCTTTTGAACAGCGTTTTGAAAAGAACGATGGGATCCGGTTCGCGCAGTCGGGAGCAGTAGTGAGTGAGAGTGTCGACTCGAAAGAGAGAACAGAGTCAGAATTCAATTAAATTTAAAGGAGCTTTATTGGCATGAGAAAACATACATTTACTTCAGATTCAGATTCAGATTTCTTTATTAACCATTGTGTAATACACATAGGAATTTGCTTTGGCATACTACATTTTTGCATTCAAATCATTTTTTTCACATATAACATAAACAAAAAAAAAACAAACAAACACAAAAACACCGACAGAACGCAACACACGTAGTCACCACAGCAGCCATGGGCGGCGCTATCTTGGAGAACCTGCGCAACAATTCAGGGCGGTCAAACGACCGCCTTCCTTGAGGAGCAGATTAAAAAAGAAAAAAAAAAAAAAACACACATTGCCAAAGCAAGCGTCACAAATAAAATAAAAGCAGTTGAAAATGGGGAACATATATACAGTTGGAGGGGGTACAGCATTGTGTAAACAGAGCTATGTCATATATATATATATATATATATATCCCACAACCTTAATTAGAATCGCCCCAAAAAATAGTGTGTTTGTGTGTTGGTTTGTCCATCTGTAACTCCACGTTCAGCAGTTGTTCAATTGTCTAAAAAACATAATACAAAAATCAATAACGCATGTACCTTGCCCAACATCAACTTTATCACATTCAGATGTGTCTCTACTTCTCATAATCCCCAAATGTTTAAAATATTTTCCCAAATTTTGGCCTGTAGGCGGCTGTCCTGTGATAGGATTTACATCACAAATGGGCGTCAACAAGTCTGTCTGTCTGCTGTGATGCGATTTACATCACAAATGGGCGTCAACAAGTCTGTCTGTCTGCTTCACACCAAGGGGCTGTAGGCTAGTATATATAATCAAGTAGCTCTCGTGCAAATCTAGGGTGGAGGTGCTGGTAGGCAAAATTAAGTATAAAAAGACAAATTCCCAATGCCTCTTTATAGGAAGGGACCGCACACTCCAATGAAGGATGATGGACAGGATTCAATGCTTCATTTCTTTTTTTATTGAGAAAGCACGACAAATTTGTCTTTATATATATATATATATATATATATATATATATATATATATATATATATATATATATATATATATACACACACAGACAGGGTATAACACTTTTGGGTCAAATAGCAGCATTGTTTTTTTAGCAGCTCTGTTTTATACTGTATGTGCAGTAGGTCTAGATGTTTCATACTGTATGTGCAGTAGGTCTAGATGTTTCATACTGTATGTGCAGTAGGTCTAGATGTTTCATACTGTATGTGCAGTAGGTCTAGATGTTTCATACTGTATGTGCAGTAGGTCTAGATGTTTCATACTGTATGTGCAGTAGGTCTAGATGTTTCATACTGTATGTGCAGTAGGTCTAGATGTTTCATACTGTATGTGCAGTAGGTCTAGATGTTTCATACTGTATGTGCAGTAGGTCTAGATGTTTCATACTGTATGTGCAGGAGGTCTAGATGTTTCATACTGTATGTGCAGTAGGTCTAGATGTTTCATACTGTATGTGCAGGAGGTCTAGATGTTTCATACTGTATGTGCAGTAGGTCTAGATGTTTCATACTGTATGTGCAGTAGGTCTAGATGTTTCATAATGTATGTGCAGTAGGTCTAGATGTTTCATACTGTATCTGCAGTAGGTCTAGATGTTTCATACTGTATCTGCAGTAGGTCTAGATGTTTCATACTGTATGTGCAGTAGGTCTAGATGTTTCATACTGTATGTGCAGTAGGTCTAGATGTTTCATACTGTATGTGCAGTAGGTCTAGATGTTTCATACTGTATGTGCAGTAGGTCTAGATGTTTCATACTGTATGTGCAGTAGGTCTAGATGTTTCATACTGTATGTGCAGTAGGTCTAGATGTTTCATACTGTATGTGCAGTAGGTCTAGATGTCAAACCATGGTTTGTAGTCCTTAGGTTGGTTGTCTTTCTAGCCTTCTTTTGTCACAACAGTTCACGAATCTAGCTGCTGTGTTCGCGCATTGTTGTATTTCTCCCAGTAGGTATGGGAGTTTTTCATCATTGGTCATGTTTTCAAACTCACTTCGGGTGTGTGTAATCTGGTTGGAAGTATGTGTCTCTGATGTCTTGGTATAGTGGGCAGGTGGTTAGAAAGCGTTGCTCTGTTTCTACCACATTTTGTGTGCATATCTTGTTTTCAGGGACCCCCAGAAGCAAAGATTTTAGTTAAAAATGTTCACTCTGAATGTGGGTCTTGCCTTAAGCTAGATGCACAATAGACACAAGCAGCTCAGACCCGTTGGCAAACGCCAGGTCGCGGCTCCATCAGTGTCCCGTATTTAATTGCACTTCCGGTGCGAGTTCTGGCACCCATGGTGAGCTTCATGGTCGGACATGGCGCATCCCTGTTGTCACGTGATATCCCTACCTCCTATTTACCTTGAAAGAGGCTGAAAAACATCTTTTGGTTTCCTGTTGTCCTTAAATTAAAATGTCAGTAGATGGCGTTCTGGGCTCTGAATGTACCTGTGTTACCATGTCTGCTTATAATAAGCTGGCAATTTGTGTCTTTTTAAAAAAAAATAGTGTAGTTGCTTATTTGGCTTAGTTTCTAATATTTTTGAGCGGTGGTCACACCGTCTCCTATACGTGGCCGTGTGTGTGGGTATCCGTCCGGCCGTCCGTGTATGTAGCCTCAAGCCTGCAGTACCTTTTCTGACCACAGATGTTAAGGGAGGGGTGCTGTTGTTCTCACACACACACACACACACACACACACACACACACACACACACACACACACACACACACACACACAGGGGGTAAGGGTGGGTCAGCATGTGTGGTCAAGTATTATTATTATTATTAACAAACTGAATGTTTTAGGGTCAAATAAATTAGAGTGTGTGAAGTAGGGATGTCACCGAATAATCGATTTTCGAATAATCGATCGATTAATCAATATTCAATTTTAATATTTCATAATCGAAAATCGAAAAAATATTATTATTATTTTTTTTACTTTTTTTTTTTTTTTTTTTTATACTATTTTTTGGCTTAGTTAGTTAGTTTCAACCAAAATATAGGCTAACAATAGTATTAATGATAATAGTAAATGGCCATTGATTTATTATTCACACCAGCACCAACTGTAAACTGTGTAGAGTGAAGGAGCACAGCAGAGTGGCAGCTGCCTGCTACACACTCCCCTCCCCCCCTGTCTCAGACACAGGCGTGATTGATTCAGGCTTGATTGTTTGGTACTTGGTGGCCATCATCAAAGAAAAGGGAAAACAGCGTCCTCTGTATTGTAAGCATCACAGAATCTGTTCTTGAGAGATTAGGTGAACAGTACACTGACACACTAAAAAGAAAGATGAAGAGTAGTAGTTAGGTTACCAATTACCTGAAGAGCCATGTTGTACATATGTAAATGTGCATTGAAATCCAGTAAAAAAAAAAACGAAAAACAGAAGAAAAAACTTTTTTTTTTCTTTTTTTAATAAAAAAATTATAATAATTAATTATCGATTTTCGAATAATATTCGATTATTGCTATAGAATAATCGATTTTGATAAAGGTCCATTTTTGACATCCCTAGTGTGAAGAAACGACAGCATTGTAAAGCACACTAACCCCGCTGCACCCACCCAGTAGTGCTTGTTGCACAGCCTTCACGACCACCACTCAGTTCACACGGGTGTGATTTTTTTAAACCAGTGGTTCCCAAATACTTTCATATCAAGGACCCCAGATTAACATATCTGTCCACAGTCACAGACCCTCCATTTGAAAATATGTGGTGCCAGGGACCTCCACACAGATTTGTGTTGTTAAAATGTTTCAAACATATTCAAAATATTTAAGTTTTTTTCCCCTCAGTATTTTTTAAATAGCAAATATACAAGGAAAGAAGATAGCATGGGCGCTACTGGTATCCCTCAAACCACCGGTGCTCATGAAAGGGAACACAATGAACAAAAAGAGGAAAAAATGTGCCACAGAGCAAATATACAAGCTCACAATGCGTCGCAATGTGACACATATGAGCTTGCTGATCTGATATTTTCAAATGTAAAGGTAAAGTAGTATATATTGAAATGTCTTTATTAGGAATAACCCCTTGAGATGAACCATCTCGTTTTCGAGGAGCTCCGCACTTTACAGACTTACGAAGTACATATAGGTACACACATAGCAAACAGAACATATAGGTACACACATAGCAAACAGAACATAACACTACAACAAAAAATAGGAGAAAATAAACAACAAAATAAAAAATAAATAAAAAACAACAAACATAAGACGAACAAAAAACACAGAGCACATATATGAATCATTGTGTCAGAGATCTATTATACTGCTAACGAAAACATGAGCAAGTAGTCTCAAAATGAGAGGACAGCGATGTTTTGAATAAATGAAAGGATGATATTGACCGAATATAAGCTGGGAGATTGTTCCAGTCCGAGGGAGCTTTAAAACTAAAGGATTTTTTGCCAACTGAGGTGGGAACTTTAGGTGGAACTTTGAAATAAATTTGTGAACAATGTCTCAGTTGATGAGAAGATGTGTAGGGGTCCATATACTGTTTGAGATATTGTGGGTAATTAAAATGAATACATTTAAAAATGAATTGAAGCCAGTGTTGCTGTCGTCTCATTGTGGGAGATGTCAAATTAAGGTTTTCATACATGGTACAGTGATGGGTCCTATACGGGCAGTCAAGTGCAAATCTACATAGACGGTTGAATATTGTGTTAAGTGGTAAAAGATTGTTTTTTGGTGCGGTTTGGTGCGGTCAGCATAATCCATGATGGGTAAAATGAGTTGCAAAACCAGTTTTTTCCTGACTGTGAGTGTGAAACATTCTCTGTTGCGGTAGAGAACACCACTACTAAAATTAATTTTTCTAATAATATTGTCAATATGACATTTGAATGAGAGCTCAGAGTCTAGCCAAAGTCCAAGATACTTTATGTGATCAACTCTTTTCAGTTGTGTGCCGTCGAAACAAGCAATATGATATGGTTGGTTAGTTGTTATGGATGAGAGATTTTGATTCGTACCAAAAAGCATAATATTAGTTTTTGTTTTGTTGATGAGTAATTTATTAGCCAATAGCCATGATTCTAGATGATTGAAATTTGTTTGCAGTGTTGATTGAATTTGAGGTAAAGTAGTTTGAGATGTATATATTACTGTGTCGTCGGCATTAGGGTTGGGGGCGGTAACCGCCGTACCGCGGTATACCGAGGCCTACCGCGGTGTCAGGGTCCTTACCGCGGTCAAAATAGTCTATTTTTTATTGAAAACAAGCGAGTTTTAAAACGGGGGAGAGGCGAGGACCGCATGCGCTCCATGCCGCTCTGCTCTGGGCCGCGTACCACAGGTTTGGAACGTCTATGGTTTGGAAGCCACATACGTCACTCGAGTCTACACAGACACAGTAGCAGCCTCGTAGTAGGGAGCACGGAGAAGCGTATTTCTCTGACTGTAATCCACACAACACAAGTATGTTAATACATACCTTGTGTTGTGGCAGTAGTACCTTGTGGCATTTTGTTTTTTATTCATATGGATTACAGGCGGAGCGCGGACCGCGTGGACTAAAAGCGAAAATGAAACTATCTTTTACTTTTCCCACTGCGTCGCGCCGACTCGCCCGTTGTGCCCCGTCGCCGATTTTATAACCTTTTCTGTCAAGTCTTGTCACTAAAACCTGTATATATCAGCACTCAATCGCTGCGATTTCAGACGTGCACGTGAGTTTAATCACTGTACACGATCTGATTACCCGTCTCCGTCTCTCTTCTGGTTTGTTCACACAGCAGTCTGTGTCTTAAAAGCCCAAGTAGCTACCGTTACTCGACACTGGCCGAGTGCAGATCTAAAAGCTCAGAACGCCTCGCGGATGCGACGTGTTGTGAGCTTGTAGATCTGCTCCTTTCAAAGCCAAACCTGCTGTGCTGTACGGGGAAGTATAACTCGGGCAGTCAGGCTGTGGAGAGGCGACTTTTGGGAAGACGATTGCAATATTTTGGCTTATCGCCGAACCTTTTATTAATAGATACGGGGGTGCGGTAATTACCGCAATACCGACGGTAAATGGGAAGACGGTAATCGCGGTAACAAAATGTCGATACCGCCCCACGCCTAGTCGGCATAGAGCTGAATATTGCAACCTGAGAAAATTGAGGGAAGATCATTAATGAAAATAGAGAACAGGAGTGGACCTAATGTTGATCCTTGAGGCACACCTCGTTCCTGTACTGCTAAGTCTGATTTACTGCCCTGGATAACAACACAGTGTTTTCTGTTGTGGAGATAGGAATTAAACCAGAGTAGGGCATTGCGTGAGAGACCAATAGCATATAGTTTGTCAAGGAGAAGATAGTGGTTGACCAGATCAAAGGCTTTAGTTAAATCAATAAAAATTGCACCTGTGAGATTGCCGTTACCTGATGAAGAGTATATGTCATTTGTGAGTTTTAACTCATTGACTGCCAAGGCCCGAGTTATTACAGTATTCCCAGGCTGCCACAGCCCGAGTTTCCCGAGTTGGAAGCCATTTTGAAAAAAACCTTTTTTTTTTTTTTTTTTTTTTCAATTTTCTTTTTTTATAAAAAAATTTCTAAAAATGCCTCAAATGTATTAGGCATGATCGCAATTGCGAAATTGCATGTTTAGCCCCATAACAAACACATCTTTCAAAATGTCAAAAATGGCTGTTTTGTCTGACTTTGAAGGCTTGTATCTCATGAATGCCTGAACGGATTTCCAAGCGGATTTTTTTGTTTGAAAGCTGTTAAAAAGTACTACACATATGGTGCATATATGGTGCATGGGCGTGCACGATCCGTGCACTAAAAATTTACCCGTGCACTAGAAATTTAGGAACGTGGCATCCTGGTACTTGGCGGCCATCTTGAAAAGGGCATTCAATGAGTTAATAAAGCAGTAGTTGTGGAATGATTGGAGCGAAAACCAGATTGAAAAGGTGATAAAATGTTGTTAGTGTTGAGATAATTAGACAGTTGATTATAAATTAATTTTTCAAATATTTTTGCAATGGAACAGATAATTGATATTGGTCTATAGTTATTGGGTTCTAACACATTGCCCGCTTTGTGAATTGGAGTGATTTGTGAGTACTTCCAGATGGATGGTATATCATGAGTTGATAAAGACAGATTAAAAAGATCACAAAGGGGGTACATAAAGACATGTGGAGCCAGTTTAAGAAATTTGCTCTCTATGCCGTCCAAGCCAGGGCTACTACTCACTTTGAGGTCTTTTATGGCCTTCATAACCTCGAGAGGTGTAATTTTCCTGAAAGAGAAGGAGCTGTGGCAAGGTGGTGCATTGTTGCAGATAACATACGGGTCAGGCATTGTGGGGGTACAGACTGAGGAGAAGTGTTGGTTAAAAGCTTGAGCAATTAAAAGAGGATTATGTAAAATGGTGTTATTGACTTTTAATTGATTGTATTGAGCATTTTTATCAGATGAATTAGTTATTGTTTTAATTCGTTTCCAAAATTGTTTTGAATTTTTGAAATCATGATTGAGAGATTCTTTATAATAATTTGATTTTGCGTTCCTAGTCATTAATTTACTTTTATTTCTCAACTGTCTGTAGATTTCCCACTTTGCAGGATCCCTTGTCTTGCGATATAGGGCCCATGCCTTATCCCTCTGTCTAAAAGTATTAGTTAGGTCTGATGTGATCCATGGAAGGTGACTTCCCTTGACCTTGATGTAGAGGTCTTCACGGGTCCAATTTGAACTACCCGAACCCAAAAGGACCCGGGGGAAATGGACCCGGACCCATATGGCCCCGTCTATCATTTGGAATTTGAGAACCGTTACCCGATCAGCCCCGAGACGTGATGGATCCGATCCGAACGGCCCCGTATGTTATTAGAAAAATTGGATCCGAAACCCGAGCAGAACGGGAGATCCGAGACCCGAACCTGTCGCCCCGAAATGAAAGAATGCCAACGTTATTATATTAAGAGTTGTATCAGACATATTTCTTACCTAACGTCGCCACGGTGCTGCTGTTGCTGTCAGCGGCGCTGTGCCTCTCGCCAAAAGATGATCTTTTCCCAGACCAGTAAGTCAATGCGGACAGTTTGTAAATGGGTCAGTGACGTGACGCCCCAAAAAATGTGTTTTTAAAAAAACTTTAAATTGCAGGCATAAAAGTTATTTACTTTTGTTCTACTCACTCTCAACTAGTGTTGTAGTACTCAAGTCAATGACTCATCTCGAGTCAGGACTCGAGTCCAAATTTTCACTGACTCGGTCTCGTCTCGGTCTCGCCCTTAATTTGACTTGGACTCGTCTCGGTCTCGGTCTAATTTGACTTGGACTCGCCCCCCACCGAGTCCACTCGAGTCAAGTCACTACAATGCAATGGAATAAATGTTATATCCATATGAGGAGCGCATTCACGTTAACATTAAGAGAGCTGCCTTGTTAAGTAACAGAGCATTCTGACGCGCATCTGATAGGCACACAGTAGTAGCACACACGCACACACAGGCACACACACACACACACAGAGCCCCGCTCTGCACAGCAGCAAGCACCTAATCTTCCCAGAAGTTATTTTTTTCGCCAAACAGACAACAGCACAACAGTCCACTTTCCTCTTACCTGCATGATATCCTTGTGTCCCCAAATAAATAAGTCCTAACAGCTTCCAAACACAAGCCTTTGTGATCATGTGTTGTGTAGTTTAATCCACCCGCACAGCTGGATTAAGAAGTCTTTTTGTATTTCCAGGTGTAGTCTATTACTCGTTAAGCAAGCCTCGTCCGAAAGTTTTAAAGTGCACTGATCAACAGAGAGAAGTGTAACATTGTAAGTCCCTGTAGAGAGGTTAAAACGAATCAAAACAACTTGTGTGTGTGTGTGTGTGTGTGTGTGTGTGTGTGTGTGTGTGTGTGTGTGTGTGTGTGTGTGTGTCCCCGAAAAAAAAATATATATATTGTTTTCTGCAGCCTACCTATCAAAAAAAAAGGGAAAAAAAGAAAACTGGACTCGGCTCGGTCTCGCCTGCCATTGGTCTCGGACTCGACTCGGACTCGCCTCCCATTGGTCTCGGACTCGACTCGGACTCGGCCCCCTCCCAGGGGCTCTTGACTCGGACTCGACTCGGACTCGAACCCCATATGACTTGGACTTGACTTGGACTCGCTTTAGGTGGACTCGACTACAACACTACTCTCAACCTTATGGAAATACATTTTGTTTTTAGATATTTTATTGGAATCAGACTTTATTCAGCAGTTTGTTGTACTTGTGCCTAAAATCATCATATGGTGTGACATGAAAATAATTGTTCATAAAATGAAAATGGAGTACATCTTTCTTAAGTTACTCACTTTATCAAAGTCCTTTATCATAACTAACCAGTGATCCACTATAGTTTTTTGAAAATTAATTATATCTGTATATTTTTTTCATAATCGACACTCTGTGTGAGGCCCATGTTCATGATCTTACAACATATTTTAAATGTATTCTGTCAAAACTTTCTCTAAAATTACACAAATATTTGTGACTCTTCCTGATAATATTCTCTATGTAATCCATAAACATTTTTTTGGTTTAATCATTAATAAAGGTATGATTTCTCACTATTTGGAATGTCACACCAAATGATTTAGTGTCACACCGTATGATCATATCTTCATGTGTCAAAGCAAACTGTGTTTTAACCTACCTATTAGTGAGTACTGAACTTTACTGATTGATTAAACAATTACCCAGGATAACATGGCCTTAATATTTCTGAACAGGATATTATTGTAGGGCTTTAACATGGGATAAGAAAGAATTGTAGTAGTAGATGGATGATGAGGATGTGCACAGGAATGCTACGCACACCTAAGTCTTCTGCCGGCCCACGGCAGAAGGATCCTAAAGGGACAATAAGGCGCATAGCCACACTTGGAGCCAAGGCATTGAAGGCAACATTTTATTAACACCAATTAGTGGAAACAGAACTCAGCATTCAGGTAAATTGCTTTTTTCCGAAGTCTCCTGAACTTGAACACAGCATTTTGTGTTGAACAAATGTAATTAGGAATCATGACATTACACCACATCTCCACTAGCTAAAGAGTGCTGGGTTGCGCAACTCTGAAAATAGCTGATCTACAAGCTCTCGCAGCACAACGTGTTGAGAGCTTGTAGATCAGCTATTTTCGCTAGTTTTGTCTCGGGTCCTACCTTAACACTGTCCACTGTCCAGTCCAGTGAGTCAAAGTACAAAAGTATTAGATCAGATTAGATTATACATTTAGACTGTATTGTACATCAGCCAGTCGTATTTGGTGAGGGTAGCAAACCGGCTGCCTTGTTGCGGTTCTGCTATGCCACAGACAACCTCCTGCTCTTCGTAGAAAATGCAGTCTCGCCCCTTTGGCTCCTCTCTCCTTGCTGGGTCATTGTTTAGTTTCTCCCTGTACTTTCTCGTTCTCTCAGCACTTGTCATTTTCCAGCTGACAAAAGAAAATGGAATGTATAGTTTAAGACAAAGAGAAAATATTGTTTAGATTGGAACAATATGTTAAGGTTTCTGTGAAGGGGTTTCTGCTCTGTCTGATGAATTTGAAGTATCACTGAATGAAGCTAAATTACATTTTATGTAAAAATGTTTAAAACAAATGTTTAAATGTACAAAAGAAACATGGAACTTTGTTATTTGTTGTTATATCTGTAGTTAAATACAGTATAAATCATATGGTGTGACAGTCAAGTCATATGGTGTGACAAGCAGACATGTCACACCATATGATTAAGTGTCACACCATATTACTGTTTTCTCCATTTAGGTTTACCTTGAGGCTACTATGTACACATTAGCATGCTAACAGCATGCTAGCTATAACAAAGCAGCCTAGATCTACATGGAAATATGACCAAAACTTCAAATAACTTAAGCTTTTTTTAAAGAAAAGGTGTCACACCAAAAGACATCCAGAATGGTGAGTTTGTCAACGTTTCAACAAGATGGCATTTCATGAAAATGTTAAAATCATAACTCACCTCAGACACCTGTCTTGCAGTTGTGCTGGGAGTGCTGAATAGCCTTACAGAAGAAGGACCTCTCTAGCCAATAGGTGTCCAAATAATTGCCTGTTTAATTTTTCCAAACTAGTGTCACACCAAATGATTTTGGGTTGGGGGACAAAATGTTTTTGATCAGAAATGACTGAAAACATTATGCTTTGACTTTGAAAAGATATAGGCTCAAAATAGACATTTTTTTTAGCCTAAATTCATTTTCAAATGATTTTTAGCAATTCTTTTTCTTAGTTTTATTCAAGTTCCCACTTTGAGAAACAAGGTCAGGACAGTCACACCATATGAGTTTTGCCATGTTTGGTTGAAGATTCTGAAGAAATGAGGAATGAAATGTTTGAATCTTGAGTAAGTTCACATAAAGCTTAATGTCCTGCACAATATTCAGAAGGTTTTTGACAAATATATTTTTTATTTATACATGTTTGACACCGAGGACAGCGAAAACGTTACGTCACGTCACCCACCCACATACAAATAAATCCATGTTTTTATTCCTTCTTCTTTGGCTAGCCAATGCTAATGCTATCGTTTTCTGTCGCATGTGTTGTTCATTATATCTTTCTGCTTTGAGTGTCCATTTTGCTCTGCAGAGCATGACAACACGCAATGACAACTCCATTGTAAACCGTTAACCAAAACGTTACGTTAATATCTTTGATAATAATAACAATCCAACTGATACAGTCAGTGTCGTTGTGACTGAGTGAGTTATACTTCTCAGTTCTCACAACCAATGCAACAGATTACATGCTGCATCTTTAGTGCCATCGTGTGGCGTTATCTATTTGGTGCAGTTGTTGCGTTCGCTTTCACTTCAATCTCGGCCTGTCTCGGCTCCACTCGGGTAACAGGAGATACCCGGGGAACCGGGGCAGACGGCCCCGGCCCCGGCCCGCCCCGCGGTAAAAGCTCGAAAACGGCCCCGTTACCCGGCTCGGGGCGGTTCGGATCGCGGGTAATTTCGGATCTCGGGCAGGTCCGAAGACCTCTACCTTGATGGTTTTGAATGGTGCATGCTTATCAATAATTCTAGTGAGTTCAGAATGAAAAAAATTCCAGGCATCATGAACATTTGATATGATTTGAAATCGATCCCAATTAACTGAAATTGGATCATAAATGAATTCATCAATATTGATTTTTTTATCTTGTCTAATTTTGATTAATTTAGGGGGAAGTTTGGGTAATCTAATTTTCCAGATGCAGAACACCATGCAATGATCACTAAGGCAATCGGAAGTAATACCTGAATTCATAATTCGATTAGGATGAGAAACCAGGATCCAATCCAACAATGATTGACATGTGGGTGTGACCCGAGTGTGCTCACTTATTAACTGGGTAAGGTTCAAGTTCCCAATAATGTTTTTGACATTCTTGGAAGCTTTATCCAACCAGCAACGGTTAAAATCTCCTAATATTACAAGTTCATTTTTATCATTAATAGAATTTATAGTGGAGACTATATTATCGAAGGATTCAACAGGACTTGAAGGAGGTCTATAGATATTTCCAATTGTTAAGTATTTGTTCTCATGTAATATGACCTTAACAAAAATGCCTTCAAAATGAACAGGTTCAACTGTAGGCACAATTAATTCAGAAGCTAGATCTGCTGACACATACGTGACTACACCACCACATCTCGTACCTCTATCAGTTCTGTAAGTTACATAGTTGGTTAGCTTGATGTCGTTGTTGGACGTTTTATCATTAAGCCAGGTTTCTGAAAGTGTAATTACCTTGGGTTTGTGCTGTTCAACCAATGCCCTCAGTCTATCAATTTTAGGAATAAGACTCCTTACGTTCAGGTGTATTATTTTAAGTCCTTTCATACTACCCATCTTGGTTCTTGGTATTCAGCAAAATATCATCCATGATCCAATAAACAGCATAGATCCAAAACAATATTAAGGTAACAAACCACAAAGAACAAGACAAGACAGGACAAGACAAAACAGGACAAGACAAGACAGGACAAGACAAAACAGGACAAGACAAAACAGGACAAGACTAACAACCAACAACATACCCACCACCAAAAAACCACCCTGCCCATTTAACCTTAAACCCATGGGCCCAAGGATTTGGGTGAGTAGCCTTAGCCTAAAGATAGCCACATTTCCCTAGCCAAGAGATGAGAATATGGAGAGAAGGGGGGGGGGGGAGAGATCATTGGATGGATATTGCCTGAGAGGAAGTAGTAGTAAAACTGAGCCTAGTTGCTTCTATTAGGCTTATTTTTCATAGACCTGGCCACTTGTTTTTTTTTTGGCAAAATCTGGCAACAGACAGAATCCCTGTCACATCCTTATTTGGGAGGAAGTGAAAAGATGTTTTTGAAGCAGCACACAGAGAAAAAAACTCTCTAGCGCCCTCTGTAAAAGGCAATGGCAGCCTCCCTAGAGAGGGCCAGGAATAAGGTGAATATAATCTGGTCAAAATGGCGGTCTGCACATTTTTCTTTTTTGATTTCTATCCTGTTTTTAGGTGATTTCTTGGCAGATTTTGTTGTTCACAGCTTAGGATGAAGTAGGATTCTGCCAACTCGTCATGCAAAATGGGAGTGACCGTGGATAAGGGTAAAGACCAAGGCAAGGACGAAAATATAGGTCACAGGCTTTTGATTGATTGATTGATTGAAGAATTTATTAGAAGTTTGCAATAGAAAAAAGTACAGTTTCATGACAGTACAAATCACTGGTACAAGGTCAACTAAAAGGAGATCTTAGAAAGCCGAGGCTTATTTCCACAGGAACCACACTTTAAGTATCTCATATAACATTGAAAGACAGACGGATAGAACATAGTGCTTTATCTAGGATAATATCAGTTTCAAAAGCATAACATCAAATACAAAGGCAGAAAAAAAGAAAATGGGGGGGGGGGGGGAGCATGGGGGCTTAGTCTATTTACAAGTCACGGGTAGCAGCTGTCTGAAGGTGACTTTTCATACCAATTTTGAAGGAGGCTAGGGATTTGCTCTCCTTTAGGGCTTGTGGAAGGGCGTTCCACATGTTGATGGTGTAGCAGGAGAACGAGTTAGAGCCTTAATTAGTGTTAAATCTACGTTGATGATGATTAGTGGAGCTTTTCTCCAAATGAAGGAGGAAATGTTGTGATCGCATGTTCTCCTGGTTCTCTGAAGTGTTAGAGAATGAAATGGAGACTCATGTTAGCCAAGAGCGCCATCTAGTGAAAACACTGCGAAAACAAAACACACTTAAAAAGACGTGATTGTCAGTTAATGAGTTAAGCAGACGATACATCATTTTGTACATGGAGGATGGAAATGTTTATTTACACTTAGAGGACAACTTTGTTTTTTTTTTGTTTTTTTTTACAACAAGGGTTCATATTTTAGAGCAGGGGTCTTCAACGTCTTCAGGCCAGGGACCCCTTAGTTCAGAGAGAGATGAAGCAGGGACCCCCATAACCCATAGATTCCATATAGTTTCATCGTTTGACAGCATAATCATCAGTGTATTTTGGATTCATGTCAATTTGTGTTTTCAGTAGGGATGGTCCGATCAGGTTTTTTGGAACCGATCAGCGAGCACCGATCACAAAAGTTTGATCACCCGATACCGATCAATCACCGAACCGATCAAGTTATTATTTATATTTTCTAAATGTTAATGTTAACTTTAATTCATTCATTCACTCATGAATTCATTTATATATTTGCCTTATAGTTATTTACCAGCATTACTATGTATTTATTATCATAGCAGTAACTAATTATTCCTTCAGCGTGGAAATCAATGTGGCCTCAAGTGGGCATACTGAACGGCTGGTTGATCGGATGCACCGATCCGATCGGATCGGTGAATTTACCTTTTGATCTAAACCACCGATTATCGCCGATCACGCTTTGATCGGCCCGATCCGATCCATTGCCGATTGATCGGTAACATCTCTAGTTTTCAGATATTTAACCACGTGAACCATCAATACTTAATAAACTTGACCTTTCACTGTACTTAGTCTGCTCTTTTTCCCTCTACACCAACGTTCTCAGAATATGGATGCTAGGGTTCAAATGGTTAACTCATTCTGTGCCTATCCCGAACATGTTCGGGATATGTTCAATCCAAAACAATTTCTTTTTTTATTAATTGACTTACCCTGAGCTGCTTGTAGAGCCGTGGGTGGTCCTGACTCGTCCTACGCTAGCCAGCTAGCCATTTTACATGGTCCGACGATATATTCCATTAAAAATGGTTTAAAATACATTTTTGAGACCCCCAATGTTCACCGAATGTTCAGCGCCGCTTCCGGAACGTAGTCCAGTGTGCCTATCCCGAACATGTTCGGGATTTTTAATGAAATGAATAAAATGATCCGAGGCCTTCTGAAGCCTGGGCCTAAATGTAAAATCCAGTGGTCCAAATCCTGGGGAAGCCATGCCGGCCGTGAGCCGCGAACGTAGCCGCGAATCGCCGCCGAATCCAATGAAAAACCACATCTTTGGAGGCCCATATCTCTGGATTGTGTTTTTAGGGATGTGGCGCGAGGTTTATTTATGGCGAAATCGCCGAAAAATGATCTTTAAAATGACAAAATGGGAATAGCTATTCTGTTAGCATTATCATCCGGGACCTTTCCATGACGTGCACGAACGTGAGCACGCGCGTCACTGCAACGTGAGCCCCCGGATGCTAATGCAGTCCCCTATGGGAGAAAGTCTGGCATTCTTTGGTGCCCTCTAGGGGCTGGCACTGGAAGCGTTAATATAAAAAAGAAAGTGGAAAAAAAGTTTCTATCACTCAAAGATTTGGAGGACCCCCTGTAGTAACTCTGAGGACCCCCTAGTGGTCCCGGACCCCCTGTTGAAGACCCCTGTTTTAGAGTGTTTCATTAGAGAAAAGAAAAGATGGGTGTTAACATGTTTTCATTTACTTCTTTCTATCGTTTTAGTTATTGTAACAATTTTAATTTGCATGCATGCAAGTGGCTAAATATGTATTTTTAGACAATATAAGCTCATTACCAAGGTGCACCGCAATCTTTTATGGGCAGATGTGACTTATGGGTGCTGGTCGTGTAAATAGTAACAAAGAAATTGCCAGCTTTTTGTGTTTAAAAATACATATTTAGCTACTTGTACGAATGCCCCCACCCACTGAAATCAAAATACTAAAATCGCTAAATTACAATCTAAAATATGAACCCTTGTTGTAAAAAGACAAAGTTGTCCTTTAAGGAATCAATCCAGTGTTTGTTGTTCTGCTCCTAGACATCCTGCACGTGGTTGTGTGTAAAGAGGAGGTTTCTCCTTACCAGGAGGGGAGCTCGAGTCTGCTCCAGGAGAAACCAGAGCCTCCACACATTAAGGAGGAACAGGAGGAACCAGAGCCTCCACACATTAAGGAGGAACAGGAGGAACCAGAGCCTCCACACATTAAGGAGGAACAGGAGGAGCTATGTCAAAGACCAGAGGAGCCTGATGAAGACATATCTTCTCACAGTTCTGAAGTTGAAGTCAAGCTTGAATCTGACTCTGAAGTCACTGAAGACAGTGACGATTGGGAGGAGACCAGTGGAGGTCAGTCAGTGTTAAATACAGGGAAAGGATTTACATGTGTGGGGAAAAGAAAGTAGTAGTAGTGGGAGTTTGAACAACAGAGGTTGATGAAAAATACAATTACATCTGAAATATTAACAGTGAACTAGTTGCTCCTCATTTTATACTCATCAGTTTTAACCTGCCTCTCCCCTTCTCTCCTCCCCCTCCCCTTATCTCTCAGGAGACACTGGAGAAAAATCTTACCACTGTAAATATTGTGATAAGAGTTTCAGTTTTTCATCTAGCCTGAAGATACACCAGCGTGTTCACACTGGAGAAAAACCTTTTCACTGTAAACATTGTGACAAGAGTTTCAGTTTTTCATCTAGCCTGAGGGCCCACCAGCGTGTCCACACTGGAGAAAAACCTTTTCACTGTAAACATTGTGACAAGAGTTTCAGTTTTTCATCTAGCCTGAGGGCCCACCAGCGTGTCCACACTGGAGAAAAACCTTTTACCTGTAAACATTGTGACACAAGTTTCAATCAGTTATCTAGCCTGAAGAGCCACCAGCGTACCCACACTGGAGAAAAACCTTTTACCTGTAAACATTGTGACAAGAGTTTCAGTTTTTCATCTAACCTGAGGGACCACCAGCGTGTCCACACTGGAGAAAAGCATTTTCACTGTGAACATTGTGACAAGAGTTTCATTCAGTCATCTCACCTGAAGAATCACCAGCGTGTCCACACTGGAGAAAAACCTTTCCACTGTGAACATTGTGACAAGAGTTTCAGTCAGTCATGTAACCTGAGGGACCACCAGCATGTCCACACTGGAGAAAAACCTTTTCACTGTAAACATTGTGACAAGAGTTTCAGTCAGTCATCTAACCTGAGGTACCACCAGCGTGTCCACACTGGAGAAAAACCTTTTCACTGTAAACATTGTGACAAGAGTTTCAGTCAGTCATCTAACCTGAGGTCACACCAGCGTGTCCACACTGGTGAAAAACCTTTTCACTGTAAACATTGTGACAAGAGTTTCATTCAGTCATCTCACCTGAAGAAACACCAGCATGTCCACAGTGGAGAAAAACCTTTTCACTGTGAACATTGTGACAAGAGTTTTAGTAAGTCATCTAACCTGAGGAACCACCAGCGTGACCACCATGGAGAAAAACCGTTTCACTGTAAACAGTGTGACAAGAGTTTCAATCAGTCATCTAGCCTGAATTCACACCAGCGTACCCACACTGGAGAAAAACCTTTTCACTGTAAACATTGTGACAAGAGTTTCAGTAGGTCCTTTAACCTGAATAGACACCAGCGTGTCCATACTGGAGAAAAACCTGATTGATGTCAGCAGTGTAACAAATGTTTCAGTGTGTCAAGTAGGCTGAAGGCACACCAGCATATCCACATGAAACACTGGAGAACAAAACCTTTTCAGTGTACACATTGTGACAGACGTTCATGATAAGTTACTCCATTAACTGATTTACAAACAAATAAAATAAACAATATACATCACTTGTGGTCTGAGGCCCATTGAACACACTACTGGACTGACAAAAGAAGTAGACAAGGAAACTTTGATCTTTAGCTCTACACTTTACAAGTTCCTGACTCTTCTAATGGTTTCTATCACGTTGCATTAAGAAGTTTAAGGTGTACCCCGTTTCAGAGGGGCATGCAGCCATCTTGGATTTGCCCGGTATTCAGTCTGTCTGTTGTTATATTAGGGTCCTGCTTAACCTTTCCTATCAGACTCACCTCACCGCTACTCACCAGTTATGAGTCGGGTGGTTCAGAGTAGATGACAGATTACAGCAACTTGCAATGGGCCTTGGTGTACAAGATACACTACACCACTAAGATACCCGTCAAAATACTTTAAAAACGTTAAGGATGTCCACAATTAACAACCAGAGTAGTGTTAATTTCGTTAACGGAAACTATGACAAAATATGTTTGTCAACGACCAATTTTTAATGGACGAAAACTAGACTAGACGAGACTAAATCAGTAAGCATTTCACGAGACACAAATGTAGTTCACTAAATGAAAACTAGGCTAAAATCTATGGTTATTTTAGTTCACGGACTAAGACGAACGAAATATAATATTACAGATATTGTCGGACACTCGAATCTCCGTCTCCTCTCCTCCACTGTTCCCCAAAGCCCGAAACCCACCAATAGCGTCTCTCAAACACACACACACACACACACAGACAGACAGACAGACAGACAGACAGACAGACAGACAGACAGACAGACACACACTTCACAGCGGGCAGACCAGGTGCACACAAACACCGACAGATGAATGAAAGGAGAGACAGGGATTCAGACCGAAACATTACAAATAGACGGGTTTCTTGTTTACAAGCATTGAGACTAAATGCACAGGTGACTGTATCATGTAATCAATTCCGTCCAATCCCCAAATCTGTTGTTTTGGGGAGCGCTGGTTTCATTGGCTAATTTTGGTACCGACCTGCACACGCATCTTTAGTTCTTATCAGTGTAACGTGGACCAGAAACCCGTCCATAGCTTTACGGCTACTAAGCAAAGGGGAGATGAGGCCTGCTCCACTGCGCTGCGTTGAATTTCGTGGATTGGTTTGTCAGTACGCTTCTCGAGTGTTTTCCACTGGTTTTCTGTGTCCCGTGCCTCGAGCCTGCCCGACCAGACTGAGAGGCGACGTGACGGGGTCAAGCAGCCTGCTACGCTACGTTCCGTGGATTGGCCCCGTTTCACGTGCACGTTCAACACAACGACACGTCCCCGCGGTGAACTAATAGACGATCTCGGCTGGTTGTTCACAGTTTACATTTGACGTTGCTTTAATCTTAAATGCTGTGTCTCTTTCGCTGCAGTGCATTCCTACCTAATGCTTCGGTGTACAACCCACTGAACACAGGGAAGCAACACCATTGATCTACAAGCCCACAGCGCGTTGCATCCTCTACGCTTTGTGGGCGTGTAGATATGCGGAGGTGTCTTGTGAAAGTTGTGAGCCTTGAAGCTTACAAACCGACAGTGTGAACAATACATCAATGGCGATTTACTGTACAGCAGTATTAACATTTATTTTGGTGTTCAAATTGAACCAAATAGACCCGTTAGGTTGGTTCCATTTGTATACAGATTAAATTAGACCATCTAAAGGTCTAATTGTTTTTTTTTTTTTTTTTTTTTTTTATCAAAAGGATGAGTAAAAATTCTATGAGAAATATTTTTAGATTAACTAGATATGTTCTATATTATTTGCTGTCAAAAAATGTGAAGGGGTAAAATAATTGTCCTGACTAAAACTATACTAAAATGTCAACAGTTTTTGTCGACTAAACTAGACTAACTAAAATGACATTGTCTTGGACTAAGATAAAGACTAAAAATGTGTGTACCAGTGAACTGTACCATCATGAAGCTGTACCTTATCCCATGAAAACTTCTAATAAAGTCTTCAATCAATCAATGTTAGTCATGCCCATCCATGGTAAAAACATCAGAAATGTGCATACAAGTTAATATTTTGGGAGTTTAAACAACAATACATTATGTGGTTTTGCATAGTCAAATTATACCCCTAAAATGGTATTCAGCTGGCCTTCTGAAACTGCTATCACACATTTTATCACTCCTGGATGTCAGACAAACAAAATGATATGCTGCCTCTTTTAATGGTACCGATATAGGAAAATGAGGGGTCTTGCCTATGGACTAGCTGGGTGGATGTTGGTGCCATAGGAGTGATATAACAATTCTTCTCCATTCACTAATTGTGTAGACTTGTAAATTAAGACATATGTTTAACAAACTCTCGAGGGTAAAATGAAACCAAATCGACCCGTGAGCGTCCATTTGATTTCATTTTACCCTCTTAAGAGCCAAAGATCTATGAGGGTCCATTTGTTACCAACTCTCCATCATTCAGCTGGGGACCACCTGGAACCCCCTGGACCACTGGTGGTCCCTGGACCACTGGTTGAGAACCACTGACCCAGAGAATGGATGTTGGGGGTTCAAGGGGTTGATAATATACAAAAACGAGATGTTATCTGAGCTGATCTGGGCATCCCTTGTTTTCCTTAGACAAGATTTATTAAGGCTGAGTGTCAGGGGCGCCTGCTGGCCTACTGCCACATAGGCATTGATGCCTGGCGGTGGTGGCGGCGGTTCGATTCCCGATCTAGACGACCTTTGCCGCGTGTCACTCCCCGTCTCTCCCCCCATTTCCTGTCAGTCCTGTTATCGATAAACACACACACACACACACGCACACGCACACGCACACGCACACACACACGGTGTACTGCATGTATTTTCCTAAATCACCACTAGAGGGCAGCATTGATACACTGAGCTTGATCCTGCCGTAAAACTAGGAACAGGGTTTTTCCACTGACGAGAACTAAACTATTAAAACTAAAATTAAATTAAATGCATTGACGATTTTTCAACAAATAAA
Organism: Nannobrachium achirus; assembly: GCF_963921795.1. Taxonomy (NCBI): domain Eukaryota; kingdom Metazoa; phylum Chordata; class Actinopteri; order Myctophiformes; family Myctophidae; genus Nannobrachium; species Nannobrachium achirus. The sequence goes on along the minus strand of NC_137823.1, from coordinate 14,206,779 downwards.
AACTAGACTACAATGTTAGGGGGGAGATCCAGTAGAACTAAAAGACAAGACACACTATTTTATTTTTGCTATCTTGTCTTCTTTTCCTTTCTGATTTTGGACTGTTATATGTTTTATTATTATTATTTTATTGTTTTCATATATGAATTTAGCCTACAAAGAAAGGAAAAAACGACCCCAATTTAAACAAGCCATAGTGCTTTCTTGGGTTTAAATCCTATAGTAGATCTTGTATCTGAACTGTACTGTCATGTGATCATGTGCTAATAAAATACTCAATAAAATAAAAACAGCAGTTTTGGTATTGCTGCGGGGCCGGAACTTGGAGTAGTCTGTGTGCTTCCACACGGACAAGTTAGAGGGGAGAACGGGGACCGCTGCCGTCCCTCTCTCTCGTCCGAGTTGAAACACCGTAAACAGAGCAGAGAGTGTTTTCTAAACAGTGGAGACAAGAATCCTTACTTTAGAGCTGTGTTAAAGTGTGTTTCTACCAGGAGACATTCTTGGAGAAGGTATGTTTTTCTTTCTTTTTCTTTCTTTGTTAGCCTATTTTTGTTCACCAGAGGCAGCTCCACTAATAATGTTCAACGCAGATTTACCACTAAACAAGGCTCTAATTCGTTCTCCACCTATACCACCAACACTGCAGGCCTTAAAGGAGTGCAAATCCCTAGGCTGCCTCCTTCAAAAGTGGTATGCAAAGTCACCTTCAGCCGGCTGCTATTAGTGGCGTGTAAATAGACTATGGCCCTTATAGCTCTATGCTATGGCCCCTAGCCGCAAATTGCAACACTAGATTGTATTTTAATCGGATGCATCTATAGGCAGCCAATGCATCAAAACGTTTTTTCTTTTTTTTTGTTGCTATCTGATTGTATTAAACGGCGTCAAACTCACAAATATTGGGGCTGTATGGAAAGCTTGGAGTATCCTCTTTCTATCTGCAAAGTGTTTGTTTCATAAAAATCCACCGTAGACATGTTATGAGTTTACTTTCTATCAAGAAATTGGCTTCAGGTGATTATTTTTCAAAGTGCTGGAGTTTGGAAGCGCTTGTGGGAAGTCACTCAGCGGTCAAATGTCACATAATGCAAGAGGCAGCGGGACGCTGCGTAATAGAAGACGAGCGCTTCTGAAGTTCAACACTTAGGAAATAAACCATGTCTGCTCGGATTTATTGACAGATATAAATCATAACACGTCTACGCTGGTGCATTTTTGATGCATTACTGCCTATGGGAGGTATTGCAACCCTTGATTCATCCCATTAAAATAAAATCTAGTGTTGCAATTTGCGGCTATATGGCTCCCATGCTTTTTTTTTTACTGACTATATCTACTGCCTAGTACTGTGTTCTATTCGTCTGTCATTCAATGTTGTATGAGATACTTTAATGGTTTCCTGTGGAAATAAGCTTAGTCTTTTCTAGGATCTCCTTTTAGTAGACCTTGTACCAGTGATGAAACTGTACCTTTTCCTATGCAAACTTCTAATAGTCTTCAATCAATCAATTAATGCTTATGTATCTAGGAGGCGGGCGGGGGTATACACTCGCATGACTAACAGGTCATTTTGACCTGTTTTTGAGATTTAGAAATGGAATTAGAATGCTCAGGAAACACTCAAAACATTTTATTTCATATTTACAAAGTGTCTCAAATGGTAGAAAAAAACAAGACTTTGCTTGTATGATAAGGAAAAATCATGAAAGGGAAAATTTCTCAGAGTTTCAAAATCTCAAAATCAGGTTCAGTCATGCGAGTGTTAAATCAATTTTATCTTGTTTCAATAGTTATAGCTGTGTCATTGAATCATTTGGTATAATTGTTGCTGGGGTTGGGCATAGAAGAAAGCATGGTCGCAGAAACATTAAAAGCAGATACTACTTTCACCTCATTCATGTCAGAGTTCTCAACGGCCTGAAAATTAAGGCCCAGCCCTAACTGGGCAGGCCCAAGGCCCTACCCGGCCCTACTAGTTAGCATACATTTTAGGCCCTACCCGGCCCGAGAACGTCGGGTATGGTCGGGTCTATCATATAGTAATAGTAATAATATAGTAATAAAATAATAAAAACAAATATTTTATTTTTACATTGAGCTTGAGGCCCTACCCGGCCCGACTCATTAGCATACATTTTAGGCCCTACCCTACCCTAAATGTCGTGGTTTGGGCAGAATTTGAGACTCTAATTCACGTTAGACCATTGTTTGCATACTATTGACACCACTAGGTGTGAAGTCATTAAAGTCCTTGTTGAATTGCTTCATTCCAGAGCGGTGTGTGGAGTCCAGACTGCAGGTGAAGATGAACTCTCCAGACTCAGCCAGGGCCATTTCTATTAAACAGGAGGAACCTGAAGATCAGCCACACTTCAGTAAGTTCAACCACTTGAACCCTAGCATCGCTATGCAGGGGGAACATGTGCTGATCTACAAGCTCATACTTTAATCATTTTATGGTTGAAATTAAATATTGCTGTAACATGTATAAACAAATCATCCTAAATGTGGTGTTACCTTGATTCAAGCAGTGCCAACTAAGCGTTAGGGGACGTGCAGCGATGGTTAATGCCAGATGTATACTCTGTGCACGTCGTGCACAGAAAAGAGACGATCTATAAGTTCACAGCACATCAGGTCACGTTGCCTTGTGATCTTGTAGGTTGGCTATTTTTGTTGTGCAACAGGCAGCTAACGTTAACTTGAAGTCGTGAGGATGAGCTTTATGAGGCTAAAGTTAGCAGCACCTCATTCACGTTCACAATAGAGGTCTGCAGCGGGAGCAAACTCCTGCGGGACCTGCAAGGCCTGACGCAAATAGTTGCTGTGCACGCTGTATTTTAATCCCTGCGGGCGGGAGCATGCGGTCAAAATAAAGCCAGCGGACCCCGCAAAATCCCGCACTCTCCCGCAATAAGCCAGACATAGAGCTTATATCTATACTTTTGAATATGTAGAGAACGTAATTTCCCCTGCTGAGGACAACGCACGCACCCACCTACAGTATGTGGAGTTAGTCGGGGAGCCACAGGCCCAAAAGCTCAAAGAATAGGTTTATACCTGTGACGTCATGACATACTTTTTATTTTTGTTTTTTCTATTCATTTGGTCATTAAGGTACACAGAATGAGAGGCCTGCTCTGCCGGAAACATTGCGAAAAAAGGTTATGGACATGTGTATTCACGGTCCCATCGACTTCACTATACAGGAGAAGAATACAAACAAGTAAATCTGCTTCAAGTAGCATGTGAGGGGTCAAACTAGGGGTTCCTCATGATTCTGAATCCATTGAAATCTAGCCTAAGGAATGTTTTTCATGCATAACAAGCTTGCAATGGATTCAGAATCATGAAGAACCCCTAGTTTGACCCCTCACATGCTAAGTAAATTTACTTTTCCTGTATAGTGACGTCGATGGGACTTTTTTCTTTTTTGCAATGTTTCATTCTGTGTACCTTATTGACCAAATTAATAGAAAAAACTAAAATAAAAAGTATGATATGACATCACAGTTCCTCTCAAATTTTGGGCTAAGTCTCTCTTTCTCTCTCTCTTGCTAGATCTCCCTCACCCACTCCCTCTCCTTCTCTCTCTCGCTCTCCCTCTCTCTCTCTCTCATTTGTTCTCACGTTGCCCTGTGTGCTGCTTGTCGCAGCGGCATTGTCACTCACTATCTAATATGTAACTATTTATGTCCCTCCCATCACAATACAAACATTTAGCCTTTCTCTTTACTGTTTGGTAATGGTTTTGGATCTCAATGGCTAAGATGGGACTCCACAAACATCAATGTGCCTTCTTGGGAAGGAGGCTGTTGGACGCACTGCGGCGGAAGTCTGCGGGACTAAATGCACATCATTTGTTTGTTGCGGGCGGGAGCGGCGGACAGGAATTGTCTGCTGGGCTGTGCGGGCAGGCGGTCAAAAATGAAATCATTGCTGGGGCGGGCGAGATTGGTCAGACATCAAGTGGGAGCGGACGATAATGGTATTTAAAAATCAGTCCTGTGCAGATCTCTAGTTCACAATCAACAGTGTGGAGTCATAGAGACAGATATGATTTGTAACTAACGTCAAGTTGTAATAACTATAAGTAGGTTGGAAGTGTTTTGCGGCTGGCACCTTTTTAAGGCACAGTCTGCAGGTCGGTGTCTCGTTCTTTCTGTTGCGTATTATTTGTGAAGCCATAATATTTCCATATGCTGCTTGTAACCCTTTTTTGGGGAGGACGACATACACAGCCGCAGCATTTATGCCGCCAGCCAACATCTAGTTTAGTTTGTCGTTGATCAAGTTAGAGATGGGACGTTTACGAACAAATCGAGTCTTTTGAACAGCGTTTTGAAAAGAACGATGGGATCCGGTTCGCGCAGTCGGGAGCAGTAGTGAGTGAGAGTGTCGACTCGAAAGAGAGAACAGAGTCAGAATTCAATTAAATTTAAAGGAGCTTTATTGGCATGAGAAAACATACATTTACATTGTCAAAGCAAGCGTCACAAATAAAATAAAAGCAGTTGAAAATGGGGAACATATATACAGTTGGAGGGGGTACAGCATTGTGTAAACAGAGCTATGTCATATATATATATATATATATATATATATATATATATATATATATATATATATATACACACAGACAGGGTATAACACTTTTGGTTCAAATAGCAGCATTGTTTTTTTTTTCTCAAAATGCATTTAAAGGTAGCAGCTCTGTTTCATACTGTATGTGCAGTAGGTCTAGATGTCTCATACTGTATGTGCAGTAGGTCTAGATGTTTCATACTGTATGTGCAGTAGGTCTAGATGTTTCATACTGTATGTGCAGTAGGTCTAGATGTTTCATACTGTATGTGCAGTAGGTCTAGATGTCTCATACTGTATGTGCAGTAGGTCTAGATGTTTCATACTGTATGTGCAGTAGGTCTAGATGTTTCATACTGTATGTGCAGTAGGTCTAGATGTTTCATACTGTATGTGCAGTAGGTCTAGATGTTTCATACTGTATGTGCAGTAGGTCTAGATGTTTCATACTGTATGTGCAGTAGGTCTAGATGTTTCATACTGTATGTGCAGTAGGTCTAGATGTTTCATACTGTATGTGCAGTAGGTCTAGATGTTTCATACTGTATGTGCAGTAGGTCTAGATGTTTCATAGTGTATGTGCAGTAGGTCTAGATGTCAAACCATGGTTTGTAGTCCTTAGGTTGGTTGTCTTTCTAGCCTTCTTTTGTCACAACAGTTCACAAATCTAGCTGCTGTGTTCGCGCATTGTTGTATTTCTCCCAGTAGGTATGGGAGTTTTTCATCATTGGTCATGTTTTCAAACTCACTTCGGGTGTGTGTAATCTGGTTGGAAGTATGTGTCTCTGATGTCTTGGTATAGTGGGCAGGTGGTTAGAAAGCGTTGCTCTGTTTCTACCACATTTTGTGTGCATATCTTGTTTTCAGGAACCCCCAGAAGCAAAGATTTTAGTTAAAAAATGTTCACTCTGAATGTGGGTCTTGCCTTAAGCTAGATGCACAATAGACACAAGCAGCTCAGACCCGTTGGCAAACGCCAGGTCGCGGCTCCATCAGTGTCCCGTATTTAATTGCACTTCCGGTGCGAGTTCTGGCACCCATGGTGAGCTTCATGGTCGGACATGGCGCATCCCTGTTGTCACGTGATATCCCTACCTCCTATTTACCTTGAAAGAGGCTGAAAAACATCTTTTGGTTTCCTGTTGTCCTTGACAGTAATGCTAGGGTTACCAACCGTCCCGTAAAATACGTGATCGTCCCTTTTTTGGAAACTAAAAGACGTGTCCCGTATTGAACTGAAACGGGACGCTCTTTGTCCCGTATTTGAAGGTTGGGGGATAAATATGAATGACGGGATGATTTAATTGAGAAATGACAGCGATTCTGCCTGTCAGAGAGCTCTCCTCTGAGTCAAGTGCTGCATCCCATTGCTGAGTGAGGCGCTGCGCTGTTTGTAAGCAGCCCATTGGCTTATTAACACAGTGTTGCTAAGACACAGGCTCCGCCGCTCCGCCGCCTACACAATCCGTTCCCATGGGCTGTAGGTACAATCCACAGTTGCCTGCGCGAAAGTGCGAGCGATACCGAGTTGAATGTCTTTAAAAAAGAAAACGCGTGACAGAAGATTGTGTACAAACAGATTAGACATGAATCCATGATAGGTGATAGCCTAAACAACAAAGTGAAAAAGCAAGCAGAAAATAAGCCATGGATATATTGGTATTCCTGGGAGCACTACAGTATTTCTTGTCTGCCAACTACTAAAGCGACCCCAGACTGGCTGGTATGTGAAATAACATAAGCATGCGTTGATTTTGTTTTTAAAACCTAATGGTTATTACTGTATGCCAATATGATTAAACTATTGTTGGGTAACCAAAGAGTGGGCACATGAGGACCAGGTAGACCTGTTTTGGAAGAAAAAATAAAATAAAAAATACACTACATGATTTTAAGGTAATAGGACATGGCCCAAAGACACCCAAAATGATATTGTGAAAGGAAAAATATGATTTAATTTAGGAAAATGCCCGTTTTAGCCAACTTTATAACCGAAAATATCCGATTTGCCGCCGCACCTTTCCTCAGAAATATAATGAGGTGTCCTGTATTTGAAACTCTCGGAGTTGGCAACCCTAAGTAATGCTCTGAATGTACCTGTGTTGCCATGTCTGCTTATAATAAGCAATTTGTGTCTTTTAAAAATATAGTGTAGTTGCTTATTTGGCTTAGTTTCTAATATTTTTTAAACCAGTGGTTCCCAAATACTTTCATATCAAGGACCCCAGATTAACATATTTGTCCACAGTCACAGACCCTCCATTTGAAAATATGTGGTGCCAGGGACCTCCACACAGATTTGTGTTGTTAAAATGTTTCAAAAATATTCAAAATATTTAAGTTTTTTTCCCCCTCGGTATTTTTTAAATAGCAAATATACAAGGAAAGAAGATAGCAGGGGCGCTACTGGTATCCCTCAAACCACCGGTGCTCATGAAAATGAGCAAAAAGAGGAAGAAATGTGCCACAGAGCAAATATACAAGCTCACAATGCGTCGCAATGTGACACATATGAGCTTGCTGATCTGATATTTTCAAATAATAATAAGTAAATGTAAAGTAGTAAAGTGAGCCTAGTTGCTTCTATTAGGCTTATTTTTCATAGACCTGGCCACTTGTTTTTTTTTTTTTGCAAAATCTGGCAACAGACAAAATCCCTGTCACAGCTTAAGAAGTAGGATTCTGCCAACTCGTCATGCAAAATGGGAGTGTCCGTGGATAAGGGTAAAGACTAATGGGGTCCGTACACACAGAGGGCGAATTGGCGAATAGCGAATTAGCGTATTGGAAGTATTCGCCTTTTGTTTAAAACCTTATAAAGTCAATGGAAGCATCCATACCAAACGCAAATAAAAAAAAAAGCGAAAAGGCGTCTGTTTTTTATTCGCCCTTGTGGCGAATTTAGCGAACATTCGCTGGTGAACTCCTCTCTCTCTCTGTATTAAATCAAGCTCACTCTATCCTACTTAAAGAGAGAGAGAGAGCAAGGTCGAGGGACCTTGCCTTTGCATTGCTTTTCCGTGTCTCTCGTCTGTGTGGCTGCTTGGGGAAAGTACTCGAATGTCTACTGGTAAAAGCATGGTTTATGGATGTTTTATTGTTAATTTATATCTACAAAAAGACTAATGTTTTAAAATAAATCGCTGGGTATTAAATACAATAGGATCCGAAATGTAGTGGAGTAGAAGGAAAGTAGCCTACTGGGAATTAGACTCAAGTACAAATACCTACAAGTACAGGCCACTCAAGTAAATGTACTTTTAATTACTTTACACCACTGCAGCTGCGAGCTGCCTGTAGGCCTATGTGGGGGAACGGAGTGGAGGGGCCGGGAACGGTGAAAGCGTGTTGTTTGATGTGATGGGTTGTGTGCGCAGGCCAAGACATTCTTCTTTTTCTTTTTATTATTTAATAGGCTAACAACCACGGCCAGGTCGGTTACACGTCGCCACTAAGACACGTCGGCTTTTCGACAATATTGACTTCACCTTTGAAGTTGTTAAGTGCTGCACAGATAGGCTTTTTGAGGTCATCCGAATCCATCTGCGCAAATTAATTATCCATTATCCAACCGCACTAATTATATTAATAATCCAATGTATACATCCGCACCATCACATCTTCCATATGTCAAATTATTATTTTTTATATATTCTTCAGGCATTGACACTAAGGCTTGCCCACCTGCCCCCGGCAGGTAAATAAAACGTCAGGGCAGGTGAAGTTGGCTTTCAGGTTGCCCGACAGGGCAAGTGCTCATTTGAGAGGGGACACAAATGTCTATAAACATGAGATATCTGTCTAAACACCTGAACGTGGCCAGTGCGCTGTGTCAGAAGACACCAGAAGGTCTGTGGAATGTAAAATAAGAGCACTATTTACCTATAATGTGTTGTTTTTACTGTTGCTACATTTAAAAATAAAAAATAACAAGTGTGAACCCATAGACATATTCAATCATAGCTAAAGTATTTGGTATTTGGATTTGGAGGTATTGAGGTATGACATTTTATCGCACAGGCCCAGAAAGTAAAGAAATAAGTGTTAAATTGAGCGGTAATTAAAATCGTACCTATCATTTTATAAAGGACGATTTACTTTTCGGGCAAGTGGGCATTACCTTCGGGCAAGTAGAACATGACCTGTGCCTCTGAGACCTTAGTGTCAACCCCTGTTCTTGTAGCCTATTCACAGAAATGCATTGATTGACTGAATGCTATGTTCGTCTTTTTTCTGCTGCGGCGCGCTGATTCAGAGAGAGAGAGAGAGAGAGAGAGAGAGAGAGAGAGAGAGAGAGAGACAGCTTGTTAGTCTTGCTAACCTACTTGCTACTTTGCAATAGGCCTATGCGTGAAGGATCTATGAAAGAGATTGAACTTGCGCACCGCTACCAGCCTACCATAGAGGTAATTAAGGTGGGTCAGTGCGACCAGGCATGCCGTGATGCTGATCCAACTCGAGTCAAGTGGTGGTCACAGCTGTTTCGTGGACTAGTGTGAAAAATTACAAAACAGCATAGTTAGGCTATTTTGTATCATTTGTTAATTTTTGAACACTCACACACAGATACAAGCATTCAGAGATTTAGGTTTTTGCTGATAGATTGTGTCATAATTTATTTTCATCTGCGATTATCCAAAAATGATTAATAATTATAGTCTATTTGATTGATCCATTCGCCCGCACCGCTGTAATTTGTTAAAATACAGGGGAAATCATGGTTGAAAGCCATGACCAGTTGGCCACTAACAGACACTTGGTGCGGCCGGGGGTCCATTTCCCCGTCCGTTCTCCTCTCTCTCCTCTCTCTCCTTTCTCCTGTGGCTACAGGCAGATATCACCCCCTCGTATTTAGGCGAATTAAGCGAATATTATAGGCATATTCGCGTTGCTTTTTGGTGTGTATGGAAAAAGGCGAATCGCAAAATTCTTCGCCTTTTTGGTTCGCTTATTCACATCGCTTTCGCTAATTCGCCGGTGTGGACAGACAGTAAGGCAAGGACGAAAATATAGGTCACAGGCTTTTCTCCAAATGAAGGAGGAAATGTTGTGATCGCATGTTCTCCTGGTTCTCTGAAGTGTAAGAGAATGAAATGGAGACTCATGTTAGCCAAGAGCGCCATCTAGTGAAAACACTGCGAAAACAAAACACACTTAAAATGTGATTGTCAGTTAATGAGTTAAGCAGACGACCTCATTTTGTACATGGAGGATGGAAATGTTTATTTACACTTAGAGGACAACTGGGGTCTTCAACGTCTTCAGGCCAGGGACCCCTTAGTTCAGAGAGAGATGAAGCAGGGACCCCCACAACCCATAGATTCCATATAGTTTCATCATTTGACAGCATAATCATCAGTGTATTTTGGATTCATGTCAATTTGTGTTTTCAGATATTTAACCACGTGAACCATCAATACTTAATAAACTTGACCTTTCACTGTACTTAGTCTGCTCTTTTTCCCTCTACACCAACGTTCTCAGAATATGGATGCTAGGGTTCAAATGGTTAATATAAAAAAGAAAGTGGAAAAAAAGTTAGATTTGGAGGACCCCCTGTAGTAACTCTGAGGACCCCCTAGTGGTCCCGGACCCCCTGTTGAAGACCCCTGTTTTAGAGTGTTTCATTAGAGAAAAGAAAAGATGGGTGTTAACATGTTTTCATTTACTTCTTTCTATCGTTTTAGTTATTGTAACAATTTTGATTTGCATGCATGCAAGTGGCTAAATATGTATTTTTAGACAATATAAGCTCATTATTACCAAGATGCACCACAATCTTTTATGTGCAGATGTGACTTATGGGTGCTGGTCGTGTAAATAGTAACAAAGAACTTGCCAGCTTTTTGTGTTTAAAAATACATATTTAGCAACTTGTACGAATGCCCCCACCCACTGAAATCAAAATACTAAAATCGCGAAATTACAATCTAACATATGAACCCTTGTTGTAAAAAGACAAAGTTGTCCTTTTAGGAATCAATCCAGTGTGTGCTATCATTTTGTTGTTCTGCTCCTAGACATCCTGCACGTGGTTGTGTGTAAAGAGGAGGTTTCTCCTGAACAGGAGAGGAGCTCCAGTCTGCTCCAAGAGGAACCAGAGCCTCCACATATTAAGGAGGAACAGGAGGAGCTATGTCAAAGACCAGAGGAGCCTGATGAAGACATATCTTCTCACAGTTCTGAAGTTGAAGTCAAGCTTGAATCTGACTCTGAAGTCACTGAAGACGGTGACGATTGGGAGGAGACCAGTGGAGGTCAGTCAGTGTTAAATACAGGGAAAGGATTTACATGTGTGGGGAAAAGAAAGTAGTATTAGTGGGATTTTGAACAACAGAGGTTGATGAAAAATACAATTACATCTGAAATATTAACAGTGAACTAGTTGCTCCTCATTTTATACTCATCAGTATTAACCTGCCTCTCCCCTTCTCTCCTCCCCCTCCCCTTATCTCTCAGGAGACACTGGAGAAAAACCTTACCACTGTAAATATTGTGATAAGAGTTTCAGTTTTTCATCTAGCCTGAATTACCACCAGCGTGTTCACACTGGTGAAAAACCTTTTCACTGTAAACATTGTGACAAGAGTTTCATTCAGTCATCTGACCTGAAGAAACACCAGCGTGTCCACAGTGGAGAAAAACCTTTTCACTGTGAACATTGTGACAAGAGTTTCAGTCAGTCATCTATCCTGAGGGACCACCAGCGTGTCCACACTGGAGAAAAACCTTTTCACTGTGAACATTGTGACAAGAGTTTCAGTGTGTCATCTAACCTGAGGGACCACCAGCGTGTCCACACTGGAGAAAAACCTTTTCACTGTAAACATTGTGACAAGAGTTTCAGTCAGTCATCTAACCTGAGGGACCACCAGCGTGTCCACACTGGAGAAAAACCTTTTCAATGTGAACATTGTGACAAGAGTTTCAGTGTGTCATCTAACCTGAGGGACCACCAGCGTGTCCACACTGGAGAAAAACCTTTTCACTGTAAACATTGTGACAAGAGTTTCAGTCAGTCATCTAACCTGAGGGACCACCAGCGTGTCCACACTGGAGAAAAACCTTTTCACTGTAAACATTGTGACAAGAGTTTCAGTAAGTCCTCTAACCTGAATAGACACCAGCGTGTCCATACTGGAGAAAAACCTGATTGATGTCAGCAGTGTAACAAATGTTTCAGTGTGTCAAGTAGGCTGAAGGCACACCAGCATATCCACATGAAACACTGGAGAACAAAACCTTTTCAGTGTACACATTGTGACAGACGTTCATGATAAGTTACTCCATTAACTGATTTACAAACTAATAAAATAAACAATATACATCACTTGTGGTCTGAGGCCCATTGAACACACTACTGGACTGACAAAAGAAGTAGACAAGGAAACTTTGATCTTTAGCTCTACACTTTACAAGTTCCTGACTCTTCTAATGGTTTCTATCACTCATAATTCTCTGATGTTGCATTAAGAAGTTTAAGGTGTACCCCGTTTCAGAGGGGCATGCAGCCATCTTGGATTTGCCCGGTATTCAGTCTGTCTGTTGTTATATTAGGGTCCTGCTTAACCTTTCCTATCAGACTCACCTCACCGCTACTCACCAGTTATGAGTCGGGTGGCTCAGAGTAGATGACAGATTACAGCAACTTGCAATGGGCCTTGGTGTACAAGATACACTACACCACTAAGATACCCGTCAAAATACTTTAAACATTTTAAGGATGTCCACAATTACAACACCAGAGGCAGCGCCACAGATCAAGTTCAACCAGAGTAGTGTTAATTTCGTTAACGAAAACTATGACGAAATATGTTTGTCAACGACCATTTTTCAATGGACGAAAACTAGACTAGAAGAGACTAAATCAGTAAGCATTTCACGAGACACAAATGTAGTTCACTAAATAATAACTAGGCTAAAATCTATGGTCATTTTAGTTCACAGACTAAGACGAACAAAATATAATATTACAGATATTGTAGGACACTCGAATCTCCGTCTCCTCTCCTCCTCCGCTGTTCCCCAAAGCCCGAAACCCACCAATAGTGTCTCACACACACTCACACACACACACACACACACACACACACACACACACACACACACACACACACACACACTGTCAGACACACCCACTTCACAGCGGGCAGACCAGGTGCACACAAACACTGACAGATGAATGAAAGGAGAGACAGGGATTCAGACCGAAACATTACAAATAGCTTTACGGCTACTAAGCAAAGGGGGAGATGAGGCCTGCTCCGCTGCGCTGCGTTGCGTTCCGTTGCGTTCCGTGGATTGGTTTGTCAGTATGCTTCTCGAGTGTTTTCCACTCGGGCCAATCCACAGAGTGCATCTCTGCATCTCTCCATTCCGACCTATCTCCATTCCGACATGTCTCCATTCCGACACTAACCCTATCTCTTACCCTAACCTTAACCTCTATGGAAGTGTTGTCACTCCGACAATAAGAAGTCACTGTCGGAGTGGCAACATGTCGGAATGGAGAGCGGGGAACCCCCAGGCTGCTACCCAGGCTAGTAGCATAGCACTGTAGTTTCACGTGCACGTTCAACACAACGACACGTCCCGCGGTTAACTAATGGGCGATCGCGGCTGGTTGTTCACAGTACATTTGACGTTGCTTTAATCTTAAATGCTGTGTATCGCTTGCGGCTCTCTCAGCCTCTTTCGTTGCAGTGCATTCCTGCCTAATGCTTTGGTGTACAACGCACTGGACACAGGGAAGCAACACCATTGATCTACAAGCCCACAGCGCGTTGCATCCTCGACGCTTTGTGGGCGTGTAGATCGGCGGAGGTGTCTTGTGAAGGTTTTGAGCCTTGAAGCTTACAAACCGACAGTGTGAACAATAAATCAATGGTGATTTACTGTACAGGAGTACAAATTGAACCAAATGGACCTGTTAGGGTTCAGTTGGTTCCATTTGTATACAGACTTAAATTAGACCATCTAAAGGTCTAATTGTTTTTTTTAGTTTTTTTCTTTTATCAAAAGGATGAGCAAAAATTCTACGTGAAATAATTTTAGATTATTTGCTGTCAAAAATGTGAATGGGTGAAATAATTGTCCTGCCTAAAACTATACTAAAACGTCAACAGTTTTTGTAGACTAAACTTGACTAACTAAAACGACGTTGTCTTGGACTAAGATAAAGATTAGAAATGCTTGTACCATCATGAAGCTGTACCTCTTCCTATTAGCCGGGGACCCACAAGCACAAAAGCTCAAGGAATAGGGTAGGACGTGTGATTTTCTGCAGTACTTTTTATTTCTGTTTTATCTATTATTTTGGTCATTAAGGTCCACAGAATGAGAGGCCTGCTCTGCCGGGAAAATCGCGAGAAAAAAATCACAGGTCATCTCACATCCCCTAGGGGTGGGTCCCTGACTATATGCAAACTTCTAATCAATCAATGTTAGTCATGTCCTATGGTAAAACAAAAAACATCAGAAATGTGCATACAGTACAAGTTAATATTTTTGGAGTTTAAACAACAACTAGAAAATATTGTTCCTTCGAAACAATTGTGGGCTCGCTTCAAGCCAGAAAACAATGGCTATAAAAGTACAAAATGTCAAGATGGCAGGCAGTGCTCTCTTTGACGTTACTGACGTCAAAGTTTGGTCCATTTTGTTCCAAAAATGTGTTGTGCAAAAGTCGACCCGCTGGTGGCGCTATAACAGGCCAATGTAAGAAGGGTGGTATCTGTTCCTTGACCTATTGGGAATGTGCTTGCAAGATTTCACGCACATTGCAGGCTGTGTTCATGATTTGAGGTGTTTTTGGCTTTGGCCACTTTATCGCTGCTTGCAGCTATATTTATTATTATTATTTTTTTGTTTTGTGTGTGTGCACTTCATGGGCATATTAGCTAAAGGTCCTTAGATTGTGTGTAGAATGTTTCATGAAAATTGCTAAAAAAATCGGGTTTAAGCGTTTCACAAACTGCTCAAAATGATATAGCGCCCCCCTTTGGCCAATTGGGGTAAGATTGGTTTTAGTGATATTTGGAATAACACTCTACATCTTTGCCAAATGCCATGAATATGTTACTTTGCATACAGGATTCAGAGGCAGAAGAATAATTTGCATAAAACTGCAATATTCATTGAATTTATTAAAAAAGCATGTTTCAATTTTTAAAAAATCCGATCTGACAGATCTTTAGATATTGGTCCAAAGTTAAAAGCGGGTTTACGCGTTTTACAAACTGCTCAAAATGGCGGAAAATGGAAGGGCGGAGCTTACTTAACAACGACACAGATGTCTTCCGCTTGAGTCAAAGCACGCGTGTAACAAGTTGCATGTCTTCAAACGAAACGAGTCATGACTTATGCCCGTTTGAAGTTTGAATTTTCAGATGCTTCGTATAGCGCCCCCCTTTGGCCGATTGGAATAAAATTGGTTTCAGTGATACTTTGACTAACCCTCCACATCTTTGCCAAATGCCATGAACGTGTAACTTTGCATGTATGATTTAGAGGCCGAAGAATAATTTGCATAAAACCGCAATATTGATTGAATTATTAAAAAATTATATTTCACTTTAAAAAAAATCTGGTTGATCAATCTGACCGTATTGGTCCAAAGTTCATGTGAAAAAAGTTTTGTGCACTTGACGCGAAAATCCCAGGAGGAGATAGATTTTTACTGTTTTTCATATAATTCCGAATTGTGGGAGACCTAAAGGTCAGAGGTCAAAAGTTAGAGGGTAAAAGTTGTTCGGCATGAGGAGACGCATAAGTGTATACAGGTTTCATGGCTGTATGTATAACACAGCATGAGCTATACCTGTTCAAAGATCGCACTTTCAAAGGCTTCCTACAGCGCCACCATTTGGCCGATTGCTATAAAAAATAATAGCACACTTCGCCACTGTAAACTGAACACATTGATGTTTTTATTTTCATTTTCTCACTAGGTATGTAGGAGTAGAAAGGAACCAAAGTTTTGAGGAGAACTTGCTCTAGTATAGTATAGAAATAAACTAGAAAATGTGCAATTTGGGAAATTGCGAGTGTGGTTGCCTGCCCTGCCGCCCCCTATGGGTCGAACTGGAAATGCTTTTGGGGATTTGTTGAATATCCCACCCGTGACTTGTGGTTAAAATTTGGTGTTGACTGGATGTTTCGTTTCTGATTTATGGCTACTTCTTACGAAACGGGCTCCTCCCGCTAACTTTGGAACCCTGTTACGGAAGAACGGTATGGACTATCGAAATATCCTTTGAATATGTTTATCGCATGGGTCCATAGATCATGTGTACCGATTTTTGTGACATTTGGAGAAAATATGTAGGAAAAGGAGCAAAAAGTGTGTTTTGAAGAAAATTCAAAATGGCGGAAAATCTATCCTGACGCAAATGGGCGTGGCCTATATGAGGAGATGCGTCATGACCCAAGGAATCCAGGGAAAAAGGAATTTTAATTTTCCGACCTACGGTTCAAGAGTTACAGGCCGAAACGTAAAGTGGACTGTTATAGCGCCACCATGAGGCCAACTGACGAAATTATTTTTTATTTAATCCTTGATATCATCTTACATCTCCTCTCCAAGTTTTGAAACTGTAGCCCCTATGGTTTGCGAGAAAAAAAAAATTTAATGTGAGTTTTTGCAATTCCCATTATAAGTCAATGGGGAAAATTAATTCACTAATAAATTAATATCAATTAAACTATACAACTTTTCTCTTAGAAAAGTAATAGCACACTATTCCTGATCAAGCCGGTCGATTTGACATATGGCGCGAGTGTGTGGCGCAAAAACTGTGGGAGGAGATTCGCGCCGAAAAAAAGGTTACATTGAAAGAATAATAATAAAGTTACGCTAGAACTATAGTGTGTTGCCCTGTTAGGGCAACCACACTAACTAGAAAAATATTGTTCCTTCGAAACAATTGTGGGCTCGCTTCAAGCCAGAAAACAATGGCTATAAAAGCACAAAATGTCAAGATCGCAGGCAGTGCTCTCTTTGACGTTACTGACGTCAAAGATTGGTCCATTTTGTTCCAAAAATGTGTTGTGCAAAAGTTGACCCGCTGGTGGCGCTATAACAGGCCAATGTGAGAAGGTTGGTATCTGTTCCTTGACCTATTGGGAATGTGCTTGCAAGATTTCACGCACATCCCAGGCTGTGTTCATGATTTGAGGTGTTTTTGGCTTTGGCCACTTTATCGCTGCTTGCAGCTATATTTATTATTATTATTTTATAATTTTTTTGTGTGCACTTCATAGGCATGTTAGATAAAGGTCCTTAGATTGCGTGTAGAATGTTTCATGCAAATTGCAAAAAAAATCCTAGAATAAAAACGGGTTTAAACGTTTTACAAACTGCTCAAAATTATATAACGCCCCCCTTTGGCCATTTCGGGTAAGATTGGTTTCAGTGATATTTGAACTAACCCTCTACACTATTTTGACATGAAAATGTGACTTTGCATGTATGTTTTAGAGGCAGAAGAATAATTTGCATAAAAATGCAATATTGTTTGAATTATTTAAAAAAGCATGTTTCAATGTTAAAGAAATCCGATCTGACAGATCTTTAGATATCGGTCCAAAGTTCACGTAAAAAAGGTTTTGTGCACGTGACGCGAAAATTCCAGAATAAAAGCGGGTTTACGCGTTTTACAAACTGCTCAAAATGGTGGAAAATTGAAGGGCGGAGCTTACTTAACAACGACACATATGTCTTCCGCTTGAGTCAAAGCACGCGTGTAACAAGTTGCATGTCTTCAAACGAAACGAGTCATGACTTATGCCCGTTTGAAGTTTGAATTTTCAGACGCTTCGTATAGCGCCACCCTTTGGCCGATTGGAATAAAATTGGTTTCAGTGATACTTTGACTAACCCTCCACATCTTTGCCAAATGCCATGAACGTGTAACTTTGCATGTATGATTTAGAGGCCGAAGAATAATTTGCATAAAACCGCAATATTGATTAAATTATTAAAAAATTATATTTCACTTTAAAAAAAATCTGGTTGATCAATCTGACCGTATTGGTCCAAAGTTCATGTGAAAAATGTTTCGTGCACGTAACGAAAAAAAACCAGGAGGAGATAGATTTTTACTGTTTTTCATATAATTCCGAATTGTGGGAGACCTAAAGGTCAGAGGTCAAAGGTCAGAGGCTAAAAGTTGTTCGGCATGAGGAGACGCATACGTGTATACAGGTTTCATGCCTGTACCTCAAACACAGCATGAGCTATACCTGTTCAAAGTTCGCACTTTCGAAGGCTTCCTACAGCGCCACCATTTGGCCGATTGCTATAGAAAATAATAGCACACTTCGCCACTGTAAACTGAACACATTGATGTTTTTATTTTCATTTTCTCACTAAGTATGTAGGAGTAGAAAGGAACCGAAGTTTTTTGATACTTGATATGCCTGCTTAGTATAGAAATAACTAGAAAATATTGTTCCTTCGAAACAATTGTGGGCTCGCTTCAAGCCAGAAAACAATGGCTATAAAAGTACAAAATGTCAAGATCGCAGGCAGTGCTCTCTTTGACGTTACTGACGTCAAAGATTGGTCCATTTTGTTCCAAAAATGTGTTGTGCAAAAGTTGACCCACTGGTGGCGCTATAACAGGCCAATGTGAGAAGGGTGGTATCTGTTCCTTGGCCTATTGGGAATGTGCTTGCAAGATTTCACGCACATTGCAGGCTGTGTTCATGATTTGAGGTGTTTTTGGCCTTGGCCACTTTATCGCTGCTTGCAGCTATATTTATAATTATTATTGTATATTTTTTGTGTGTGCACTTCATAGGCATATTAGATAAAGGTCCTTAGATTGTGTGTAGAATGTTTCATGCAAATTGCGGAAAAAAAATCCTAACGGGTTTAAGCGTTTCACAAACTGCTCAAAATGATATAGCGCCCCCCTTTGGCCAATTGGAGTAAGATTGGTTTTAGTTATATTTGGACTAACACTCTACATCTTTGCCAAATGCCATGAACATGTTACTTTGCATGTATGATTTAGAGGCAGAAGAATAATTTGCATAAAACTGCAATATTCATTGAATTATAAAAAAAAGCATGTTTCAATTTTGAAGAAATCCGATCTGACAGATCTTTAGATATTGGTCCAAAGTTCAAGTAAAAAAAGTTTTGTGCACGTGACGCGAAGATTCCAGAATAAAAGCGGGTTTGCGCGTTTTACAAACTGCTTAAAATGGCGGAAAATTGAAGGGCGGAGCTTACTTAACAACGACACAGATGTCTTCCGCTTGAGTCAAAGCACGCGTGTAACAAGTTGCATGTCTTCAAACGAAACGAGTCATGACTTATGCCCGTTTGAAGTTTGAATTTTCAAACGCTTCGTATAGCGCCCCCCTTTGGCTGATTGGAATAAAATTGGTTTCAGTGATACTTTGACTAACCTTCTACATCTTTGCCAAATGCCATGAACGTGTAACTTTGCATGTATGATTTAGAGGCCGAAGAATAATTTGCATAAAACCGCAATATTGATTGAATTATTAAAAAATTATATTTCACTTTAAAAAAAATCTGGTTGATCAATCTCACCGTATTGGTCCAAAGTTCATGTGAAAAAAGTTTCGTGCGCGTAACGAAAGAAACCCAGGAGGAGATAGATTTTTACTGTTTTTCATATTATTCCAAATTGTGGGAGACCTAAAGGTCAGAGGTCAAAAGTTAGAGGGTAAAAGTTGTTCGGCATGAGGAGACGCATAAGTGTATACAGGTTTCATGGCTGTATGTATAACACAGCATGAGCTATACCTGTTCAAAGTTTGCACTTTCGAAGGCTTCCTACAGCGCCACCATTTGGCCGATTGCTGTAAAAAGTAATAGCACACTGCGCCACAGTAAGCTGAACACATTGATGTTTTTATTTTCATTTTCTCACTAAGTATGTAGGAGTAGAAAGGAACCGAAGTTCCCGTCTACTATATGACTGATAGATAAATAAATAATGACAATATCTAAAGTGTGCTCGCCTTATAGGCGAGCCCACAATGACAATATCTAGAGTGTGCTCGCCTTATAGGCGAGCCCACAACTAGAATTGACAGAGTCAATTTTGACAAGTGTGCCTGCAGCTCGCTAAATGCGCGAGTTTGGACGGTGAGGCAATCCACCAAGTCGTCTGTGTTAAGTTTTGAGAGGGTCGTTCCACCTGAAAAACGCATTCTGGCGCGAAACGGTTACGTTTGGCGCGTTTGTGACGCCCCCTACGGGTCGAAGTGGAAAATTGACAGAGTCAATTTTGACAAGTGTGCCTGCAGCTCGCTAAATGCGCGAGTTTGGACGGTGAGGCAATCCACCAAGTCGTCTGTGTTAAGTTTTGAGAGGGTCGTTCCACCTGAAAAACGCATTCTGGCGCGAAACGGTTACGTTTGGCGCGTTTGTGACGCCCCCTATGGGTCGAAGTGGAAATGCTTTTGGGTATCTGTTGAGTATGCCACCCACGACCTGTGGTTGAAATTCAGTGTTGACTCGACCTTTTGTTTGTGATTTATGGCTATCGTTTGCAAAACGGGCCCCTCCCGCTAACTCTGGAAGCCCGCTACGAACGAACGGTATGGACTATCGACATATCCCTTGACTATGTTCATTGCATGGGTTAGTAGATCATGTGTACCCATTTTTGTGACATTTGAAGAAAATATGTAGGAAAAGGAGCAAAAAGTGTGTTTTGGAGAAAACTCGAAATGGTGAAAAATCTCGCCCTGTTCAAATTCGCGTGGCCTATATGGAGAGATGCGTCGTGACCCAAGGAATCCAGGGAAAAAAGAATTATCATTTTACGATCTACGGTTAAAGAGTTAGGGGGCAAAACGTAAAGTGGGCAGTTATAGTGCCACCATGAGGCCGAGTGATGTAATTATTTATCGATTCATTCTTAAAATTATTATGAATCTCCTCTCTGAGTTTTAAAACTGTAGCCCATATGGTTTGCAAGAGAAAAATACTTGAATGTGAATTTTTGCATTCGGCCATTTTAATGATAAGCCGTGATAAGCCTTACCCTGGTCTAGTATTAGAACCAGTTTTTCACGTTTTTGCCGACTAATAAATTAATATCAATTAAACTATAGAACCTTTCTCTTAGCAAGTTAATAGCACACGATTCCCGAGTAAGCCGGTCGATTTGACATATGGCGCGAGTGTGTGGTGCCAAAACTCTGGGAGGAGTAGCGTGCCAAACTTTGGGGAAAAGTATGGACAGAAAGAAAGACTGACTTAAATAAATATGAGCGATAACAATAAGTTGCCCATGCTATGCATAGGCACACTTAATAATGACAATATCTAAAGTGTGCTCGCCTTACAGGCGAGCCCACAATAAATTATGTGGTTTTGCATAATCAGATTATAGCCTATACCCCTAAAATGGTATTCAGCCTTCTGAAACTGCTATCACACATTTTATCACTTTATCAAACAAAATTAGGCCTATATGTATGTTGCCTCTTATAATGGTACTGATATAGGAAAATGAGGGGTCTGGCCTATGGACTAGCTGCGTGGATGTTGGTGCCATAGGAGTGATAACAATTCTTCTACATTCACTAATTGTGTAGACTTCTTGTAAATTAAGTAATGCAGCCAGATGTTTAACAAACTCTCGAGAGCCCTCTCAACCCTCTCAAGAGTCAAAGATCTATGAGGGTCCATTTGTTACCAAGTCTCCATCATTCAGCTGGGGACCACCTGGAACCCCCTGGACCACTGGTGGTCCCTGGACCACTGGTTGAGAACCACTGGTCGAGAGAGAGAGAGAGAGAGAGAGAGAGAGAGAGAGAGAGAGAGAGAGAGAGAGAGAGAGAGAGAGACGCACGCACGCACGCACGCACGCACACACACACACACACACACACACACACACACAGTGTACTGCATGTACTTTCCTAAATCACCACTAGAGGGCAGCATTACCCCATTGGATTGATACACTGGGCTTGATCAGCCTGCCGTTAAAAACTAGGAACAGGGTTTTTCACTGACGAGAACTAAACTAAGATTAAATGCATTGATGATTTTTCAACAAATAAAAACTAGACTACAATGTTAGGGAGGGACTGGTGGAGAAGAGATCCAGTAGAACTAAAAGACAAGACACACTATTTTATTTTTGCTACAGGCTATTGTATTCTTTTCCTTTCTGATTTTGGACTGTTATTAGTGTTATATTTATTATTATTATTATTATTATGTTCATGTCTGTAACGTGAATCATGAATGAATTGAGCCTACAAAGAAAGGAAGAAAGGACCCCAATTCTTGGGTTTAAATCCTATTAGATCTTGTATCTGAACTGTACTGTACTGTCATGTGATGTGCTTTTTTAATGCAAACTGCTAATAAAATACTCAATCAATATAAAAAATAATACAAAAAACAAGACAAAAAAAAAAACAGCATTTTTGTTATTGCTGCGGGGCCGGAACTTGGAGTAGGCTAGTGTGTGTGCTTCCACACGGACAAGTTAGAGGGGAGAACGGGGACCTTTGCCGTCCCTCTCTCTCGTCCGAGTTGAAACACACCGTAAACAGAGCAGAGAGTAGTTTCTAAACAGTGGAGACTCACTAGAATCTTTACTTTAGAGCTGTGTTAAAGTGTGTTTCTACCAGGAGACATTCTTGGAGAAGGTATGTTTTTCTTTCTTTCTTTCTTTCTTGTTACTTTTGTTTATATAGGCCTACAACACAACACCAGAGGCAGCTCCACTAATATTGTTCAACGTAGATTTAACAGTAAACAAGGCTCTAATTCGTTCTCCACCAACACCACCAACACTGCAGGCCTTAAAGGAGTGCAAATCCCTAGCCTGCCTCCTTCAAAAGTGGTATGCAAAGCCACCTTCAGGCGGCTGCTACTAGTGGCTTGTAAATAGACTAGCCGCAAATTGCAACACTAGATTTTTTTTATAATCGGATGAATCTAGGGTTGCAATACCTCCCATAGGCAGCAAATGCATCAAAACAGTTTTTTTGCTATCTGATTGTATTAAACGACTTCAAACTCACCAATATTGTGGCTCTATGGAAAGCTTGGAATTTACTCTTGCTATCTGCAAAGTGTTTGTTTCTGAAAAATCCACCGTATAATTGTTATGATTTATTTTCTGTCAAGAAATCCGAGCAGACATGGTTTATTTTCTAAGTGTTGAACTTCGGAAGCGCTTGTCTTCTATAACGCCATGTCCCGCTGCCTCTTGCATAATGTGACATTTAGAACCAGGTGGTCACAGGACCGTTGAGGGATTTTCCACGAGCGCTTCCAAACTCCAGGACTTAGAACAAATAATCACTTGAACCAAATTTCTTGGATAGAAAGTAACTCATAACATGTTTACTGTGGATTTTTCTGAAACAAACACTTTGCAGATAGAAAAAGTAAATTCCAAGCTTTCCATAGAGCCACAATATTGGTGAGTTTGAAGTCGTTTAATACAATCAGATAGAAAAAAACTGTTTTGATGCATTGGCTGCCTATGGGAGGTCTTGCAACCCTAGATTCATCCGATTATAAAAGAATCTAGTGTTGCAATTTGTGGCTATACATAGACTATGGCCCCCATGCCCCCTCCCCCCTTTTCCTCTGCATTTCTGCTTTTGTAGTTGATGTTATCCTATGTTAAGTACTTTGTTCTATCCGTCTGTCTTTCAATGTTATATGGGATACATAAAGTGGTTCCTGTGTAAATTTAAAGCTCTAGGATCTCCTTTTAGTTGACCTTGTACTAGTGATTTGTGCTGTCATGAAACTGTACTTTTTTCTATTGCAAACTGCTAATAATCAATCAATCAATCAATCAATAGAATAAGAATGTAACTTGGAAGAAAAGGTTATTTCACTATTATGGTAGGCTACTATTAGTGAACCTGAACAACAGTATTATGGGGGGAAACACCTTAGTAATAATAGTAATATTAGTATTTCATTTGCCCAAATCATGACTAAATAATGTAGTTATATTTTTT
Source organism: Nannobrachium achirus (assembly GCF_963921795.1). Taxonomy (NCBI): domain Eukaryota; kingdom Metazoa; phylum Chordata; class Actinopteri; order Myctophiformes; family Myctophidae; genus Nannobrachium; species Nannobrachium achirus. The sequence continues at coordinate 14,183,202 of NC_137823.1, read as the reverse complement.
CTTCTTCATTCTGCTTACCTTTTTTAAAGAGGGAACATTGTCTATTAGAGAGAGAATAACATTGATTGATTGATTGATTGATTGATTGAAGACTTCATTAGAAGTTTGCATAGGAAAAGGTACAGTTTCATGACAGTACAGTTCACTGGTACAAGGTAAACTAAAAGGAGATCCTAGTAAGCTTTTCGGCTTATTTACACAGGAAACCTTTATGTATCTAGGAGGCGGGGGGATGGCTAGTTAAATCATCATTATCTCGTTTCAATAGTTATAGCTGTGTCGTTGAATTATTTGGTATAATTGTTGCTGGGGTTAGGCATAAAAGACAGCATGGTCGCAGAAACATTAAAAGCAGATACTACTTTCACCTCATTCATGTCAGAGTTCTCAACGGGCCTGAAAATTAAAGCCCGGCCCTAACTGGGCAGGCCCGAGGCCCTACCCGGCCCTACTAGTTGCGACCGTAGGTCGCATTTACCACCAAAACCTCCACAGGCTGTCTGTGAGTGAGTGAGTCCGTCAGTCCGTCAGTCCGTCACACTTTTGCCCTGCTCATATCTCCACAACCGTTGCCCCCATCCATGCCACATTTTGCACACACACTCCTTGACTGCCAAACTACAACCTCCAAGGACCCCCGGAGCCCCAGGGACCCCCAGGTCCCTGGGGGACCCCCAGATGTAAAAAATGACCAAATGTGCAAAAATGACCACCCCAACGGGGCTGCTCACGGGGAATTCCCGGGGACCACCGACTCCTGGTGCTCCAGAACGGATGCAAAAGTGGTGGCGCCCCCAGTGGAGGACCCCCTGCCACTGCAGCGCACATAAAATGCCGTAACTCGGGCTAGGAGCGTCCGGGAGAGCCGGGGCCGGTACCTATTCGTCCGCCAAGGCAACGCGGAGACCCCACCCCTCATTTCTCACATGGCCCTAATACGAATATCACTACACAGCATGTCTACACTCATGTCATCAACATGGATCAGGAAGATTTTGGAAAAACACATTTTTGCCCTATTTGTGGAGATAAGCCACCTACGGTCGCTTATCTCCCGATTAGGGAGTCTTACTGGTTAGCATACATTCTAGGCCCTACCCGGCTCGAAAACATCGGGTATGGTCGGGTCTATCATATAGTAATAGTAATAAAATAAATAAAAACAAATATTTAATTTTTTCATTGAACCCGAGGCCCTAGCCGGCCCGACTAATTAGCATACATTTTAGGCCCTACCCTTCCCTAAATGTCGTTGGGGTTCGGGTATGGTCGGGTTTGGGCAGAATTTGAGACTCTAATTCATGTTAGACCATTGTTTGCATACTATTGACACCACTAGGTGTGAAGTTATTAAAGTCCTTGTTGAATTGCTTGAATTTGCTTCATTTCAGAGCGGTGTGTGGAGTCCAGACTGCAGGTGAAGATGAACTCTCCAGACTCTGCCAGGACCATTTCTATTAAACAGGAGGAACCTGAAGATCAGTCACACTTCAGTAAGTTCAACCACTTGAACCCTAGCCTCGCTATGCAGGGGGAACATGTGCTGAAGAGTCAATCTACAAGCTCACACCTTAACCATTTTATGGTTGAAATTAAATATTGCTGTAACATGTATAAACGAATCATCCTAAATGTGGTGTTACCTTGATTCAAGCAGTGCCAACTAAGCATTAGGGGACGTGCAGCGATGGTTAATGCCAGATGTATACTCTGTGCACGTCGTGCACAGAAAAGAGATGATCTACAAGCTCACAGCGCGGCAGGTCGCGTTGCCTTGTGATCTTGTAGGTTGGCTATTTTTGCTGTGCAACAGGCAGCTAACGTTAATGTGAAGTCGTGAGGATGAGCTTTATGAGGCTAAAGTTAGCAGCACCTCATTCACCTTCACAATAGAGGTCTGCAGCGGGAGCAAACGCCTGCGGGACTGCAAGGCCCGACGCAAATAGTTGCTGTGCACGCTGTATTTTAATCCCTGCGGGCGGGAGCATGCGGTCAAAATAAAGCCAGCCGACCCTGCACAATAAGCCAGCTTATATCTATACTTTAGCAAGATGTGAATATGTAGAGAACGTCATTTCCCCTGCTGAGGACAACGCACGCACCCACCTACAGTATGTGGAGTTAGTCGGGGAGCCACAGGCCCAAAAGCTCAAAGAATAGGGTTATACCTGTGACGTCATGACATACTTTTTATTTTTGTTTTTTCTATTCATTTGGTCATTAAGGTACACAGAATGAGAGGCCTGCTCTGCCGGAAAACATTGCGAAAAAAGGTTATGGACATTTGTATTCACTGTCCCATCGACTTCACTATACAGGAAGAATACAAAAAAGTAAATCTGCTTTAAGGAGCATGTGAGGCGTCAAACTAGGGGTTCTTCATGATTCTGAATTCATTGCAATCTAGCCTTTTTCATGCAAAACAAATGCTTGCAATGGATTCAGAATCATGATTCATGAAGAACCCCTAGTTTGACCCCTCACATGCTACTTAAAGCAGAATTCTTTTTTTATTGTTTTCCTGTATAGTGACGTCGATAGGACTTTGTTTTTCTCACAATGTTTCCTTCAGAGCAGGCCTCTCATTCTGTGTACCTTATTCACCAAATTAATAGAAAAAACTAAAATAAAATTAAAAAGTATGATATTACATCACAGGTCCTCTCAAATTTTGGTCTAAGTCTCTTTCTTTCTCTCTCTCTCTCGCTATCTCTCCCTCGCCCACTCCCTCTCCTTCTCTCTCTCTAACTCTCCCTCTCTCTCATTTGTTCTCACACTACCCTGTGCGCTGCTTGTCACAGCGGCATTGTCACTATAATATAGCTTTATGGCCATTCTTTTTTTTTGCGATATTACAGTACCCCGCAATATATCGCAATATACAATAATATTGTATATAATCCCATGCCCAATCTGAGTTCCCAGAGATCCCATGCCTAATTCTGTTAAGTGTGGTATGGCATATGTGGCCTCCATATATGGGTATTCCCATATGAAGTGCTGTTAGATATGGTGTAACGGCCCCCTTTGTCTAGGGGTAAGGACGTTGTGACACAATTCTTTACTGACACCAGGATTGCAACAATATATGGTTTATTACAACAATAGGCCTAGTTTAAAATAGTGAATTTACAAGTCATACAGTATGATGTTGTTCTTTTACTTAATTTACAATGATGTTAAATACTTGGCTTTTACCCAAAGGCAAGATATCTCTGGCTCAAAATGAACTAAGTAATAAACCAAAGAAAAATAAACAAACAAATGACTGACTAACGAACCAAAAGATTAACGGAACTGACAAACAAAAAGTGGGCTGTTAACTGAGCAAAATACTTAACTAACTCATTACAGAATACAACCTTTCTGAAGGGTTCAACTCATAGGACAAAACAACAGTATGGGTCAGCGGGAGAGACAGCAGACGTGGAAGGTGCTGCTCTGCTAACAGTCTGTCTCAGAATGGCTTTTATACGTAGCCTTGGTCTCAGTGAGTGGTGGCCACCCACTCTCCGTTGTGAGACTTCAATGAACTGGTTCGCTCAACTCGTTGTAGAATTTGACGTATTTCTGGGTTTCTTGGGTGCGGAATTCGGGATAACAGTAGAAGAGAAGCAACCCGCACTCACGTTTTCAATCATAAGAGTCTTTTTTAATAGTGGAACAGCAGCAGCAGTAGTCAGGAGGAGGACAGACGCGTTTCGGCCCTCAGGCCATCATCAGTGTTACTGAGTAACATGCAGCGGAAGTGACGTATATAGAATACAAGGTATTGTTGATTATACGTAATATATTACAGCTGTGTCTCATTATCAAATGACAATACTAAATAAGAAAATTAAAAACATTCATTGTTTAGAAATGTAGAAAATAGAAAATAACAAATCCCACAGAGAATATACACAATTACATTTATAGAAAACAGGTTAGTATTAATTCTTCATTTAAACCTTTAGGGAACTCTGTGTTCATGTAGTGGATCCAATAAGCCTCTCTTTGTAATAGCAACCGGTCTCTGTCTCCTCCTCTCTTAAGGGGTTTAACAAATTCTATACCTTGGAACTTCAATGTACAAATATCGTGTCCTGTGTCATTAAAATGTCGAGCTATAGGTGATTCTCTCCGTTGCAATGGTTGCTGGTGGCACGGTGACCAATCAGTGGGGGAAAAGGTGGGACGTTCGCTAACAAATCGAGTCTTTTGAATGGCTCTTTGAAATGAACGATGGCGATCCGGTTCGCAGCAGGGAGCTGTTCCTTTCTAATGAACAGTGGTGGGAAAAGAACAAAAAAAATCTTTACTTAAGTACTGCAATGTATAAATACTCTGCCACAAGTAGAAGTGCGGAATTTAAATGTACTTGAGTAAGAGTAAAAAGGTATTGGTATCAAAATGTACTTAATACTTAAAGTACCAAAGTACTCATTATGCAAAATGTCCCGTGTCACATGTTTTCCAATGAATAAAATGTAGGGAAAAAAAAATACAATGAAAACATTTCAAAATCTGCGACGCATTGTGAGCTTGTAGATTGTTTATTTTCAAATGGCGGAAAGGTATATGGCCAAAATGTATACAGGGTTGAATTGATTTGTAATTATAATAACAATCTACAAAGTAACTACATAATTAAAGTAACTAAATAACTGAAGTAACTAAAATTAGCCAGTCTTTTGAAAGGAACGGATCCCAGATATACTTCAAAGGGCATATGGGCATAAAAGGGATTTGGTTCCCCTGGCATCACAGGGATCTCCATATATCTCCATATATGAGCATAAAAGGGATTTGGTCCCCAGGTATCACAGGGATCTCCATACAGTATATGGTAGTGTTGTAGTCGAGTCCACCTAAAGCCTAAAGTCATATGAGGTTCGAGTCCGAGTCAAGAGCCCCTGGGAGGGGGTCGAGTCTGAGTCGAGTCCAAGACCAACAGGGATCGAGGCCGAGTCGAGTCCGAGACCAATGGGGGTCGAGACCGAGCATAGTCTTTTTTTTTCTTCTTTTTTTTAGGGAGGTAGGCCAAATTAATGGCTCGTCTTCAAATTAAAACAATAGATCTCCTTTGGTTGCTGTGGTTTAGGTTTGATGGAGTTTTACACTAAATAAATCAGTAGTAGTAGGCTACTCCATTGCTGAATGTGACGTTGTGAACCAAAATGCAATTGTAAATGGACTGAGTTCAGTGTGTTGTCTCCGTAATTGTTGTGGGGCTTGTTGGCTGCTGCTGCAGCAGGGCTGTGTGTGTGTGTGTGTGTGTGTGTGTGTGTGTGTGTGTGTGTGTGTGTGTGTGTGTGTGTGTGTGTGTGTGTGTGTGTGTGTGTGTGTGTGTGTGTGTGTGTGTGTGTGTGTGTGTGAAAGAGAGAGAAACTGTGAGTGTGTCTATGCGCGGTCAGATACACTCTGTTACTTTCAGCTCTCATATGGATATAATACATTTATTCCATTGCATTGTAGTGACTCGAGTGGACTCGGTGGGGGGGGCGAGTCCCGAGTCAATTGGTCCGAGACCGAGACGAGTCCAAGTCAAATTAAGGGCAAGACCGAGACGAGACCGAGTCAATGAAAATTTGGACTTGAGTCCTGACTCGAGACGAGTCAATGACTCGAGTCCTACAACACTAGTATATGGCAATAAAAGGGATTTGGTTCCCCTGACATAACCGTGTCAAAGTTGTTTTATGTGGTGCGGGCCTTTGAAAAAAACTAGTGAAAAGACTTGATTGTCAGTAAATGAGATAAGCAGCTGATACCTTATTTTGTACATGAAGGATAATGACGTACACTTAAGGAATCCAGTGTTATCTATCATGTTGTTGTTTTTTCTGCTCCTAGACATCCTGCGCATGGTTGTGGGTAAAGAGGAGGTTTCTCCTGAACAGGAGAGGAGCTCCAGTCAAAGACCAGAGGAGCCTGATGGGTCAACGTCGACATCAGCAGCAGTGAAAAGTGAAGACAATGATGAAGACATATCTAAACACTGTTCTGAAGTTGAAGTCCAGCTTGAATCTGACACTGAAGTCACTGAAGACAGTGATGAACGGGAGGAGACCAAAGGAGGTCAGTGCTAACACTATGGACTGCCATAGTTTTACCATAACTAATGTAGATTGGCTGCCAAGGCTTTTTCCTTTTGTATTTACCAGGATGTCGGTGACATCTGCGTGCACGTTGCGTAGGTGGGTGTTCTCGTCTGCAGTCTTTTCTTCCATGCAAAGAAGAATAAATAAAACCGCTATGTGTGTGTTTCTAACTTTTTATAGCGTAAATAGAGCACTTATGGCTCGAACACACTGCACGATTTTGCATGGTCAGCGAGGCATCAGATCATTAGAGTATTTCACAGTGAACGTTTGACTTTCTTGAAATCGTCTCGTTGTGGTTTTCGCCGACAAGCTTGATCACCGACAGATCACTGACAAGGGATCACACACTGCCAGATATTTCACCAGGATGCATCGCCGATCCATAGCCAATATTACATTTGTTTTTAATTCTAATTGTGCACGAGAGCGGGAACTAATGATTTTCCCCTCTCGCTGCACGCACGCACACACACACACACACACACACAACCACACTAGGTGCGCGATAGGCTCTGAGCGTCATCCAAATCCGCCCACAAAATTAATCAACCATTATCCTACCGCATTAATTATATGATTTATATCATCCAATTTACAGAACCAAACGCAACAGCCATAATGTCAAATTATTCATATTGTCTGGTAGGCTATTCTCAGTTTTCTTAGATCACAGAAATGGATTCAAGCCTAGAATGTCCGTTCGTCTTTTTTCCTTTTTTTTATGAATCGGTGATTCGCTGCGTTGCGAGAGGAGGACACTCTAATAAATGAACTTAAATATGCAATAGCAGCAGTAAACACAGTTGTCAACTAAGCCTATGCTACTTCAAACTTGTAGGCTACTGTAAGCATTTTTTATTTTATGAATGAATGAGTTCAACTTCTCACACAACAGACAGGCAGACGGGACGGGAGGAGGAAGGCAGGATTCAGAATGCACGCACATTCAGCGCGCGCGCGCACACACACACACACACACACACACACACACACACACACACACACACACACACACAGATAGAGACAGCACCGCAAGGCAGAGAGAACGAGAGAAAAAGAGAGAGAAATGGATCCCCACCGTACAGACTGTCGGCGAGCGCCAAAAATGGTCGGCGACAGCACAATCGGCTCAAAAATTCGGGCAGTGTGTTCGAGCCATTAGACGATTAATTATGCTGGACCTGAGACCTGACCAGTGCTGGACGGACAAGTTAAACCAGGGTTTCCACAGTGGAACGTCTGTTGAAGAGAGGTTAAAATAAATCCAAAGCCAAGACAACTCGGTCTGGAACTGGCAGGCAAGCTCACAAGCTAAGTAGCTAACTGCTAACTAATAAGCTAACCAACACTCTGATGTGCTTTCTCTTATTATGTTCGTTCATTGATTGTGCTCGTGCTCCCGTGCAAAGTCTGCCTTGCAGTGTTTGCAAGTAACTTGGTTTTGCTTGTTAACAGTGAAATCCTCCCAGCTTTTAGACGTTTTGGCACGTCAACGTTCGCGAGCCAGTGATGCACTGGACACCGCCAGTGTACTATGTTATGTTATGATGATGCGCGGTTGCTAGTGCGCATGCACAGCTCTCCTAGTAGCCTGCGGGAAGATAGCGGTCTCGTCTCCTGCTCGTCTCCCCCTTACCTTAGCAGCCATAAACTACATTTAATGTCTCAAAACATCCGCATTCATTGCCTATAAAATGTGCCTGCAGCTCGTTAAGTGTGTGCAAACTTGTGTAGCGGTTGTTGTTAGCATTAGCAATAGAATTTAACATTAGCATTTTTAGCATTAGCTTTAACATTAGCATTTTTAGCATTATCATTTTTATTAGCATTAGCTTTAGCATTTTTAACATTAGCATTAGCATGTTAACATTAGCATTTGTATCATTAGCTAGCATTAGCATTTGTTAGCATTAGTATTTTTTTGCATTATCATTTTAGCATTAGCATTTTTAGCATTAGCAATAAAATTAGCATTTTTAGCTTAGCATTAGCGGAAGTATCAGTTAGCATTAGCGGTTAGCCGTTGGGACTATGGGACAACCCACTGAGTTTGAAACCAGTAACGTGTTGGGAAGTGGAGTTATGGGTGTTTAAAGGACAATTTTAGTTTTTTACAACAAGGGTTCATATTTTAGATTCCAATTAAAAAATATAAAAGATTAGTGTTAAAATTATTTCATTTACTTCTTTCTATTGTTTTAGAGATTCTTATTTCAGTGGTTGGGGGCATGCGTACAAGTGGCTAAATATGTAATTTTGCATGTAATCATGAGCAGCATGTGTGTCCACTGCAGCCTGCTTGTTTAGCGTTCTGTGCTAAGATAAACACATCTCTGAATCTGATCACCCAATGTTGCCAGGTTTTGTTTTTGAGAGAGAAAAAAGCAACCAGGGGGGTTGCTTGTTGATACTGATGACAGTATAAAAACAGAAAGGATTACCAAGCCAATTTCACCAGCATATTAATAACAATGATAATAATAATAGTTAAATAATAATAATACATTTTATAATATTAAAAAAATATATATGTTAATTCATGAATTTATATATTTTTTTAATATCATTTTTGGGGACGGATTACATTCATTTGGGGACAGTTACATTTGAAGTTTGGGTATGGTCCTGGGACGTTGGTGAAAAAAGTTAGTCTGGAGCCCTGGCCTTTACAGTGTGACAATCTGTGGCTTTTGAATATGCACACTACCACAATATTTACTTTACAATTGCAATGCATGCCATGCACTCACTGTTACTGTGAAAGAAACACATTACTGTGAAAGAAAGTGTAGTTATTTCTTCCAGACAGTTGATAGCTAATTTTTTCATTTGTGTATTTTTCTTTAAATAAAAATACATTTTTTGCACTAAATTCTCTGTGGTTGCGTGGTATCGAAAATGGTATAGAGTATCGAAATGTTTCAAAATATCGTATCGAAGTTGAAAATCCAGTATCGTGACAACACTACAGGGAAGCCATAATTTCTCCTAATTTTTTATTAACAGGGAAGCCATAATTTCTCCTCATTTTATACTCACCAGTTTTAACCTGCCTCTCTTATTCTCTCCCCTCCCCTTCTCTCTCTCTCTCTCTCTCTCTCTCTCTCTCTCTCTCTCTCTCTCTCTCTCTCTCTCTTAGGAGACACTAAAGAAAAAACATACCACTGTGAACATTGTGACATGAGTTTCAGGTTCCCGGGTTCCCTGGAGACACACCAGCGTAGCCACACTGGAGAAAAACCTTTTCACTGTAAACATTGTGACAAGAGTTTCAGTGAGTCATCTAACCTGAAGAGACACCAACGTACCCACACTGGAGAAAAACCTTTTAGCTGTAAACATTGTGACAAGAGTTTCAGTGTGTCATCTAGCCTGAAGTCACACCAGCGTACTCACACTGGAGAAAAACCTTTTCACTGTAAACATTGTGACAAGAGTTTCAGTAACTCATCTAACCTGAACTCACACCAGCGTATCCACACTGGAGAAAAACCTTTTCACTGTAAACATTGTGACAAGAGTTACAGTGATTTATCTAACCTGAAGAGCCACCAGCGTGTCCACACTGGAGAAAAATCTTTTCACTGTAAACATTGTGACAAGAGTTTCAGTGATTCCTCTAACCTGAAGACACACCAGCGTGTCCACACTGGAGAAAAACCTTTTCACTGTCAACATTGTGACAAAAGTTTCAGTGTGTCATCTAGCCTGAGGAACCACCAGCGTATCCACACTGGAGAAAAACCTTTTCACTGTGAACATTGTGACAAGAGTTTCAATCAGTCAGGTCAACTGAAGAACCACCAGCGTATCCACACTGGAGAAAAACCTTTTCACTGTGAACATTGTGACAAGAGTTTCAATCAGTCAGGTCTACTGAAGAACCACCAGCGTACCCACACTGGAGAAAAACCTTTTCACTGTGAAGATTGTGACAAGAGTTTCAGTAGGTCCTCTGGCCTGAGGTACCACCAGTGTGTCCAGACTGGAGAAAAAGCTGATTGATGTCAGCAGTGTAACAAGTTTTTCAGTGGGCCAAGTAGTCTGAAGGCACCTTTCCAGCATTCACATTGTGACAATAGTTTCAGTAGTTGTTATAATTTAACTAATTTACTGTAAACATTGATTTTCGACTTACCACGCTTTCTAAGATATTTTCACTAACCTTTGAAAAACATATTCCACGTTGCTATAATCATAATGGATAATCATCCATTATGATTATATCTCCCCTCAAACACCTTTTCTACCATTCCCGACAAAAGTTGAGATTTCAAAAACCAGCCGTGTTGTGCTTATCCCGATGAAGGTCAGGATATCATATTATATTAAATAACACTAGCGTTGGGTCATTGGGACTAGAGGTGGGATCAGACCCATTGTTTCTGTCCGTTCCAAAACGTGTCCGTCAGTTTTCTGTCCGCCCCAAATCTACGACCCGTGCCGAGGCCCGAACCTTAGTTTTCACCGCTTTTTTCTCCTCATTTCTTTTTCTTTGAGAAAGCCACTGATTTACACTCGATAGCAAACTTGTTCTAATGTGCAGTGCGTGCCTGCTTGTTACCCTTAATGTGAATATTAAGCCACACTGTGGCTTGTGAAAGTGTTTAAATAGTAGGTGTAGAACTCTTTTCTGCTGTAAATAAGTGTTCAAATGTTTATCATAGTAAAAAATAGTGAATTGGTAAAATGGGCCAATTCTATGTGCTCTGTGGACTAAGTCATGAAACAAAAGGCAGCATGTGGCGGGTAGTTCCCTTCCTCCCTACGTCTGTGAGAGGGGGAAGAGGTCATAAAGCTTGTATGTCTCTACCAGATAACTTGAGGCAGATCAACCCCCACTACCCCCGCCTCCCCCTTTCTGGCTCCCAGACCACGCCCCCGACCGTCGAGATTGGCTGGCTGTACTTCCTGGCCGTGTCCTGTGTTTTCTGTTGCTCTCACATCGCTCTAGTCTAGTGTGTAGAAGGCTATGCATGCCCAAATACTGGCTACAATGCTATAGTACTCTAAAGAATGTATGAATACGCGGAGACCGCTGTCTTCTCCGTTTGTCCAAATGAAAATGCGCGTGTCTATTCTTACTGTTGATTTACAATTCGATTACTGTACCACATGAATAGCGTTGATATCGATTTGCAGTTTATAGCTTAATGTTTTGTAATATAGCTAGGCTAATAAATCCATCTTCAGACAACACAGTGTGACATAAACAATTAACCTATTACAAAAAGATATAGCTCTAGGAGAACAAGTTTCATCTCCCGGTCCCCATATTTTGGGAAGAGAGAGGGGAAAAAATGTAAAAAGTAGGTTACCAATAGCAGTTCATTCATAAGTCTGCACTAGTCCAACTTTGATCTGCTGGTCCAAATAGATCCAGGCTATTTTGTCGCTGTCTTTTTTGAGGGAGGGTCGCATTTTATCAGTTGATGGAAATAGAGATATTGTCATTTTCATGTATTAATCATAGACTTGGGGTGATGCTGATGTGGAAGAAGACTCTACTTTGCCAAATACCGTCGCAAAATACCCTCTAATGATGTATCAAAGTTGGACTAGTACAGACTTATGAATGAACTGCTAGTGTATTGGTAGCCAACCTTTACTTTTACTTTTTAGAAATACATTTAGGAGACTACTTTTCCCACGCTGGCTACTTAGAGCAGAGGCTCCAGTCTCCAGACATTTTTTTCCCCTCTCTCTCTCTTCCCAAAATTGGCCTTGCACTTGCTATGGGGAGTCGGGGACAGAGAGATTAAACTTGCTCTCCTATAGACCTATATCTTTTTATAGGTTAATTGTTTATGTCACGCCGTGTTGTCTGAAAAATAAACCCCAAACGATGGATTGTAACCTATTCGGAAGCAGAATCACCACGGCCCAACAACAACAACAACACCATCATCGGTCGGCCGCGTTGTAAATCAACAGTAAGAAAAGACACGCACATTTTCATTTTGACAAACGGAGAAGACGGCGGTCTCCGCGTATTCATACATTTGTTTTAGTACTATAGCATTGTAGCCAGTATTATGGCATGCGTAGCCTTCTACACTAGAGCGATGTGAGAGCAACAGAACACACACGGCACGGCCAGGAAGTACAGCCAGCCAATCGCGACGGTCGGGGGCGTGGTCTGGGAGCCAGAAAGGGGTGAAAAGTTAGTAATCAATGCCTTGGTGTCTGTGTGTAACTAATTGTACAGTACATGTTCCTTGTTCTTTTTCCTTTCCTATTGTATGATGTAGTGAAAAGAATTGTGTTGTGGGTGGAAGTTTATGGGACACTTACCAAATCCAGCTGTAGTGTTATTCCAAATGAGTTTAGAAGTCTAAACATTAATGAGTAAGCTTTACCTGGGTGTGAGCAAAAGAACCTTATATTTGATGTAAAGACTAAAGATTTTGTAGTAAGTGTTTGTTGTTTGTTATGTTTAAATAAAAGCATAAACAGACACACTAGTGACGTTATTAAGAGAATCAACTTTACAAAGCAAGCAGCACTGAGTATTTTCCAGATAAAGCTGTTCTTGGTCGCCCGCTCGTCGGTGAGCATATAGCTAGCCACAAAACGTGGACCAGCCAAAATAACCTAACAGTAGGCTATGTCGATTATTAAATACAAATAATAACGTGCGCTGCGCTGGACGTCTGCCTGCAGTGATTCTGACTGCTCATTATGCAAGTGTCTGTGCCTGGAAACAACAGTAGTCGAACTAGGAACACAAGCTAGGAGCTCCATTCACTTCCAACTAAACCACAACAACGCGTTTACCTCAGCGTGGGACTTTTCTCCATGCTCATCAGAGTTATGTCTCCGTGGCTGCAGCATTAGTGCGAGCAGCACACACACAGTGCTACACACAGGACTTGTACGCAGCGTTGCATCATCAGAGAGAGAGTGCATGATGCATGTCATAGGTAGGCAGAGGCTATATAAAAAATATGTCCGACCCGAATCGACATCCGACCATTAATTATGAAAATGCGTCCGCCCCTTGCCAGTCGGGCTTGTCGGGCCCCACGGGTTTTCGGTCGGGTATCCCAGCTCTAATTGTTTCGGTCGGGTATCCCAGCTCTAATTGGGACCCGTGGGTGAAAGAAAACTCAATCTCCCGTGATCCTTTGGGTGATGATGTCATCAGGAATGGAATAATCTCCATGGGCTTTAATACGTTGCAAGATCAGGGGTTCCCAAACTTTTTTGTCTCAGGGCACCCCATACATATTTTTTTAATCTGAGACACCCCTACATTATAATTTTCACTCCCAGCACCTAATATTTATAGCATATCGTCATTGTCGGGTGGAAATCTTGTATGTCCAAAACCGTTCGTTTTGTATTTATCATCTATAAAATGTAGCCTACTAAACTAGTGAAAACAGCCGATCTACAATCATCCGCTGTTTTCACTAGTTTTGTGCAACGGTCTTGTATGATGAAGCAGAGCTTTGCTTTACCAAAAGACGTACACATTTGAAACATGGAGATACAAGGTTTCTGCCCGACAGAGACGATATTTTAGTGATTATGTTACGAGGAAAACCTAGATAATAGCCTTTTTGGTTAGAACTGACTGAAAATAACTTTGTACTTCAAGTTTAATATTATACTAAATATTTTCTCAAGTGTCCATTGTCCAAATAAATTCCAAATATTATCAAATTATCTCGCGGCACCCCTGGACTGCCGTCACGGCACCCCAGGGTGCCCCGTCACCCACTTTGAAAACCCCTGCCTTAGATACCAACTCTGAGGGGCCTTTTCCCACCAAAAGAACCTTGGTTCCAGAACCAGTGCCGGTTCAACTTTCTTGGAACCTTGGTTCGTTCTTGCAAACCGGCTTGCGTTTCCACCAGTTTGAACCATGATTAAACCAGAGGAACCAAGGATTCCCGTTCGGAACTAACTTTTACGGTTCCGAACAAACTCTGGTTCTCGGTGGAAAAGCACACATCTGGTTCATCCCGAAGGCGGGAGAAAGAACCAGAACCGGTTCTTTGCCGGTGGAAAAGGCCTCTCAGAGAGTAGGCCTACATGGCTTCCACATTGTCTCTTCCAGTCCTGTGTCATGATATCTTTAAAGATCCTGTTCTCCTGTCATGTAGCCACAGCTTCTGCAATGCTTGTCTGCAATAAAGCAATTAGTAAGGGGACCATAAGAAAATCTGCAAAATATGTTGTTACCAAGACATTTCTTCACCAATTTGTTTCTAAAGTTTTGTAATAATATGTACTAAAAGGTTGAAATTCAACTCCCGGGGGAAACCTCGTAAAAAAAAGATTTGTGTTTGTGTCCATGCATGAACTTTACTATACAGGAAAAAATACAAAAAATAAATATGCTTTAAGTAGCATGTGAGGGGTCAAACTAGGGGTTTTTCATGATGCTGAATCCATTGCAAGCATTTGTTTTGCACAAAGAACATTCCGTGGGCTACAAATGGCCCCTACAAAACGGTGAAAAGTGATGATTCATCACTAAGCCATCGTTTTGTGGGGCCATTTGTAGCCCAAGGAATGAAAACGATGGTTTAGTGATGAAAAGTGATGTGTCATCATTTTTCATCAGTTTTCTGGGGCCATTTGTAGCCCAAGGAATGTTTTTCATGCAAAACAAATGCTTGCAATGGATTCAGCATCATGAAAAACCCCTAGTTTGACCCCTCACATGCTACGTAAAGCATATTTATTTTTTGTATTTTTTTCCTGAATAGTAAATTAATGGGACACAAACACAAATCAGTTTTCTCCCGGGAGTTGAATTTCAACCTTTTAGTACATATTATTACACACCTTTAGAAACACATTGGTGAAGAAATTTCTTGGTAACGATTTACTTCGCAGATTGGTCAAATATCTTATAAAATCCCCTTGTTTGTAAAGAAATACATCCAACAGATCATCTACTCTGTAACCTGGCTCTGAAGAACCTGTGTGAGCCCTTCATACATGAGAGACAGAGCTTCAAAACGTAAGAGAACGTCTTCAGGGTCTGAGGATCTCTGCAGTCTGCATGCTGAGAAACTCAAACTGTTCTGTCAGGAATGTCAACAGACAGTGTGTCTTGTGTGTCGAGATTCTAAAAAACACACCAACCACAGTTTCAGAGCCATCGATGAAGCTGCTCTGGAGCACAGGGAGGAAGTCCAGAAATGACTGAAGCCTCTAGAGGAGAAACTGAAGGTATTTAATGAATTCAAATAGAAAAGTGACCAAACAGCGAAATACGTTAAGGCCCAGGCCCGGCACACAGAGACACCGATTAAGGAACAGTTTAGGAAGAGGCATCAGTTTCTACATGAGGAGGCCAGCATCACTGCACTGAGGGAGGAAGAGCAGCAGAAGACTCAGATGATGAAGGAGAACATTGAGGTTCTGAACAGAGACATATGAACTCTTTCAAACATCAGAGCCATAAAGGATCGGAGCTGAGAGCTGAACACATCTCATTCCTGCAGAACTACAAGACCACAGTGGAAAGAGTCCAGTTCACACTGCAGGACCCACAGCCGGTCTCAGGACCACTGATAGACGTGAGCAAACACCTGGGCAACCTGACCTTCAGAGTCTGGAACAAGATGAAGGACATTGTCTCCTACACTCCTGTCATTCTGGACCACTTTCCATGGAGAATACACCCTGATCTGACCAGTGTGAGAGTTGTGGGATTGAATAAGCTTCCTGACAACCCAGAGAGATTTGACCTCTGGTCCGTTGTCCTGGGTTCTGAGGGCTTTAACTCAGGGACTCACAGCGTGGATGTTGAGGTTGGAAACAATGCATGCTGGGAAGTGGGTGTCTTAGCAGACTCTTGCCAGAGGAAGGGAGACAGAGATGGCCAACAATGGAGCATGAGGTTAGATAAAGGTGAATACAGTACATATGTGCATGTGACTTTTCAGGAGAGCTCTATGAAGGTGAATATGAAGGTGATTACACAGCTGGCTCCAGACTAGCGTCAGTCACTGATCTTTCCCTGGAGCAGAAACCTCAGAGGATCAGAGTCCAGCTGGACTGGGATGTAGGAACATTGTCATTCTCTGATCCTGATAATAACGCACCCTTTCTAATACATACCTTCACACACACTTTCACTGACACACTCTTTCCATACATTGGCATTGGCACTGGAGATTCTCTGAAGATGTTACCTGGAAAGATCAGCGTAACCGTGGATGATGATGATGACATTGAGAGTCTTTAAAGGGGGATATTCCTTTTTTTATATGATTGTGTCGTTAATGACACGTTAACTAGTGTTTCATGTAGTGGCTCTCAGTTTATTTTGCCGTGGACCCCATCTTAAAATATGTTGTGCCAAGGACCCCCGTTTCCTAGAAGATGTAAAGATGTTGCTAAAAGATGTAACATTTTTTTAATATATTTTTCAATAATCTTGATTAAACCTTGATGTGAACTTTGAATTCTTGCCTGATCATTTCTGTGTTGTACTGTCTGAGTCACTGAATGTTACATAGAGTTCACATTTACAACAAATATGTTGAATATCCAACTTTTTTATTGTGAGTAATATATCATGAGTCAATAATTCACTTGAGGTTTTCCCCCTGTTTTATCATAGTAGGTGTGACTCCCTTTTTTGCCGGTCTTTCAATCCGCTTATTAGGTTATGTATCAATTAATTAATTATTTGGACGCACCTGATTCCAATAACTATCTGTATTGATGTGATTACTATGGAGTGCATGCATAGCCGTGTGTAATGGTCACCGTTTGACAGGTAACACCTGTCACAATCAATATAGATTTAAATGACAAAGGGATAATATGCAACAGTCAGCAGAATTGAGCGTAGACATACAGATTAGAGCTTTGGAATCAGGTGCGTCCAAATAATAATTAATTAATTGATACGTGCACTGTGCATGTAGGTCATGAGTCATGATGTCCCGATATAGCCTAGGCCTACATCATAGCATTTGATTTTGAATATTATCATAGGCCTACTGCTGCTATGCTTTGTGGTGAAGAAGGTTTGTAAAATATAGATAGGATATGCAGCAAATGTTCTGGAGGGAGGCGCGCAGATCAACCCCGCAAGCATAAACTTTCTGTGTCTGGTTCTGGTGGTGCGCTCACCGCTCTCCTCTGCTCTGTGCCAAATTATGTCTGTCTGTCTGTCTGTCTGTCTGTCTGTCTGTCTGTCTGTGTGATTTTCTGCAGTACTTTTTATTTCTGTTTTATCTATTATTTTGGTCATTAAGGTCCACAGAATGAGAGGCCTGCTCTGCCGGAAAAATCGTGAGAAAAAGGTTATGGCCATTTGCATATTGACTCTCCCATTGACTCCACTACATTGTGACTACACAGGAAAAGAAAACTATTTAAAAAAGAAAAGAATCTGCTTTAAGTAGCATGTGAGGGGTCAAACTGGGGGTTCTTCATGATTCTGAATCCATTGCAAGCATTTGTTTTGCATGAAAAACGTTCCTTGGGCTACTTAAAGCCGATTTTTTCCTTTTTTAAATATTTTTCTTTTCCTGTGTAGTCACAGTGTAGGCCTAGTGAAGTCAATGGGAGAGAGAATGGCCATAACTTTTTTTCGCGATGTTTCCGGCAGAGCAGGCCTCTCATTCTGTGGACCTTAATGACCAAACTAATAGATAAAACAGAAATAAAAAGTACGGCAGAAAATCACAGGTCATCTCACATCCCCTAGGGGTGGGTCCCTGACGGTAGCCAGATAAGACGACCTCTTTTCAAGTCGACCTTAGTCGCGGAAAAGTCACTCGGAGTCGGGAAGTGTCGACCCCCATTCTAGGAAATCACGACCTAAAAAATTGGAAGTGTCAACCCCAGTAGGCTATAGGGAATCCCCGACCTCATGAAAATCACGAAAATTGGAAATCTCATCCCCCATTATATGAAATCCCGACCCGAATATTTTCTCCCAGCACGCAGCAGCTGTGTGAGACACAGAGGGGAGACTGAGAGGGAGAGAGAAGTTTAGGCGTTCTCTGTTTGAAAGAGAAAATATTATAACCTCTCTCTCTCCCCATCTTTCATTGCTGTGACTCATTTACAGCCAAAGCCTTATTTGAAAATAGCTGATCTATAAGCATCACACACTCAAAGTGGATATGACTTCTCTCTCCCTCACGCGTTATTGGAAATGACACCCGAGCTCCAGGCGGAGCCGCTCGATTGTCCACGACACTGCAAGCGGCGCGCAGGCCAGCGGACCTTGGTCCTGCTCTTCGCCCCCGAGCGCCGCAGGCGCGAGTGGCCGTGAAGAGCGGGCCAGGGAGTTACGAAGCCGTGGTGAATGCAAGGCAAGCCCACGACAAACGCCCTGTCCAAGCGACTACAATGGAGCGCTCCCTAGCTCAGGTAAAAGCTCATAGCTGCATGATTACGTTCGTAATACGTTGAATAAGCATCTGATCGTTTAGGTGGGAATGCGTTCTGCCCCCCCCCCCCCCCCCCCCCCCAGCGCGGACAGAGAGGGGAGAGAGAAGGGGAGAGAGAGAGGTTATAATATTTTCTCTTTCAAACAGAGAACGCCTAAACTTCTCTCTCCCTGTGTCTCTCTCCCCCTCTCTGTCTCCCCTCTGTGTCTCGAAAATATTCGGGTCGGGATTTCATATAATGGGTGATGAGATTTCCAATTTTCTCCTGGGTGGGTTTTCTCTGGTCCTGGGATGACTTCTCCCAACACTAGGTTGACTATTCCGTGCCCTGGGATGACATATCCAATTTAAAAAAGGTATGACTTTGAAAAGGGATGACTCTTCTGGCATTCGTCCCTGACTAGGCCTATATGCAAACTTCTAATCAATCATGTCATGTCCTTTGGTAAAACAAAACACATCAGAAATGTGCATACAGTACAAGTTAATATTTTTGGAGTTTAAACAACAATAAATTATGTGGTTTTGCATAATCAGATTATAGCCTATACCCCTAAAATGGTATTCAGCCTTCTGAAACTGCTATCACACATTTTATCAGTTTATCAAACAAAATTAGGCCTATATGTATGTTGCCTCTTATAATGGTACTGATATAGGACAATGAGGGGTCTGGCCTATGGACTAGCTGCGTGGATTTTGGTGCCATAGGAGTGATAACAATTCTTCTACATTCACTAATTGTGTAGACTTCTTGTAAATTAAGTAATGCAGCCAGATGTTTAACAAACTCTCGAGAGCCCTCTCAACCCTCTCAAGAGTCAAAGATCTATGAGGGTCCATTTGTTACCAAGTCTCCATCATTCAGCTGGGGACCACCTGGAACCCCCTGGACCACTGGTGGTCCCTGGACCACTGGTTGAGAACCACTGGTCGAGAGAGAGAGAGAGAGAGAGAGAGAGAGAGAGAGAGAGAGAGAGAGAGAGAGAGACGCACGCGCGCGCGCACACACACACACACACACACACACACACACACACACACACACACACACACACACACACACATACACACACACACACACACACACAGTGTACTGCATGTACTTTCCTAAATCACCACTAGAGGGCAGCATTGCCCCATTGATACACTGAGCTTGAGCAGCCTGCCGTTAAAAACTAGGAACAGGGTTTTTCACTAGCCTCGCAAGCCATCCTGAGTTACGTCATCACCAATGTGCTTCTGGCTGTTGCGAGGCTAGTTTTTCACTGACGAGAACTAAACTAAGATTAAATGCATTGATGATTTTTCAACAAATAAAAACTAGACTACAATGTTGGGGAGGGACTGGTGGAGAAGTGATCCAGTAAAACTAAAAGACAAGACACACTATTTTATTTTTGCTATAGGCTATTGTATTCTTTTCCTTTCTGATTTTGGACTGTTATTAGTGTTATATTTATTATTATTATTATTATGTTCATGTCTGTAACGTGAATCATGAATGAATTGAGCCTACAAAGAAAGGACCCCAATTCTTGGGTTTAAATCCTATTAGATCTTGTATCTGAATTGTACTGTACTGTACCTACTGTCATGTGATGTGCTTTTTTAATGTAAACTGCTAATAAAATACTCAATCAATATAAACTAGACCAGGTCAACCTGGTTGTGCCAGACCCCGGTTCTGCCAACCCCCTGTCTATCATCATCATTTATGACATCATGCCTTTTGTAGGCATGTCATCATCATGTCATCATCATATATACCCTTTATATAGAAAAGGGACAGACCGACATTTGCTTATGTAGGCCTACCCATTTCATGGGTCTGGCAAAAATAATACAAAAAACAAGACAAAAAAAACTGAATTTTTGTTATTGCTGCGGGGCCGGAACTTGGAGTAGGCTAGTGTGTGTGCTTCCACACGGACAAGTTAGAGGGGAGAACGGGGACCTTTGCCGTCCCTCTCTCTCGTCCGAGTTGAAACACACCGTAAACAGAGCAGAGAGTAGTTTCTAAACAGTGGAGACTCACTAGAATCTTTACTTTAGAGCTGTGTTAAAGTGTGTTTCTACCAGGAGACATTCTTGGAGAAGGTATGTTTTTCTTTCTTTCTTTCTTTCTTGTTACTTTTGTTTATATAAGCCTACAACACAACACCAGAGGCAGCTCCACTAATAATGTTCAACGTAGATTTAACACTAAACAAGGCTCTAATTCGTTCTCCACCAACACCACCAACACTGCAGGCCTTAAAGGAGTGCAAATCCCTAGCCTGCCTCCTTCAAAAGTGGTATGCAAAGCCACCTTCAGGCGGCTGCTACTAGTGGCTTGTAAATAGACTAGCCGCAAATTGCAACACTAGATTTTTTTTATAATCGGATGAATCTAGGGTTGCAATACCTCCCATAGGCAGCAAATGCATCAAAACAGTTTTTTTGCTATCTGATTGTATTAAACGACTTCAAACTCACCAATATTGTGGCTCTATGGAAAGCTTGGAATTTACTCTTGCTATCTGCAAAGTGTTTGTTTCTGAAAAATCCACCGTATAATTGTTATGATTTATTTTCTGTCAAGAAATCCGAGCAGACATGGTTTATTTTCTAAGTGTTGAACTTCGGAAGTGCTTTGTCTTCTAAAACGCCATGTCCCGCTGCCTCTTGCATAATGTGACATTTAGAACCAGGTGGTCACAGGACCGTTGAGGGATTTTCCAAACTCCAGGACTTAGAACAAATAATCACTTGAACCAAATTTCTTGGATAGAAAGTAACTCATAACATGTTTACTGTGGATTTTTCTGAAACAAACACTTTGCAGATAGAAAGAGTAAATTCCAAGCTTTCCATAGAGCCACAATATTGGTGAGTTTGAAGTCGTTTAATACAATCAGATAGAAAAAAAAATGTTTTGATGCATTGGCTGCCTATGGGAGGTATTGCAACCCTAGATTCATCCGATTATAAAAGAATCTAGTGTTGCAATTTATTTGTGGCTATACATAGACTATGGCCCCCATGCCCCCTCCCCCTTTTTCCTCTGCATTTCTGCTTTTGTAATTGATGTTATCCTATGTTAAGTACTTTGTTCTATCCGTCTGTCTTTCAATGTTATATGGGATACATAAAGTGGTTCCTGTGTACATTTAAAGCTCTAGGATCTCCTTTTAGTTGACCTTGTACTATTGATTTGTGCTGTCATGAAACTGTACTTTTTTCTATTGCAAACTACTAATAAACTCTTCAATCAATCAATCAATCAATCAATAGAATAAGAATGTAACTTGGAAGAAAAGGTTATTTCACTATTATGGTAGACTACTATTAGTGAACCTGAACAGGGTTATGGGGGGAAAGATCTTAGTAATAATAGTAATATTAGTATTTAATTTGCCCAAATCATGACTGAATAATTTTTCTTCTTCATTCTGCTTACCTTTTTTTAAAGAGGGAACATTGTCTATTAGAGAGAGAGAATAACATTGATTGATTGATTGATTGATTGATTGATTGAAGACTTCATTAGAAGTTTGCATAGGAAAAGGTACAGTTTCATGACAGTACAGTTCACTGGTACAAGGTAAACTAAAAGGAGATCCTAGTAAGCTTTTCGGCTTATTTACACAGGAAACCTTTATGTATCTAGGAGGCGGGGGGATGGCTAGTTAAATCATCATTATCTCGTTTCAATAGTTATAGCTGTGTCATTGAATTATTTGGTATAATTGTTGCTGGGGTTAGGCATAAAAGACAGCATGGTCGCAGAAACATTAAAAGCAGATACTACTTTCACCTCATTCACGTCAGAGTTCTCAACGGGCCTGAAAATTAAGGCCCGGCCCTAACTGGGCAGGCCCGAGGCCCTACCCGGCCCTACTAGTTAGCATACATTCTAGGCCCTACCCGGCTCGAAAACATCGGGTATGGTCGGGTCTATCATATAGTAATAGTAATAAAATAAATAAAAACAAATATTTAATGTTTTCATTGAACCCGAGGCCCTAGCCGGCCCGACTAATTAGCATACATTTTAGGCCCTACCCTTCCCTAAATGTCGTTGGGGTTCGGGTATGGTCGGGTTTGGGCAGAATTTGAGACTCTAATTCACGTTAGACCATTGTTTGCATACTATTGACACCACTAGGTGTGAAGTTATTAAAGTCCTTGTTGAATTGCTTGAATTTGCTTCATTTCAGAGCGGTGTGTGGAGTCCAGACTGCAGGTGAAGATGAACTCTCCAGACTCTGCCAGGACCATTTCTATTAAACAGGAGAAACCTGAAGATCCGTCACACTTCAGTAAGTTCAACCACTTGAACCATAGCCTCGCTATGCAGGGGGAACATGTGCTGAAGAGTCAATCTACAAGCTCACACCTTAACCATTTTATGGTTGAAATTAAATATTGCTGTAACATGTATAAACAAATCATCTTAAAATGTGGTGTTACCTTGATTCAAGCAGTGCCAACTAAGCGTTAGGGGACGTGCAGCGATGGTTAATGCCAGATGTATACTCTGTGCACGTCGTGCACAGAAAAGAGACGATCTATAAGTTCACAGCACATCAGGTCACGTTGCCTTGTGATCTTGTAGGTTGGCTATTTTTGTTGTGCAACAGGCAGCTAACGTTAACTTGAAGTCGTGAGGATGAGCTTTATGAGGCTAAAGTTAGCAGCACCTCATTCACGTTCACAATAGAGGTCTGCAGCGGGAGCAAACTCCTGCGGGACCTGCAAGGCCCAACGCAAATAGTTGCTGTGCAGGCTGTATTTTAATCCCTGCGGGCGGGAGATAAAGCCAGCCGACCCCGCACAATAAGCCAGCTTATATCTATACTTTAGCAAGATGTGAATATGTAGAGAACGTCATTTCCCCTGCTGAGGACAACGCACGCACCCACCTACAGTATGTGGAGTTAGTCGGGGAGCCACAGGCCCAAAAGCTCAAAGAATAGGGTTATACCTGTGACGTCATGACATACTTTTTATTTTTGTTTTTTCTATTCATTTGGTCATCAAGGTACACAGAATGAGAGGCCTGCTCTGCCGGAAAACATTGCGAAAAAAGGTTATGGACATTTGTATTCACTGTCCCATCGACTTCACTATACAGGAAGAATACAAAAAAGTAAATCTGCTTTAAGGAGCATGTGAGGCGTCAAACTAGGGGTTCTTCATGATTCTGAATTCATTGCAATCTAGCCTAAGGAATGTTTTTCATGCAAAACAAATGCTTGCAATGGATTCAGAATCATGAAGAACCCCTAGTTTGACCCCTCACATGAATTCTTTTTTTATTGTTTTCCTGTATAGTGACGTCGATAGGACTTTGTTTTTCTCACAATGTTTCCTTCAGAGCAGGCCTCTCATTCTGTGTACCTTATTCACCAAATTAATAGAAAAAACTAAAATAAAATTAAAAAGTATGATATTACATCACAGGCCCTCTCAAATTTTGGTCTAAGTCTCTTTCTCTTTCTCTCTCTCTCTCGCTATCTCTCCCTCGCCCACTCCCTCTCCTTCTCTCTCTCTCACTCTCCCTCTCTCTCTCATTTGTTCTCACGCTACCCTGTGCGCTGCTTGTCACAGCGGCATTGTGCCCCCCCCCCCCCCCCCCAGCCCGCCCGCCCACCCGCCTGCACACACACCCGCCTGCCTGCACACACACACACACACACACACACACACACACACACACACACACACACAGAGCTGGTTAAACATTTTGCCTCAAGCTAGATGCAGAATAGATGTGCCTCATGCTAGATGCAGAATAGATAGTAGATACACCATAAAAATGCTAATATACAGCATACGATTTGTGAAAGTGACAAACGGGCTTCACAGTTATGTCAGGTGTGTTCATATGCTTATGGTGATGCGATTTCAGATCAATTGCTCCAGCCACTGAGGAGAAACGCTGTGACAGACAGACACTCACTCACTCACTCACTCACTCACTCACTCACTCACTCACTCACTCAGACATTCGCAAAATTATAGTATAGATATTGTATATAATCCCATGCCCAATCTGAGTTCCCAGAGATCCCATGCCTAATTCTGTTAAGTGTGGTATGTGGCATATGTGGCCTCCATATATGGGTATTCCCATACTAGTAAGACACCTCAGGGTGACATGCGACCTCGCCCAATTCTTGACTATCTGGCCAACCACAGTGTTTCTCTGACGATTCTAGTTGTTATCATTCTGGGGGGAGTTTGTTCATGTTTTTGTGAGGGTATCAACCCTAGGAGACACGGGGAAACATGCAAACTCCACACAGAAAGGCCCTATCGCCAACCCCATCGAGGGTGTGAGCGATGGGGCCTAAACATGGAAATGTGGAGAACACTATATATGGAGATAGTCCAGTCCATCATGTCATAATGGGACTACCGTCATAGACAGTAGCCATTGTTAGGCCAGAGTCAATGGCTGTGTCTATGACGGTAGTTCCATATGACATATTGGACTAGACTATCTCCATATATAGTGTTATCCACATCTCCATGTTAGGACTCATATATGGGCATAAAAAGTATGTCATATGACATCACTTCCTGTACAGACAGTCAGCCATTGACTCCGGATTAACAATGGCTACTGTCTATGACGGTAGTCCCATATGACATATTGGACTAGACTATCTCCATATATAGTGTTATCCACATCTCCATGTTTAGACAGCCAATGACTCCGGCCTAACAATGGCTACTTTCTATGACGGTAGTCCCATATGACATGATGGACTGGACTATCTCCATATATAGTGTTATCCACATTTCGTGTAGCCGCCCTGTACAGGAAGTGATGTCACAACTCGCTGACATCACACTGACATCACAGAGGATACGGAAGGACGGTCACGAGGATACGGAAGGAAGGAAGGAAGGAAGGACACTCAAGCGACACGATTCTTCAGAGTATATGCGACCTTCGGTCGCAATGAAGTGCTGTTAGATATGGTGTAACGGCCCCCTTTGTCTAGGGGTAAGGACGTTGTGACACAATTCTATACTGACACCAGGATTGCAACAATATATGATTTATTACAACAATAGGCCTAGTTTAAAATAGTGAATTTACAAGTCATATGATGTTGTTCTTTTACTTAATTTACAATGATGTTAAATACTTGGCTTTTACCCAAAGGCAAGATATCTCTGGCTCAAAATGAACTAAGTAATAAACCAAAGAAAAATAAACAAACAAATGACTGACTAACGAACCAAAAAGTGGGCTGTTAACTGAGCAAAATACTTAACTAACTCATTACAGAATACAACCTTTCTGAAGGGTTCAACTCATAGGACAAAACAACAGTATGGGTCAGCGGGAGAGACAGCAGACGTGGAAGGTGCTGCTCTGCTAACAGTCTGTCTCAGAATGGCTTTTATACGTAGCCTTGGTCTCAGTGAGTGGTGGCCACCCACTCTCCGTTGCAATGGTTGCTGGTGGCGCGGTGACCAATCAGTGGGGGAAAAGGTGGGACGTTCGCTAACAAATCGAGTCTTTTGAATGGCTCTTTGAAATGAACGATGGCGATCTAGTTCGCAGTAGGGAGCTGTTCCTTTCTAATGAACAGTGGTGGTAAAAGAACAAAAAAAATCTTTACTTAAGTACTGCAATGTATAAATACTCTGCCACAAGTAGAAGTGCGGAATTTAAATGTACTTGAGTAAAAGTAAAAAGGTATTGGTATCAAATAGTACCAAAGTACTCATTATGCAAAATGTGTCACAAGTTTTCCAATTAATAAAATGTAGGAAAAATAAATAAATACAATGAAAACATTTCGAAATATGCGACGCATTGTGAGCTTGTAGATTGTTTATTTTCAAATGGCGGAAAGGTATATGGCCAAAATGTATACCGGGTTGAATTGATTTGTAATTATAATAACAATCTACAAAGTAACTACATAATTAAAGTAACTAAATAACTGAAGTAACTAAAATTAGCCAGTCTTTTGAAAGGAACGGATCCCAGATATACTTCAAAGGGCATATGGGCATAAAAGGGATTTGGTTCCCCTGGCATCACAGGGATCTCCATATATCTCCATATGAGCATAAAAAGGATTTGGTCCCCTGGTATCACAGGGATCTCCATACAGTATATGGTAGTGTTGTAGTCGAGTCCACCTAAAGCCTAAAGTCATATGAGGTTCGAGTCCGAGTCAAGAGCCCCTGGGAGGGGGTCGAGTCTTGAGTCGAGTCCAAGACCAACAGGGATCGAGGCGGAGTCGAGTCCGCATAGTCTTTTTTTTTCTTCTTTTTTTTAGGGAGGTAGGCCAAATTAATGGCTTGTCTTCAAATTAATAATAATAATAATAATAATAAAGCTTTATTTGTATAGCACCTTTCATGACATGAAATGCAGCTCAAAGTGCTTTACAGAGCAGAAAATGAAGCACAGTTACTTAACAGAAAAAATAAAATACACATGAATACAATAAAGCAGAACAATAAAAACATAAAACATTGAAGAACAATTTCAGAACAGTGTGGACGTCAATAGCATCAAAGAGATAAAAAAATAATTCAGCTAAAAGCAAGAGTAAAGAAATAGGTCTTGAGCTGTGCTTTAAAGCTATCCACAGAGGCTGCCTGTCTTAGGTGTAGTGGGAGTTTATTCCAAACTGTCGGTCCGTAGAAGCAGAAAGCTGCTTCACCATATTTTTTATATTTCATTTTAGGCACATCGAGTAGGTCAGCACTAGAAGACCTGAGTGGGCGGTTTGGAACGTATCTATGCAGGCAGTCATAGAGGTACGAAGGTGCCAGACCATTTAGAGCTTTATAAACAAGTAAAATAATTTTAAAATCAATCCTAAAAACAACCGGGAGCCAGTGTAGCGACGCTAAGACTGGAGTAATATGTTCTCTCATCTTAGCTTTAGTTAAAACTCTGGCTGCCGCATTTTGAACAAGTTGCAAACTGTCAGTTGTTTTCTTTGGCAGACCAGAGAGAAGTGCGTTGCAGTAATCAAGCCGAGAGAAAACAAAAGCGTGGATCAGCGTTTTTGCATCGTCCAATGTTAGATAGGCTCTAATTCGCGCAATATTTCTAAGGTGAAAGAAGGCAATCTTGGTGACATGATTAATGTGTGTATTAAAATTCAATTCAGCGTCAATGATCACTCCCAGGTTCTTTACAGAAGTGTTACTTTCTTTAGACAGGTTACCAAGTCTACTTATTATTGATTCTCTCTGCGCAGTAGAACCAATTATGAGAACTTCTGTCTTGTCCTCATTTAGTTTGAGAAAGTTCTCACTCATCCAGCATTTTATGCTAGACACACACGTCAGCAATGGGTCTAGAGCACAGGGGTCGTCCGGAGCTACCGAAAGGTACAGCTGGGTGTCATCAGCATAGAAATGGAAATTCACACCGTGAGCGGAAATAAGTTCTCCCAGCGGCAGTATATAGAGGGAGAATAATAAAGGACCAAGAATTGAGCCCTGTGGAATACCAGAGCAGATGTTGTGTTTGTTTGACTCAAAGTCAGCTAGATTAACAAAGTAGCTTCTGCCTGTTAGGTAGGAGTAAAACCAGGACAAAGCTGTGCCTGACAGCCCTACCCAGTGTTCAAGACGTTGTATTAGAATTGTATGGTCAATTGTGTCAAAAGCCGCCGTTTGATCCAGCAGTAGGAGAACGGATACATTTTTGTTATCAGCAGACACCCTAAGATCATTAATTACTTTTAAAAGTGCAGTTTCTGTGCTGTGTCCTTTCCTGAAGCCGGATTGGAATTTGTTGTGCACCTTATTGTTCTGCAGAAATACATCCAATTGATGAAAGATATTTTTTTCTAGGACCTTGCCCAGAAAAGGCAAATTGGAAATGGGTCTATAATTACACAGCATGGACGGGTCGAGGTTGTGTTTCTTGAGTAAGGGCTTAACTACGGCCGTTTTCAGTGTTTCTGGAAAGACACCTGATTGTATAGAGTTATTTACTATTTTTAGGATATCTCCAATCACACAGTCTACAACCTCTTTGAGAAATGGCGTGGGTATTGCATCCAGCGAGCAAGAAGACGATGTCATTTGCGATATGGTTTTACGAAGTTCCTCTTCATCAATTTCACAAAATGATACTAGGCTGCCCCTAGATTTATCTACACTTTTACACATGGCACCATTAACCGCATTTGCATTTGTGACAGTATTATTCATAATACCAGCTCGAATGTTCACAATTTTGTTGTCAAAGAAGGATGCAAACTCATTACACTTTGCTTTAGAGGCAAGGAGTGACTGCTTGTAGGACTGGGGGGGGTTTAAGAGGCGTTCAATAGTGGAGAATAAGACCCTAGCATTGTTCTTGTTCTCATTAATAATTCCGGAAAAATAGGCCTGCCTAGCCAGACGCATGGTTTTATTGTACGTGGCTGTTAATGACTTAAAAATCTGTAGATGGATAGTTAGTTTATTTTTTCTCCAAGCTCGCTCTGCTTTGCGGCATTGTTTCTTGAGTGAGCGTATATGATCGTTTATCCAGGGTGTTTCTTTTACTTTATGTTTCTTTTTAGTTTTCATAGGAGCCACTATATCCAGAGCTGACTCTAATTTAAGATTAAAATGTTGAACCATATCATTTACTGAGGGAATATCAGGAAGGGGGGGTGCACATGCAAGATGGCGAGCAAACTCTTCTGCTGCCGATGCCCTGAAAAATCTCTTTTTTATAGTATATTCTCTATTGTATTTTTCTAGATCAGAGACAGTCATATTAAAACACAGTAAATAGTGGTCCGATAAGTCAGGCTTAGCGATGATCCTGTCCATAGAAATACTTAGCCCTTTAGAGATCACCAGGTCTAGGGTGTGGCCCTGATTGTGGGTTGGCCCGGTAACATGCTGAACAAAATCAAGGGAATGTAATATCTGTAAGAAACTCATAGCAGTAACATCTGTAACAATATCCACATGTAAATTTGCATCGCCAGCAATCAAGGTTCTCTCATAGTCAGTGGAACAGATAGATAAAAGTTCTGATATTTCTGTAAGAAATAAGGCTTTGCTACATTTTGGTGGGCGATATATGGTAATCATTAGAACAGAGGATTTACTCTCAAATAAGTTAGCTTGGTATTCAAAGGATGAAAAACTTCCAAAAGACAGGTTCTTGAATTTAAAGATGTCAGAGAAAATGTACGCCAAACCTCCACCTCTTTTTCCTTCGCGCACTGATTGAATAAAATGATAGTTTGGTGGGCAGGCGGCGCCAAGTGCAACAGCTCCATCTGTGCCCAGCCAAGTCTCTGTTAAAAAGATTATATCTAGCTTCTCTTCACAGATTAGATCATTTACAGAGGAGGGCTTGTTTAAAAGTGACCTGATGTTAAAGAGGGCCAGATTTATTTTTTGACATTCTACTGTACTATAGTCCCTACAGGGTATGTAAGTTAAATTTGCTAGATTAGCAGAGCCACTGCTTGTCCTGGACACTCTATTTGAAATTACAGTAGAAATATTGTGAGCCTGCTTAGTAAAAGCGCCTAGAGGAGCATCGGGTCCAGATACGGTTGTTGCTGGGTATAATATCGGACCCAACTGATATCAGTGGCTGAATGTATTGTTCAGCTGGGAGGCCATGTATTGGCCCAGTATTGTCCCAGCTCGTTGAGGTCGTGGAGCCATGTTCAGCTGGGAGGCCATGTTTTGGCCCAGTATTGTCCCAGCTCGTTGGGAGGCCAGGTTCTTCTTTCGTTTGGGTCGTGGAGGGATGGGTGGGGGTGAAAGAACCCAGGCCACAGATTTCTGGGGCATGGCAGGGTCAGTTTCGTCCGTTTTCAAAGATGGTGGTTGTGGAGCCGGGCATTTGGCCGGTGGCGGTTGTGGAGCCGGGCGTTTGGCCTGGCGTCTGGCCGGGGTCATTTTAATCCCTTTGTTAATTAATTTATTCATCCCATTCGTGAAATCTAGGAGGGGCATTGGCGATAGGGAGAAAGAGAAAGATTGGGAAGATGGGGCTTGTTCTTCCACGGTTGACTCTCCAGCCCCTTCCTCTACCTCTGTCGACTCATCGGTTGACTCTCCAGCCCCTTCCTCTTCCTCTGTCGACTCTCCGTTGTCTGTTGACAGTTCACTCTCATGGTTCGAGCCAGCCACGGCTGAGGCAGGGAAACCATAGAACGTTTCTTCGTTACTCTCCTCTTCCTCTGTCGACTCTCTGTTGTCTGTTGACAGTTCACTCTGCTCATGGTTCGGGCCAGCCACGGCTGGGGTAGGGAAACCAGAGAACGTTTCTTTGTTACTCTCCTCTTCAAATATTTCCCTGATCAACCCAATCTCTGCATTGACGTCATCTGCTTCTTCTGTGGAGTCTTCCACATTCTCGTCTTTGGCAGAGAGGGCTTTGGCAGGGACAACGGTGTCTGTTGTTGTTTTGAAATCTCCTCCGTTCGCCAAGGCCGTTCCCCCCTCGGCCGGGGGGGGCACTTCGGTAGCCAAAACACCATCTTTTGCAGCTTCAGCAGGGGCAGCTGTGACTTCAAGGGTAGCAGATAAAGGTTGCTCATCACTATCTGTTGTTTTGGATTCTTGTGTTCTGGCCGAGGCTAGAGCATGGAAAACATTTTGAGTGAATAGTTTCACCCCTTTTTTGTTTAGTTGTTTCGCATCAGCGAAAAGGTGTCTTCTGTCATAGAAAAAGCTGAAATTGTCAATAAAATGCACATTTTTGTTGGTGCATACAGCTAAAAGCCATTTGCTCAGAGAAAACAGTCTGCTGAAGTTCTCATCTGTGCCTCTCATAGGCGGTAGGGGGCCGCTGATGCATATCTCTATGTCGCTGAGGGAGCTCAGTGTGTCGAATAGAGCCCTGAATCTCTCCCTTAGGATTTCCGACTGGTTTTCTTCTGTGTCACATGTGCCAGTATGTAGAATCAGCGTTCTACAATAGATCTACAATAGATCTATTGTTTTCTACAATAGAAAACAATAGATCTCCTTTGGTTGCTGTGGTTTAGGTTTGATGGAGTTTTACACTAAATAAATCAGTAGTAGTAGGCTACTCCATTGCTGAATGTGACGTTGTGAACCAAAATGCAATTGTAAATGGACTGAGTTCAGTGTGTTGTCTCCGTAATTGTTGTGGGGCTTGTTGGCTGCTGCTGCAGCAGGGCCGTGTGTGTGTGTGTGTGTGTGTGTGTGTGTGTGTGTGTGTGTGTGTGTGTGTGTGTGTGTGTGTGTGTGTGTGTGTGTGTGTGTGTGTGTGTGTGTGTGTGTGCGTGTGTGTGAAAGAGAGAGAGACTGTGTGTGTGTGTGTGTGGGGGGGGGGGGGGGTGCACTGTGCATTTCAGATGCGCGGTCAGATACACTCCGTTACTTTCAGCTCTCATATGGATAATAATACATGTATTCCATTGCATTGTACTGACTCGAGTGGACTCGGTGGGGGGGCGAGTCCCGAGTCAATTGGTCCGAGACCGAGACGATTCCAAGTCAAATTAAGGGCAAGACCGAGACGAGACCGAGTCAATGAAAATTTGGACTCGAGTCCTGACTCGAGTCCTGACTCGAGACGAGTCAATGACTCGAGTCCTACAACACTAATATATGGCAATAAAAGGGATTTGGTTCCCCTGACATAACCGTGTCAAAGTTGTTTTATGTGGTGCGGGCCTTTGAAAAAAACTAGTGAAAAGACTTGATTGTCAGTAAATGAGATAAGCAGCTGATACCTTATTTTGTACATGAAGGATAATGATGTACACTTAAGGAATCCAGTGTTATCTATCATGTTGTTGTTTTTTCTGCTCCTAGACATCCTGCGCATGGTTGTGGGTAAAGAGGAGGTTTCTCCTGAACAGGAGAGGAGCTCCAGTCAAAGACCAGAGGAGCCTGATGGGTCAACGTCGACATCAGCAGCAGTGAAAAGTGAAGATAATGATGAAGACATATCTAAACACTGTTCTGAAGTTGAAGTCCAGCTTGAATCTGACACTGAAGACAGTGATGAACGGGAGGAGACCAAAGGAGGTCAGTGCTAACACTATGGACTGCCATAGTTTTACCATAACTAATGTAGATTGGCTGCCAAGGCTTTTTCCTTTTGTATTTACCAGGATGTCGGTGACATCTACGTGCACGTTGCGTAGGTGGGGGTTCTCGTCTGCGGTCTTTTCTTCCATGCAGAGAAGAATAAATAAAACCGCTATATGTGTAAGTTATGGTCCATAGAAAACAGGCAGTTTTGACCAAACCCGCGATATTGAAAAAGAAGAAGAGACATATCCTTGTTTCTGCAGCCAGGATGAATACAATTAAATGGGCACCAGAAGTCGCCGGATGTAGTACTCCGCGAGGGATCAAGGGAAACTGATATATATGTGTATATATAGGCCCATATATATATATACTGTATATATATTCTTTTTTTTCCCGAAGTATCTGGTAATTTCACACAAACCTACACGCATGCAGTGGTTCTGCCCCAGACCGGAATAGAATTGGTACCGTCCTAGGGTTTGTGTGTTCTAACTTTTTATAGCGTAAATAGAGCACTTATGGCTCGAACACACTGTACGATTTTGCATGGTCGGCGAGGCATCAGATCATTAGAGTATTTCACACTGAACGATTGACTTTCTTGAAATCGTCTCGTTGTGGTTTTCGCCGACAAGCTTGATCACCGACAGATCACCGACAAGGGATCACACACTGCCAGATATTTCACCAGGATGCATCGCCGATCCATAGCCAATATTACATTTGTTTTTAATTCTAATTGTGCACGAGAGCGGGAACTAATGATTTTCCCCTCTCGCTGCACGCACGCACGCACACACACACACACAACCACACTAGGTGTGCGATAGGCTCGTCATCCAAATCCGCCCACAAAATTAATCAACCATTATCCTACCGCATTAATTATATGATTTATATCATCCAATTTACAGAACCAAACGCAACAGCCACATTATTCATATTGCCTGGTAGGCTATTCTCAGTTTTCTTAGATCACAGAAATGGATTCAAGCCTAGAATGTCCGTTCGTCTTTTTTCCTTTTTTTAATGAATCGGTGATTCGCTGCGTTGCGAGAGGAGGACGCTCTAATAAATTAACTTAAATATGCAATAGCAGCAGTAAACACAGTTGTCAACCAAGCCTATGCTACTTCAAACTTGTAGGCTACTGTAAGCATTTTTTATTTTATGAATGAATGAGTTCAACTTCTCACACAACAGACAGGCAGACGGGACAGGAGGAGGAAGGCAGGATTCGGAATGCACGCACATTCAGCGCGCGCGCCGCGCGCCACACACACACACACACACACACACACACACACACACACACACACACACACACACACACACACACACACACACACACACACACAGATAGAGACAGCACCGCAAGGCAGAGAGAACGAGAGAAAAAGAGAGAGAAATGGATCCCCACCGTACAGACTGTCGGCGAGCGCCAAAAATGGTCTGCGACAGCACAATCAGCTCAAAAATTCGGGCAGTGTGTTTGAGCCATTAGGCGATTAATAATGCTGGACCTGAGACCTGACCAGTACTGGACGGACAAGTTAAACCAGGGTTTCCACAGTGGAACGTCTGTTGAAGAGAGGTTAAAATTAATCCAAAGCCAAGACAACTCGGTCTGGAACTGGCAGGCAAGCTCACAAGCTAAGTAGCTAACTGCTAACTAATAAGCTAACCAACACTCTGATGTGCTTTCTCTTATTATGTTCGTTCATTGATTGTGCTCGTGCTCCTGTGCAAAGTCTGCCTTGCAGTGTTTGTAAGTAACTTGGTTTTGCTTGTTAACAGTGAAATCCTCCCAGCTTTTAGACGTTTTGGGACGTCAACGTTCGCGAGCCAGTGATGCACTGGACACCGCCATTGTACTATGTTATGTTATGATGATGCACGGTTGTTAGTGCACATGCACAGCTCTCCTAGTAGCCTGCGGGAAGATAGCGGTCTCGTCTCCTGCTCGTCTCCCCCTTACCTTAGCAGCCATAAACTACATTTAATGTCCCAAAACATCCGCATTCATTGCCTATAAAAAGTGCCTGCAGCTCGTTAAGTGTGTGCAAACTTGTGTAGCTGTTGTTGTTAGCATTAGCATTAGCAATAGAATTTAACATTAGCATTTTTAGCATTAGCTTTAACATTAGCATTTTTAGCATTATCATTTTTATTAGCATTAGCTTTAACATTTTTAACATTAGCATTAGCATGTTAACATTAGCATTTGTATCATTAGCTAGCATTAGCATTTGTTAGCATTAGCATTTGTTAGCATTATCATTTTAACATTATCATTTTTAGCATTAGCAATAACATTAGCATTTTTAGCTTAGCATTAGCGGAAGTATCAGTTAGCATTAGCGGTTAGCCGTTGGGACTATGGGACCACCCACTGAGTTTGAAACCAGTAACGTGTTGGGAAGTGGAGTTATGGGTGTTTAAAGGACAATTTTAGTTTTTTACAACAAGGGTTCATATTTTAGATTCCAATTAAAAAATATAAAAGATTAGTGTTAAAATGATTTCATTTACTTCTTTCTATTGTTTTAGAGATTCTTATTTCAGTGGTTGGGGGCATGCGTACAAGTGGCTAAATATGTAATTTTACACAGAATAAGCCCATTCCCAAGATACAACGCAACCTTTCATGGTTGGATGTGACTTATGGGGGATTAGGGGTGTGAAAGAATATTCGTTATTCGAAGATTCGTTCGAATGTTAACAATAAAAGAATATTCGAAGGTAAAAAAATTAGCTTCGAATTAATTTATATTTAATTAAAACAAATCTACCGCACATTGGGCGATATTCTGGGCGCATGGAACGTTAAAAGGTGGCTGGTCTCGCAAGGCAGAAGTCTCCATTCGCTGCTGCAAAAGTGGGCTGATCTACAAGTCCACAATGCGTCGCTGATCCAATACGTTGTGGGCTTGTAGATTAAGGGTGCCTATTTAGCGAGACCGTCATACAGCGAAGCATAAACCTCCAGCTGCTTAACTTTCCCTTCGCACTGTCACTGGCCGTCGTCCGCCTCGCAGGACATGTCTGAGTGGAGAGATGCACTCCTCGCAGTGCACTGCACAGTAGTGCTTTTAAACGTGCTTACGTTGATTCAGAATGATTAACGAGTCAAGCTGAAACGGGCGACTAATTTGGTAGTGACGGGAACGAGCCTTCTCCACCGAAAACACAATATAAAAAAGCATGGATTTCTTCTCTCACCGAGTCATTCTCCCCGCACAGCCACGGTAACGGTAAAACTCCCTCCGTCACTCGCACTGCTCTTGTAGACTACCTAATTTGGTTCAAACCAAAACATAATCCATTGGTGTGATTATAATTGCTCGTTTCACGTTGTGGTTGTGCTCCACTTCCAACTTCCATCACAGCTGCTGTGACGCTTCGCATAGACGATGCGAAGCCAGGCACGTGCACACAGACATCAAACAGGGCTTGAGCCCCTGCCCTTTTAAGAGAGTATTGTCCACCAAAATGCCCTTTTAGAAATGTCAGCCCCTGCCTCTCTTAACATTCTTTGCACGTCCCTGACCAACGCGGACCTGCACGACCGCCAGTAAAGCGATAGAAGCGACTGTCTGCTCTACAGTTTACATTTTAGGCATTTAGCAGATGCTTTTAATCCAAAGCGATTTACAATAAGCAGATAATAATAAACAATAATAAACAAGATAATATGTCAGTACACCAACAGCAATATAACAATACAAATAAAATAAATAATTAAAGAAAAATGTTTCTTAAAAAAAAAAAAAAAAAAAAAGATTAGAATAAACAGCTTCGAAGTGCGAATGCCTCGAAGTATTCGTTATTTTCGAATATTCGAATTTATTCGAATCAAAGGTGGATTTTAGAGGGAATATTCGAATGCTATTTTTGGCAAATTTTGACAGCCCTATGGGGGATAGAAGTGTTACTGTAAATAGCAATAAAAAAACTGCTGGCTTACTGTGCCCCCATGCGTACGCATGCCCCAGATTTTAGCACGGTAAACGTGATAAAACAATAGAACAAAGCAAATGAAAACATTTTAACACTCACTTTTTCTTTTCTCTAATTACGATCTAAAATATGAACCCTTGTTGTAAAAAAACAAAGTTGTCCTTTAAAGCCCAGACAATAGGAAGGCAGAGGGGCGGGGCTTAATCAATTACAGATCATTCCTAGCCTCGTACTCGCCCCTCTTCCAGAAACCATTTCATTTGTTTGGAGAACGGAAGTTGGTCGTTTACTAGGCTAGATCATTCCTATTGGACGTGTAAGTACACCCACCAAATTCCAAGACAGTACAATGCTGCAAACTGGAGTTATTAATTTATGTGTTACACTTAATTAAGTGTGCCTGCCATGCGTGTGATATTGAAACGTAACGGCAATGGCGCAAGCCACGCCCCTGCCTGCTCTTGATCACGCCCATACCTTCCTCTGATTGGGCAGAGTTCGTTGCCATGTGAACTGCCTTGACAACAAGATGGCGGCCCCCTGTCTTTAGCTATTTGTCTTTTAAACGAGTAAACCGACGTTTAAACTAAGTGCTTGCTTAGCGTCACACCAATGAAGGTTTAATACAAACCTCTGCTGCTCGTCCACCTCCCCATTGTAATCAAGGCATTTTCACTCACTGCCGCTGGTAAATAGACTAATTAAATCACGTTTTTTTTCTGCAATAAGGCTAAGCTGCTTTGCATTCACCAGTGCAGTTACATTTACCTCTCAAATTAATGCAGTCATTGGTGTGATGTGAGTTCATAAAATCATGAAAGTCACTCAGTGGTTCTCAACTCAAGCCTTTTAATGTCAAGGACCCCCAAATAAATTGCCACATAGGCTTATCAGCCCACGGACCACCTCCATTTGAAAAGATAAGCCAGGGACCCCCCATAAGAGAAGATTTCTTAAGGCTCTAGCAGCATTCGGCTACGGACCCCCATTTAATGGCATTTCTATCTCTGAGACCCAAATCTATATTGTAAAATCAATGTTACTCATTGAGTGTAAACATCTAAACTCTGAGTTACATAGCCATAAGGGTCCGTTTGGTTCCTAACTATCATTTAGTTGGGAACCCCCTGGAACTCCCCCAAGGACCTCCGGGGGTCCCCGGACCCCACTTTTCTGGTTCAATTTGTACTCACCCCGAGTTACATACCCATAAGGGTCCATTTGGTTCCTAACTATCATTTTGCTGGGGAACCAGAAAACCAATAATGATGTAAGTCAAAATTATTATAGTTTCCCCTGATTCACTCTGGAACATACATGGGTTTTCAATCATAATTGATTCCAAAAGCTATACTTTAGTTTAGGCTATAATGTTGCATACATAAAAACAATAAATAATTAGCGTGTAGAGCCTTAAGAAATCTTCTCTTATGGGGGGTCCCAGGCTTATCTTTTCAAATGGAGGGGGTCCGTGAGCTGATATGTGGCAATTTATTTGGGGGTCCTTGACATTAAAAGGCTTGAGTTGAGAACCACTGAGTGACTTTCATGATTTCATGAACTCACATCACACCAATAACTGCATTAATTTAAGGTAAATGTAACGTTTAGCTGCACTGGTTAATGCAAAGCAGCTTATTGCAGAAAAAAACGTGATTTAATTAGTCTATTTACCAGCGGCAGTGAGTGAAAATGCCTTGAATACAATGGGGAGGTGGACGAGCAGCAGAGGTTTGTATTAAACCTTCATTGGTGTGACGCTAAGCAAGCACTTAGTTTAAACGTTGGTTTACTCGTTTAAAAGACTGAATATTAGCGTGTAGCGCCGCAAATAGCTAAAGACAGGGGGCCGCCATCTTGTTGTCAAGGCAGTTCACATGGCAACGGACTCTGCCCAATCAGAGGAAGGTATGGGCGTGATCAAGAGCAGGCAGGGGCGTGGCTTGCGCCATTGCCGTTACGTTTCAATATCACGCCTGCCATGCAATGGCAAAACACTTATTTCTGCACATAATAACTGCCGCACGATTTACGCCACCCCCGCAATGTATACATTGTCAAAACTTGCGGCTCAGCCGGAAATGGGGTGCTATTACGTTTCTTTCCGATCCGGGTTACCATGGCGACGTAATTAGCAAAAAACTACGCCCAAAAACCCCATTGACTTTGAATGGGGGACTTCGAAAAAAAATAATAACTTTGGGGCCACATAACTCTGGCATACTTTTGCCTAGCAATGTGATTTCAACCAGGGGTGAGATGCCATGGGCTTGCGTGGGCTCGGCGAGCCCACACCTATTTTGCTGCACGCACGCGTGCCTCATATGCACACACTAATTAACAATAAAAAACACTAATTGCGACCGTAGGTCGCACTTACTACAGAAAGCTCCACCAGGTGTCCGTGCGTCGGTCCGTCACACGTCACACGTCACACTTTTGCCCTGCTCATATCTCCGCAACCGTTGCCCCGATCCATGCCAGATTTTGCACACACACTCCTTACCTGCCAAACTAAAACCTCCAAGGACCCCCGGAGCTCCAGGGACCCCCAGGTCCCTGGGGGACCCCCAGATGTAAAACATTTCCAAATGTGCAAAAATGACCAAATGACCACCCCAACGGGGCTGCTCACGGGGAATTCCCGGGGACCACCGACTCCTTGTGCTCCAGAACGGATGCAAAAGTGGTGGCGCCCCCAGTGGAGGACCCCCTGCCACTGCAGCGCACATAAAATGCCGTAACTTGGGCAAGGAGCGACCGGGAGAGCCGGGGCCGGTACCTATTCGTCCGCCTCGGCGGCGCGGAGACCCCACCCCTCATTTCTCACATGGCCCTCTTCTAGCGCCACCTTCAGGCCGATTTTTTAAAGCACATTTTTGGACACTGCTCCTCCAATTTTTGCCCTAAAATCACGCAAATCGCTACACAGTATGTCTACACTCATGTCATCAACATGGATCCGTCCACATTTTTTGGGGACACTGCTCCCTACTCTTTGTGTATACATGTGACCTACGGTCGCTTATCTCCCGATTAGGGAGTCTTATGAGTGCCAATCCCGAACTAGTTCGGCTTTATTAGCGTATCGTAGAGTGCCGATCCCGAACAAGTTCGGCTTTAAAAAAAAAAAAAAATGAAAATTTTTTTTTTGATTTTTTTTTTTTTTTTTTTTGGACCCCATCAAATCTGGTGAACATGATTTCAATCGCGATTTTGCATGTTCCACCCCCATACAACCCCATCTAACATACAGGGCAGCCATTTTTGTTTACATAACATGTAAAACATAATGGCGATTATCTCAAGAATGCCTGAACGGATTTCCAATCGGATTTTTTTGTTTGAAAGCTGTGAACAAACTGCACAAATGCACTCCAATGCAATCCAGGATTGCATTGGATTTTTTAGAGCTCATTCTTCTCTGTTTTTTTCCCATGCATGAGGTGTGCAAGGTTTAATCATGGCTAAGTTTACGAAAATAAGGCTTCTAAAATGCTTGGTAGCCAATAGCTAACTTCAAGCTAACTTCATCCTCTTCCTGTACATGCACAAAGGAAAGTGTTCAGGCAAGTCATGGCTCCAGGGCTTGGGCATGCATTACCAGCATATCTCTATTATTCTCTGGTCACTGGGCGCCCTCTAGTGGTGATAGGCTGGCACTCAATGAGTTAATAATAAAACAGCGTGTGCACATGACGTCATGAATTTAGAGGACCCACACTTCTAAAATCCATATCACACCACTGATTTCAACTTTAAAACGCTCACACAACTTTGGATTTTTCCCGGCCAATAGGAATGAGCCCTGCACCCGTTGTATTCCAATTGGTGGGGCTTTAAACATCCATAACTCCAGTTCACAGCATGGTACCATCATGAAACTTGGTGTCTGGACTTAAACGCCAATAGGGACTTTTTACTTAAGCCCCGCCCCTATATTCCTATTGGCTAAGCTTTAAACAGCTATAACTCCAGTTTGCAGCATGGTACAGTCTCGAAACTTGGCGTGAGTATTTAGATGGCCAATAGGGACGATAAGCCACGCCCCCCTCTCTGCCTTCCTATTGGCTGGGCTTTAAACATCCATAACTCCAGTTCCCAACATGTTACTGTTCTCAAACTCGGTGGGTGGTCCAACAGACCTAACGGCTAACCGATAATGTTAACCGCTACTTCCGCTATTGCTAACGCTAAAGTAAAAAATGCTAATGCTGAAGCTAAAATGCTAATGCTATTGTTAAAAATGCTAATGCTAATGCTACACATGCTAATATAAAAAATGTGAATGCGTACACCTAGCGAGCTGCAGGCACACTTAAAATTTAGTAGGAATTGTCTTTTCTAGTTATTAATATTAACAGGGAACGTAGTGTTGTCAAAAATATCGGTATATCGATAAATATCGATACTGAAAAAATCCAATTCGGTACAATACGACTTTTTCGTAGTATCGATAGTATCGATACTACGTTTTACAGTTTGGTGCGGCCATGCAATAAGCTGGAGCGCTCCCGAGCTGTGGCGGCTTATTTTCTCTTTCTTTTATTTAACTCTCGACAACAACAGGTCCGCTCGCTCAAATAAATAACTCCTTCTCATTACAGTTCATCTGAACAAAAGCAACGATGCGAGCTGAACGGGGCTATTGTGTTCCGTCTATCTCTCTCGCTCTCTCTCTCCCCGTCCCCCCCCTCCCTCCCCCCTCCACGCACACTCTGACTCTCACACACACACAATGAACAGCAGCTAGTGGTGGCTGGCTGCATGAGTTTAGTCGAAAACAGCTGATCTACTGTACAAGGCGTACAAACTCACATCCTGCTAAAGAATGGCCAGATTAATGCACACGCTTTACGTGCTGAAGCACAGGGCACCATGCTATTCCTGCAAAAGTGCTGAAATCTATAGCAAAGGCTGCTGAAGAAGCGCTAAAAATGTCTGTGAAGCGTCTATTTTATTTTCTGTGCAAATCGTCTATTTTCCGTGTCATCAACAGTGCTTTTCCGATGTTTCCTCCCTGTTGGTAGCAAGCCACAAATATCCACAATATTGCACTACATAAATGCATGTAATCATGAGCAGCATGTGTGTCCACTGCAGCCTGCTTGTTTAGCGTTCTGTGCTAAGATAAACACATCTCTGAATCTGATCACCCAATGTTGCCAGGTTTTGTTTTTGAGAGAGAAACAGGCAACCAGGGGGGTTGCTTGTTGATACTGATGACAGTGTAAAAACAGAAAGGATTGCCAAGCCAATTTCACCAGCATATTAATAACAATGATAATAATAATAGTTAAATAATAATAATACATTTTATAATATTAAAAATATTTTTTTTTACAATAATATGTTAATTAATGAATTTATATATTTTTTTAATATAATTTTTGGGGACGGATTACATTCATTTGGGGACGGTTACATTTGAAGTTTGGGTATGGTCCTGGGACGTTGGTGAAAAAAGTTAGTCTGGAGCCCTGGCCTTTACAGTGTGACAATCTGTGGCTTTTGAATATGCACACTACCACAATATTTACTTTACAATTGCAATGCATGCCATGCACTCACTGTTACTGTGAAAGAAAAATATTACTGTGAAAGAAAGTGTAGTTATTTCTTCCAGACAGTTGATAGCAACTTTTTTCATTTGTGTATTTTTCTTGAAATAAAAATACATTTTTTTGCACTAAATTCTCTGTGGTTGCGTGGTATCGAAAATGGTATAGAGTATCGACATTTTTTAAAATATCGTATCGAAGTTGAAAATCCAGTATCGTGACAACACTACAGGGAAGCCATAATTTCTCCTAATTTTTTATTAACAGGGAAGCCATAATTTCTCCTCATTTTATACTCACCAGTTTTAACCTGCCTCTCCTATTCTCTCCCCTCCCCTTCTCTCTCTCTCTCTCTCTCTCTCTCTCTCTCTCTCTCTCTCTCTCTCTCTCTCTCAGGAGACACTAAAGAAAAAACATACCACTGTGAACATTGTGACATGAGTTTCAGGTTCCCGGGTTCCCTGGAGACACACCAGCGTAGCCACACTGGAGAAAAACCTTTTCACTGTAAACATTGTGACAAGAGTTTCAGTGTGTCATCTAGCCTGAAGTCACACCAGCGTACTCACACTGGAGAAAAACCTTTTAGCTGTAAACATTGTGACAAGAGTTTCAGTAACGCATCTAACCTGAACTCACACCAGCGTATCCACACTGGAGAAAAACCTTTTCACTGTAAACATTGTGACAAGAGTTACAGTGATTTATCTAACCTGAAGAGCCACCAGCGTGTCCACACTGGAGAAAAATCTTTTCACTGTAAACATTGTGACAAGAGTTTCAGTGATTCATCTAACCTGAAGACACACCAGCGTGTCCACACTGGAGAAAAACCTTTTCACTGTCAACATTGTGACAAAAGTTTCAGTGTGTCATCTAGCCTGAGGAACCACCAGCGTATCCACACTGGAGAAAAACCTTTTCACTGTAAACATTGTGACAAGAGTTTCAGTGATTCATCTAGCCTGAAGACACACCAGCGTGTCCACACTGGAGAAAAATCTTTTCACTGTCAACATTGTGACAAAAGTTTCAGTGTGTCATCTAGCCTGAGGAACCACCAGCGTATCCACACTGGAGAAAAACCTTTTCACTGTGAACATTGTGACAAGAGTTTCAATCAGTCAGGTCAACTGAAGAACCACCAGCGTATCCACACTGGAGAAAAACCTTTTCACTGTGAACATTGTGACAAGAGTTTCAATCAGTCAGGTCTACTGAAGAACCACCAGCGTACCCACACTGGAGAAAAACCTTTTCACTGTGAAGATTGTGACAAGAGTTTCAGTAGGTCCTCTGGCCTGAGGTACCACCAGTGTGTCCAGACTGGAGAAAAAGCTGATTGATGTCAGCAGTGTAACAAGTTTTTCAGTGGGCCAAGTAGTCTGAAGGCACCTTTCCAGCGTTCACATTGTGACAATAGTTTCAGTAGTTGTTATAATTTAACTAATTTACTGTAAACATTGATTTTCGACTTACCACGCTTTCTAAGATATTTTCACTAACCTTTGAAAAACATATTCCACGTTGCTATAATCATAATGGATAATCATCCATTATGATTATATCTCTACTCAAACACCTTTTCTACCATTCCCGACAAAAGTTGAGATTTCAAAACCAGCCGTGTTGTGCTTATCCCGATGAAGGTCAGGATATCATATTATATTAAATAACACTAGCGTTGGGTCATTGGGACTAGAGGTGGGATCAGACCCATTGTTTCTGTCCGTTCCGAAACGTGTCCGTCAGTTTTCTGTCCGCCCCGAATCTACGACCCGTGCCGAGGCCTGAACCTTAGTTTTCACCGCTTTTTTCTCCTCATTTCTTTTTCTTTGAGAACGCCACTGATTTACACTCGATAGCAAACTTGTTCTAATGTGCAGTGCGTGCCTGCTTGTTACCCTTAATGTGAATATTAAGCCACACTGTGGCTTGTGAAAGTGTTTAAATAGTAGGTGTAGAACTCTTTTCTGCTGTAAATAAGTGTTCAAATGTTTATCATAGTAAAAAATAGTGAATTGGTAAAATGGGCCAATTCTATGTGCTCTGTGGACTAAGTCATGAAACAAAAGGCAGCATGTGCCGGGTAGTTCCCTTCCTCCCTACGTCTGTGAGAGGGGGAAGAGGTCATAAAGCTTGTATGTCTCTACCAGATAACTTGAGGCAGATCAACCCCCACTACCCCCGCCT
Organism: Nannobrachium achirus; assembly: GCF_963921795.1. Taxonomy (NCBI): domain Eukaryota; kingdom Metazoa; phylum Chordata; class Actinopteri; order Myctophiformes; family Myctophidae; genus Nannobrachium; species Nannobrachium achirus. Next base: position 14,139,012 of record NC_137823.1, on the reverse strand, counting down.
CCCCCTTTCTGGCTCCCAGACCACGCCCCCGACCGTCGAGATTGGCTGGCTGTACTTCCTGGCCGTGTCCTGTGTTTTCTGTTGCTCTCACATCGCTCTAGTCTAGTGTGTAGAAGGCTATGCATGCCCACATACTGGCTACAATGCTATAGTACTCTAAAGAATGTATGAATACGCGGAGACCGCTGTCTTCTCCGTTTGTCCAAATGAAAATGCGCGTGTCTATTCTTACTGTTGATTTACAATTCGATTACTGTACCATGAATAGCGTGGCAGAAAAGCATGATATCGATTTGCAGTTTATAGCTTAATGTTTTGTAATATAGCTAGGCTAATAAATCCATCTTCAGACAACACAGTGTGACATAAACAATTAACCTATTACAAAAAGATATAGCTCTAGGAGAACAAGTTTCATCTCCCGGTCCCCATATTTTGGGGACCGCTCTACACTAGAGCGTAAGAGCGATGTGAGAGCAACAGAACACACACGGCACGGCCTAGGACTAATAAGAGAAGGATATCACACTGGGCGTGTCCCAGCCGTGGTACCGGGGTATGGCACATGCAGTATAATCTGGCCTGCACCTACACTTTGGCTCAGTAGATGGCGGCGTGTAAACATTAAATGGTAGTGTTTGTTTTGTGTCACTTCAATGTCCGTGGAGACTTGCTGAAGATCTTTAATTGCTGAAATTAAAAGTTCATATGACCAAAACAAGTAGGCCTATTTAGTGCCCTAATAGGCACAATTGTGTTGCGTATCCCTGAATGAATATTAGCCCAAAGTTATAAAATCCATAGAATTCTCATCCACTGATGTTTTACTGTCAAGTATTTTGTGCAAATTGAAGTGCTCCAGATTCAGATGTGCAGCCAGATGTGCTGTAGTGTGGTAAACAGCATTGTTTTTATTTACACAATAACCACATGTATAGAATCACTGTCTTAAATTGGAAATCAGTGCCCAGAAATTGCATTTAAAACTAGTTACAAGGTATGACAACTTAGTGTATTTGTAGCCCACATCTTAAGACTGCATTGTATTCGGAGTTGCCGCATAGAATAGCTGAGCAGCAAATTGAGCTTAATAGGTAAATAAATGATCTATATAGGCTATACATGTTTAGATATGCACACAGTATAAAACATGTTAGTCTTCAAAATGTATTTTTATTCATCAATTTGTCAATTGTGAAGACCACTTGTTTGTCACAGAGGTGTCTTTTGTAAGTCTAACTCAGTAAACATATTTGAGAATGAATAAACAAGGCATGAAATGCAAGATAGAAACAAGATTTTTATTCATAAAGCATATTTAACAACTCACTGACCAAGGTTAAATTCAGACAAACAGTGGGTCAACAACAATGAAAGCAAAACAATAAGAAACAAAAACAGTAGAGACAAATAAACACAATAGATAGGCATAATAATAACTTGGATATGGGTGTTTGTGTGACTTTCATTGTTCTTTATAACTATGTCAGTCAATTAGTCCACTGTTGTGGATAAGAATTACAAACCTGTAGCTGTTTAGGTGCTGAGTGGAGACTGGAGAGAACACCAAACACACACCTCGCTCTACTGAGAACGGATCATGATCTTTTTTATCTAGTGCCTCTGCTGGAACACTCCACCATGGCAGTTCCTGTTAACACTGCGCATGTGCCATACCCCGGTACCACGCTGGGACACGCCCAGTGTGATATCCTTCTCTTATTAGTCCTAGGGCACGGCCAGGAAGTACAGCCAGCCAATCGCGACGGTCGGGGGCGTGGTCTGGGAGCCAGCAAGGGGTGAAAAGTTAGTAATCAATGCCTTGGTGTCTGTGTGTAACTAATTGTACAGTACATGTTCCTTGTTCTTTTTCCTTTCCTATTGTAGTGAAAAACAACCTATTGTGTTGTGGGTGGAAGTTTATGGGACACTTACCAAATCCAGCTGTAGAGTTATTCCAAATGAGTTTAGAAGTCTAAACATTAATGAGTGAGCTTTACCTGGATGTGAGCAAAATAACCTTATATTTGATGTAAAGGCTAAAGATTTTGTAGTAAGTGTTTGTTGTTTGTTATGTTTAAATAAAAGCATAAACAGACACACTAGTGACGTTATTAAGAGAAACAACTTTACAAAGCAAGCAGCACTGAGTATTTTCCAGATAAAGCTGTTCTTGGTCGCCCGCTCGTCGGTGAGCATAGCTAGCCACAAAACGTGGACCAGCCAAAATAACCTAACAGTAGGCTATGTCGATTATTAAATACAAATAATAACGTGCGCTGCGCTGGACGTCTGCCTGCAGTGATTCTGACTGCTCATTATGCAAGTGTCTGTGCCTGGAAACAACAGTAGTCGAACTAGGAACACAAGCTAGGAGCTCCATTCACTTCCAACTAAACCACAACAACGCGTTTACCTCAGCGTGGGACTTTTCTCCATGCTCAGAGTTATGTCTCCGTGGCTGCAGCATTAGTGCGAGCAGCACACACACAGTGCCACACACAGGACTTGTACGCAGCGTTGCATCATCAGAGAGAGAGTGCATGATGCATGTCATAGGTAGGCAGAGGCTATATAAAAAATATGTCCGACCCGAATCGACATCCGACCATTAATTATGAAAATGCGTCCGCCCCTTGCCAGTCGGGCTTGTCGGGCCCCACGGGTTTTCGGTCGGGTATCCCAGCTCTAATTGTTTCGGTCGGGTATCCCAGCTCTAATTGGGACCCGTGGGTGAAAGAAAACTCAATCTCCCGTGATCCTTTGGGTGATGATGTCATCAGGAATGGAATAATCTCCATGGGCTTTAATACGTTGCAAGATCAGGGGTTCCCAAACTTTTTTGTCTCAGGGCACCCCATACATATTTTTTTAATCTGAGACACCCCTACATTATAATTTTCACTCCCAGCACCTAATATTTATAGCATATCGTCATTGTCGGGTGGAAATCTTGTATGTCCAAAACCGTTCGTTTTGTATTTATCATCTATAAAATGTTCAAGGTTCAAGGAGTTTATTTGTCATTTTTGTCACAAAAACGAAATTTGTTACCCAGGTCCTGGACATGGCAAAATAAATATAAATATAAAAACACTATAGAAAACTACATAATACCTAAAAACGCTAAAAAGACAATAATAAGAGCAGCAGCATTAAAACAGCATAGTTCATAGTGCAGAGTTCATGAGTAATCTCCCAGTGCAAGATCACAGTTTTCAAAGTTCAGAGTTCATCATTCTCACAGCTACAGGGAAGAAACTATTCTTTAGCCTGGTGGTACTGGCCGCAATACTACGCAGCCTCCTGCCCGAGGGGAGGAGGTCCTACTAAACTAGCCTACTAAACTAGTGAAAACAGCCGATCTACAATCATCCGCTGTTTTCACTAGTTTTGTGCAACGGTCTTGTATGATGAAGCAGAGCTTTGCTTTACCAAAAGACGTACACATTTGAAACATGGAGATACAAGGTTTCTGCCCGACAGAGACGATATTTTAGTGATTATGTTACGAGGAAAACCTAGATAATAGCCTTTTTGGTTAGAACTGACTGAAAATAACTTTGTACTTCAAGTTTAATATTATACTAAATATTTTCTCAAGTGTCCATTGTCCAAATAAATTCCAAATATTATCAAATTATCTCGCGGCACCCCTGGACTGCCGTCACGGCACCCCAGGGTGCCCCGTCACCCACTTTGAAAACCCCTGCCTTAGATACCAACTCTGAGGGGCCTTTTCCCACCAAAAGAACCTTGGTTCCAGAACCAGTGCCGGTTCAACTTTCTTGGAACCTTGGTTCGTTCTTGCAAACCGGCTTGCGTTTCCACCAGTTTGAACCATGGTTAAACCAGAGGAACCAAGGATTCCCGTTCGGAACTAACTTTTACGGTTCCGAACAAACTCTGGTTCTCGGTGGAAAAGCACACATCTGGTTCATCCCGAAGGCGGGAGAAAGAACCAGAACCGGTTCTTTGCCGGTGGAAAAGGCCTCTCAGAGAGTAGGCCTACATGGCTTCCACATTGTCTCTTCCAGTCCTGTGTCATGATATCTTTAAAGATCCTGTTCTCCTGTCATGTAGCCACAGCTTCTGCAATGCTTGTCTGCAATAAAGCAATTAGTAAGGGGACCATAAGAAAATCTGCAAAATATGTTGTTACCAAGACATTTCTTCACCAATTTGTTTCTAAAGTTTTGTAATAATATGTACTAAAAGGTTGAAATTCAACTCCCGGGGGAAACCTCGTAAAAAAAAGATTTGTGTTTGTGTCCATGCATGAACTTTACTATACAGGAAAAAATACAAAAAATAAATATGCTTTAAAGGGGTCCTGCCACGCCCCGAAATTATAATAGTATGATACAGTAGGATACAGTAGGTCACGTGGTCTTTTTTAAAACGGTCTGAAATCTCTGAATCAAATGATCCCATCCCCCGTAGCGCAGCCCCCTCCACTCGGAGGAGTAGAGATACAGACAGGAGACAGCCTGGCCAGCAGATATGGGATTTATGGCTATTTGAAGTGAGCTGGATCTCTGAAATTGAGTACTTTTCCCACCACTGTTCATTAGAAAGGAACGGCTCCCTACTGTGAACCGAATCATATCGTTCATTTCAAAGAGCCGTTCAAAAGACTTGATTCGTTCGCGAACGTCACATCTATACTGGCCAGCCGCATGCAGTTCGAGGATGAGTTCGAGCGCAGCTGCCCAACTCAGTGAAAACATCGTGTTTTCCATTTCAATGAATAAACATAAACAAGCATATTCCCATGAACAATGGGGAAGTAACAACCAGTAACCACCGGAAATATAATTTTTATAGCCACAGATTCATATATAAATGTGTGTCTTTAGCTGGTTAGCTTTAGTGCTAGCCCTGTGGGAGCAGAGAAGTTGTGAGGGCTGTGACTGTGAGAGCGAGCCTGCGGGCGATGGGAAGAAAATGTACATTGTGCAGACATACAGTAAGTAACAGTCAATTAATTAATTTGATTGGCTTATCGTGCATTCCCACAATGACATCAAACAAATATTAACTTGTTTTTAATATAATTTCTTAAGGTGACAGTAACCCTTAAGGTGGCATAACCCCTTTAAGTAGCATGTGAGGGGTCAAACTAGGGGTTTTTCATGATGCTGAATCCATTGCAAGCATTTGTTTTGCACAAAGAACATTCCGTGGGCTACAAATGGCCCCTACAAAACGGTGAAAAGTGATGATTCATCACTAAGCCATCGTTTTGTGGGGCCATTTGTAGCCCAAGGAATGAAAACGATGGTTTAGTGATGAAAAGTGATGTGTCATCATTTTTCATCAGTTTTCTGGGGCCATTTGTAGCCCAAGGAATGTTTTTCATGCAAAACAAATGCTTGCAATGGATTCAGCATCATGAAAAACCCCTAGTTTGACCCCTCACATGCTACGTAAAGCATATTTATTTTTTGTATTTTTTTCCTGAATAGTAAATTAATGGGACACAAACACAAATCAGTTTTCTCCCGGGAGTTGAATTTCAACCTTTTAGTACATATTATTACACACCTTTAGAAACACATTGGTGAAGAAATTTCTTGGTAACGATTTACTTCGCAGATTGGTCAAATATCTTATAAAATCCCCTTGTTTGTAAAGAAATACATCCAACAGATCATCTACTCTGTAACCTGGCTCTGAAGAACCTGTGTGAGCCCTTCATACATGAGAGACAGAGCTTCAAAACGTAAGAGAACGTCTTCAGGGTCTGAGGATCTCTGCAGTCTGCATGCTGAGAAACTCAAACTGTTCTGTCAGGAATGTCAACAGACAGTGTGTCTTGTGTGTCGAGATTCTAAAAAACACACCAACCACAGTTTCAGAGCCATCGATGAAGCTGCTCTGGAGCACAGGGAGGAAGTCCAGAAATGACTGAAGCCTCTAGAGGAGAAACTGAAGGTATTTAATGAATTCAAATAGAAAAGTGACCAAACAGCGAAATACGTTAAGGCCCAGGCCCGGCACACAGAGACACCGATTAAGGAACAGTTTAGGAAGAGGCATCAGTTTCTACATGAGGAGGCCAGCATCACTGCACTGAGGGAGGAAGAGCAGCAGAAGACTCAGATGATGAAGGAGAACATTGAGGTTCTGAACAGAGACATATGAACTCTTTCAAACATCAGAGCCATAAAGGATCGGAGCTGAGAGCTGAACACATCTCATTCCTGCAGAACTACAAGACCACAGTGGAAAGAGTCCAGTTCACACTGCAGGACCCACAGCCGGTCTCAGGACCACTGATAGACGTGAGCAAACACCTGGGCAACCTGACCTTCAGAGTCTGGAACAAGATGAAGGACATTGTCTCCTACACTCCTGTCATTCTGGACCACTTTCCATGGAGAATACACCCTGATCTGACCAGTGTGAGAGTTGTGGGATTGAATAAGCTTCCTGACAACCCAGAGAGATTTGACCTCTGGTCCGTTGTCCTGGGTTCTGAGGGCTTTAACTCAGGGACTCACAGCGTGGATGTTGAGGTTGGAAACAATGCATGCTGGGAAGTGGGTGTCTTAGCAGACTCTTGCCAGAGGAAGGGAGACAGAGATGGCCAACAATGGAGCATGAGGTTAGATAAAGGTGAATACAGTACATATGTGCATGTGACTTTTCAGGAGAGCTCTATGAAGGTGAATATGAAGGTGATTACACAGCTGGCTCCAGACTAGCGTCAGTCACTGATCTTTCCCTGGAGCAGAAACCTCAGAGGATCAGAGTCCAGCTGGACTGGGATGTAGGAACATTGTCATTCTCTGATCCTGATAATAACGCACCCTTTCTAATACATACCTTCACACACACTTTCACTGACACACTCTTTCCATACATTGGCATTGGCACTGGAGATTCTCTGAAGATGTTACCTGGAAAGATCAGCGTAACTGTGGATGATGATGATGACATTGAGAGTCTTTAAAGGGGGATATTCCTTTTTTTATATGATTGTGTCGTTAATGACACGTTAACTAGTGTTTCATGTAGTGGCTCTCAGTTTATTTTGCCGTGGACCCCATCTTAAAATATGTTGTGCCAAGGACCCCCGTTTCCTAGAAGATGTAAAGATGTTGCTAAAAGATGTAACATTTTTTTAATATATTTTTCAAGAATCTCGATTAAACCTTGATGTGAACTTTGAATTCTTGCCTGATCGTTTCTGTGTTGTACTGTCTGAGTCACTGAATGTTACATAGAGTTCACATTTACAACAAATATGTTGAATATCCAACTTTTTTATTGTGAGTAATATATCATGAGTCAATAATTCACTTGAGGTTTTCCCCCCTGTTTTATCATAGTAGGCCTAGCTAAGCGCACGCACGCACGCACGCACGCACGCACGCACGCACACACACACACACACACACACACACACACACACACACAGGGTTAGGGTTAGGGAATGCAGTTTGGAGTGTTTGTGTTTTGTATTAGTGTTAATTTTATGAGACATATTTTATTTAAAGGAGTAGTTCACCCCCAATTACTTTTTTGTATTTGTTGCATTCCTAATAATACAAAATAAATGTGATTAGGCCTATAGTAAATCTAACCCAATTGTTTCCGGATGGGGACCTGAATGCATTTGGGTCCTCATCCGGAATCAACAGGGGTAAGTTTATTGCAATCAAATGTTGGGGGTCTTAGGAATGTGACAAAAAACACACTATATTATTGAATTCCAGTCTGGCGTGAGTAATCAATAGAAAAAAAGTCATTTTAAGGGTGAACAAGGCCTACTCCTTTAATGTCAGTCTTAGTCCAGTTTCAATCACCCGTGTTAGTTTTTATCACATTTAGTCAACCTCATGCTGTTAATTATTTAGTAAAGTTTTAGTCGACTAAAAGCCAGGCATTTTAGTTTTTATCTTAGTCCAAGGCAATTCGTAGGTTTAGTTAGTTTAGTTTTAGTCGACAAAAACTGAATTTAATCTAGTTTTAGTCAGGCATTATTTTACCCTTTTACATTTTTTGTCAGCTTTATAATATAGGACATATCCATCCAATAGGCCTATATGTAATTATTTCACGCAGCATTTGTTCCTCATACCTTTGATGAAACACACACACACACACACACACACTTTCATGCAGTGATAATGCAGAGCATTTAACTTTGACATTTTGTTACAAATAGGCCTATTCACTTTTCCAAAATATTCTGTATTTATGACTGCCTAGTGACAGCCAATTAAGACTTGGGCTGTGTCCGAAATCCACCCTATTCACTAATGTAGTGTACTAAAATGGGGCTCCGCCATTTTGAACTAGTGTCCGAATGTATAGTGAGCATTTTTGTACCCTAATATAGTGTACTGAAGTATCCCACAATGCATTTGGATTTGTAGTGAGGATTCGATGGTCACTATTCAAGCGCTATTCAAGCCCTGCCGCCCCACAATGCACTGCGCTACGGCCGCTGTCTCGCGCTTTGAGCACGCACATGCGGTGTGCACGCGCACACGCACACTGCATGTTCGTCTCTGCGTCTCTGCATGGCAGGAGGCGTAGCCACCTGTTGCTGAGCAAACGCAACAGAACCGCTCGTAGCAGAACCATCGGCTAAAGAAAACAACTGTCCACAGCATTGTCACCAGAGAACAAAATTTGCTTTTCATCATTTAATGATGAAAACAGCTCTAAAGTTGTTTATGAAGAGAACATACGAGAATAGACGCTGGAGGCTTTTGTTTTTCGATCTTTTCTTCCCAACCTTCCACAGCTGATAATAATCATGATAAAATAATGTTATTTAAATTAGCAAGAATAACCTATTTTATCACAAACATGGGTGTATGTCTGCATGTGAGACAAATGAATGTGGCATAAACATTATTCATTCATTGATTCACCAATGAATGAATACAATTAAAATATACATTTTTTAACATTATTTTATTGAATTGTGATGAATAAAAACATAATTATATTTGGCCTATTTCTCATAATAACAACGCAAAATGTTGGTATGTTATTTCCAATCCACATTGGGGAGTTGATGTACAAGCTCACAACGTGTCGCTTCGCCCCCTGTTGAGAGCTTGTAGATCGGCTATTAGGTGGGTTTAGGAATCACGCATTATTTATTGCTCCAAAAGCCAGCGCTAGAGTGTTTTAACTGTGCGACAGCGATGACGCAACCAGATGGCGACGGGGTAGTGTCCGAAATGCGCTGATTTGTTCACTACCGTAGTACACTACATCTGGATCCCTCATTTAGGGTTAGGGAGTAGGGAACGTGTTCCGCATTTCGGACACAGCCTTGGTGTCAACTTGACCAAAACCTCTGCCGAGTGACGAATTAGCTCCTCGCGTTTGTGTATAGCCAACTCATTTAAGTATGTCTGTGGCAAAAATAAAATGTTGCCAAAAATGTCCACCACAAGCCAGCATGACGTCACCTAAACCAGCATTTCTGCTACTTCCGGGGGGAACTCTTGAGTAGTGTACTGTGTTTCAACCCGGACAAGATAGAGGGAAGGACCGGGACCGTTTCCTCTCTCTCTCTCTCTCTCTCTCTCTCTCTCGTGCGGGTTGAAACCAAACACACCGTTAAACAACAACAGCACCTTAGCTTACTAGCTTCATAGAGTGCGTCGCTCATACTAGAGTTGTTTCATAGCACTAGCTTTCGATAGCCATGGTGTCTGTAACTGTAGACCTAAATGATTTTTGCCGTCTGTGTAAAGCCAACTGCAGGGTAAAGGGCACAATAGTAAACACGAAACAAATTTGGAATGTTTCTGGAAAGAGCGTAATTTGTGAACGTCTCTCTAAATTAGGACTTACTTTGGAACGGTCGGACAGTAAATCGTGTCGTGTTTGCATGGTGTGTGTACGTAAACTTCAGAGGATCGAAGACGCTCTTGCCATTCTAGACAAGTGGAAACATGAACAGGCTGATCCAGAAGAAGTGAATAACGTTAGCTCTTCAGAAACACGTGAAAGACAGACTCCGAGGAAGACAAAAAAAGCAGAGACATCTTCCCCCGACCCCCAATCGTCCCTCGAGACAAACTGTGACCGAGGTGAGTTGTAATAGTTGCTTTGATTGATTGAAGACTTTATTAGAAGTTTGCATAGGAAAAGGTACAGTTTCATGACGGTACAGTTCACTGGTACAAGGTCTACTAAAAGGAGATCCTAGAAAAGACTAAGCTTATTTCCATAGGAAACCATTGAAGTATCTCATTTAACATTAGGGTTAGGGTAAAGCCTCTATCAGAGTCCAGGGTGAAGAGCTATAGAGCATCGCAGTTGAAGCCCCACCCCGTCCTCACTCTGGTGTCGGAAGCGTTTTCTCCATTCATTTCTTGCATAGACATTTCATAAAGTATTTATTTAAACGTTTTTAAGCCTTGGACAAAGCCACCTCGGCTGGAGAGGAATCATGACAATATTCACATTTTTTTGAATGCAAAGATTAATTCGAAAGCTGAAAAAAAGGGCAGGGTACAAGACTGTGTACATCATTATTTTTAAAATTGCGGAAACTACACTCCCAGAATGCATAGCGAATGTTGTTGTTGTTTCCTGAAATGCAGCCCTTAAATCACGCTCAGTTTAGTTATCCAGGCCAGCATATGGCCTGAAATGTAGTGATTATCATCTCTGTGGACTCTCTTATCGTCATCTTTAACACAGTGCATCATATTTGTAAAAGAAAGTATTCGCTCACGGAGTTCTGTTGATGTGCAATAATCTGCCGGGCAGACAGGGGGCAGTAAGCTACTTCCGCGGTAACCGTAAGATATGTGAAAGAAGAAGAAGCTAGACCAATCACAGACGTCGTTTTTTCGTTTAGCATGTATGGGAAATGCAGTTCTTCTCCGTGCGATCTTGATTAAAACGTGTTTTTACTAAAACTAGAGTGATTGCATACATACTCGGGAGTTCTACAGGAGCATATGGAACCATTTTACAACCACCAGCTTAGTGGTAAGTGTACATTGAATTGCTACGACTTTGTGGCTGATAATGAAAAACCCTATGGTAAATATGAATGGCCAGCTTGCTTCCGACACCTCACTGCGATGCTCTATACACCAACACGGCGTTCTGTCATCAGCGCGTCATAGCTGGGGGCGGAGTCAAGCGTGGGGGAAAACAGAACGCTCTGATTACACCTACCCCCATTAGAAGAATGGATATTTCTGTGTTTATCAGTGTTTTTTCAAATCCGATTTTGTAATAGTATAGCGATGTTTTAATTAATTGCAATGTCTTACATTGATTCCTTGGTTGCCAATGGACAAAAAATGATGCATTTAAAATTAAAGTTATACTATGTAACTTTTTTTATAAAACATATCTTAAAATTGTCCTAACTATTAAATCGCTAAAGTTTTAGAACCCCCACTCTGTTAATTTCAGCTCCCAAAGCCTTTTCTTTATATGTGTTCTACTGAGCCCTGGTGGCCGTGACCGGGGCTGTTTTTCCCGGCAAAATTACATCATATGCATCATTCTGTACACGTGTCTCCCTACCGGCCAATCAAAGCCCAGATCATACACTGCTGAGCTCTTCAGGAAATACACTGCAGTGTTTACACTGGGCTAGGAGTCTAGCATGTAACTCCCCAACCGAGGCTCGTAGAGGGACACGAAAGACCTCTATGGATAGGTAGGCGAGGCGGGGCGGACGTGGTGATCTGAATGCCCGGTCCGCGGCGAAAAACGGCCGAAAACAGCAGACGCGACCGCGGTTTGCTCTACTGCTACTGACCACTAGTTGAGCAACTTACACAGTATAGCTTTAAACAGCATTGGGATTAAATATTGTCTGATATTATTAAGGACTGGTCGCATCATCAAAGACCATGGGTTATCTAGACTATCCGTCTGGTATTAGACACTGTTACATTTTCTATATGATAAATTAAACAGTCTTAGTCCAGTTTCAATCACCCGTGTTAGTTTTTATCACATTTAGTCAACCTCATGCTGTTAATTATTTAGTAAAGTTTTAGTCGACTAAAAGCCAGGCATTTTAGTTTTTATCTTAGTCCAAGGCAATTCGTAGGTTTAGTTAGTTTAGTTTTAGTCGACAAAAACTGAATTTAATCTAGTTTTAGTCAGGCATTATTTTACCCTTTTACATTTTTTGTCAGCTTTATAATATAGGACATATCCATCCAATAGGCCTATATGTAATTATTTCACGCAGCATTTGTTCCTCATACCTTTGATGAAACACACACACACACACACACACACTTTCATGCAGTGATAATGCAGAGCATTTAACTTTGACATTTTGTTACAAATAGGCCTATTCACTTTTCCAAAATATTCTGTATTTATGACTGCCTAGTGACAGCCAATTAAGACTTGGGCTGTGTCCGAAATCCACCCTATTCACTAATGTAGTGTACTAAAATGGGGCTCCGCCATTTTGAACTAGTGTCCGAATGTATAGTGAGCATTTTTGTACCCTAATATAGTGTACTGAAGTATCCCACAATGCATTTGGATTTGTAGTGAGGATTCGATGGTCACTATTCAAGCGCTATTCAAGCCCTGCCGCCCCACAATGCACTGCGCTACGGCCGCTGTCTCGCGCTTTGAGCACGCACATGCGGTGTGCACGCGCACACGCACACTGCATGTTCGTCTCTGCGTCTCTGCATGGCAGGAGGCGTAGCCACCTGTTGCTGAGCAAACGCAACAGAACCGCTCGTAGCAGAACCATCGGCTAAAGAAAACAACTGTCCACAGCATTGTCACCAGAGAACAAAATTTGCTTTTCATCATTTAATGATGAAAACAGCTCTAAAGTTGTTTATGAAGAGAACATACGAGAATAGACGCTGGAGGCTTTTGTTTTTCGATCTTTTCTTCCCAACCTTCCACAGCTGATAATAATCATGATAAAATAATGTTATTTAAATTAGCAAGAATAACCTATTTTATCACAAACATGGGTGTATGTCTGCATGTGAGACAAATGAATGTGGCATAAACATTATTCATTCATTGATTCACCAATGAATGAATACAATTAAAATATACATTTTTTAACATTATTTTATTGAATTGTGATGAATAAAAACATAATTATATTTGGCCTATTTCTCATAATAACAACGCAAAATGTTGGTATGTTATTTCCAATCCACATTGGGGAGTTGATGTACAAGCTCACAACGTGTCGCTTCGCCCCCTGTTGAGAGCTTGTAGATCGGCTATTAGGTGGGTTTAGGAATCACGCATTATTTATTGCTCCAAAAGCCAGCGCTAGAGTGTTTTAACTGTGCGACAGCGATGACGCAACCAGATGGCGACGGGGTAGTGTCCGAAATGCGCTGATTTGTTCACTACCGTAGTACACTACATCTGGATCCCTCATTTAGGGTTAGGGAGTAGGGAACGTGTTCCGCATTTCGGACACAGCCTTGGTGTCAACTTGACCAAAACCTCTGCCGAGTGACGAATTAGCTCCTCGCGTTTGTGTATAGCCAACTCATTTAAGTATGTCTGTGGCAAAAATAAAATGTTGCCAAAAATGTCCACCACAAGCCAGCATGACGTCACCTAAACCAGCATTTCTGCTACTTCCGGGGGGAACTCTTGAGTAGTGTACTGTGTTTCAACCCGGACAAGATAGAGGGAAGGACCGGGACCGTTTCCTCTCTCTCTCTCTCTCTCTCTCTCTCTCTCGTGCGGGTTGAAACCAAACACACCGTTAAACAACAACAGCACCTTAGCTTACTAGCTTCATAGAGTGCGTCGCTCATACTAGAGTTGTTTCATAGCACTAGCTTTCGATAGCCATGGTGTCTGTAACTGTAGACCTAAATGATTTTTGCCGTCTGTGTAAAGCCAACTGCAGGGTAAAGGGCACAATAGTAAACACGAAACAAATTTGGAATGTTTCTGGAAAGAGCGTAATTTGTGAACGTCTCTCTAAATTAGGACTTACTTTGGAACGGTCGGACAGTAAATCGTGTCGTGTTTGCATGGTGTGTGTACGTAAACTTCAGAGGATCGAAGACGCTCTTGCCATTCTAGACAAGTGGAAACATGAACAGGCTGATCCAGAAGAAGTGAATAACGTTAGCTCTTCAGAAACACGTGAAAGACAGACTCCGAGGAAGACAAAAAAAGCAGAGACATCTTCCCCCGACCCCCAATCGTCCCTCGAGACAAACTGTGACCGAGGTGAGTTGTAATAGTTGCTTTGATTGATTGAAGACTTTATTAGAAGTTTGCATAGGAAAAGGTACAGTTTCATGACGGTACAGTTCACTGGTACAAGGTCTACTAAAAGGAGATCCTAGAAAAGACTAAGCTTATTTCCATAGGAAACCATTGAAGTATCTCATTTAACATTAGGGTTAGGGTAAAGCCTCTATCAGAGTCCAGGGTGAAGAGCTATAGAGCATCGCAGTTGAAGCCCCACCCCGTCCTCACTCTGGTGTCGGAAGCGTTTTCTCCATTCATTTCTTGCATAGACATTTCATAAAGTATTTATTTAAACGTTTTTAAGCCTTGGACAAAGCCACCTCGGCTGGAGAGGAATCATGACAATATTCACATTTTTTTGAATGCAAAGATTAATTCGAAAGCTGAAAAAAAGGGCAGGGTACAAGACTGTGTACATCATTATTTTTAAAATTGCGGAAACTACACTCCCAGAATGCATAGCGAATGTTGTTGTTGTTTCCTGAAATGCAGCCCTTAAATCACGCTCAGTTTAGTTATCCAGGCCAGCATATGGCCTGAAATGTAGTGATTATCATCTCTGTGGACTCTCTTATCGTCATCTTTAACACAGTGCATCATATTTGTAAAAGAAAGTATTCGCTCACGGAGTTCTGTTGATGTGCAATAATCTGCCGGGCAGACAGGGGGCAGTAAGCTACTTCCGCGGTAACCGTAAGATATGTGAAAGAAGAAGAAGCTAGACCAATCACAGACGTCGTTTTTTCGTTTAGCATGTATGGGAAATGCAGTTCTTCTCCGTGCGATCTTGATTAAAACGTGTTTTTACTAAAACTAGAGTGATTGCATACATACTCGGGAGTTCTACAGGAGCATATGGAACCATTTTACAACCACCAGCTTAGTGGTAAGTGTACATTGAATTGCTACGACTTTGTGGCTGATAATGAAAAACCCTATGGTAAATATGAATGGCCAGCTTGCTTCCGACACCTCACTGCGATGCTCTATACACCAACACGGCGTTCTGTCATCAGCGCGTCATAGCTGGGGGCGGAGTCAAGCGTGGGGGAAAACAGAACGCTCTGATTACACCTACCCCCATTAGAAGAATGGATATTTCTGTGTTTATCAGTGTTTTTTCAAATCCGATTTTGTAATAGTATAGCGATGTTTTAATTAATTGCAATGTCTTACATTGATTCCTTGGTTGCCAATGGACAAAAAATGATGCATTTAAAATTAAAGTTATACTATGTAACTTTTTTTATAAAACATATCTTAAAATTGTCCTAACTATTAAATCGCTAAAGTTTTAGAACCCCCACTCTGTTAATTTCAGCTCCCAAAGCCTTTTCTTTATATGTGTTCTACTGAGCCCTGGTGGCCGTGACCGGGGCTGTTTTTCCCGGCAAAATTACATCATATGCATCATTCTGTACACGTGTCTCCCTACCGGCCAATCAAAGCCCAGATCATACACTGCTGAGCTCTTCAGGAAATACACTGCAGTGTTTACACTGGGCTAGGAGTCTAGCATGTAACTCCCCAACCGAGGCTCGTAGAGGGACACGAAAGACCTCTATGGATAGGTAGGCGAGGCGGGGCGGACGTGGTGATCTGAATGCCCGGTCCGCGGCGAAAAACGGCCGAAAACAGCAGACGCGACCGCGGTTTGCTCTACTGCTACTGACCACTAGTTGAGCAACTTACACAGTATAGCTTTAAACAGCATTGGGATTAAATATTGTCTGATATTATTAAGGACTGGTCGCATCATCAAAGACCATGGGTTATCTAGACTATCCGTCTGGTATTAGACACTGTTACATTTTCTATATGATAAATTAAACTTAAAAAAAAAAAAAAAAAAAAAAGCATTAATTAATCAATGATGGTTAGGCTATAGAGCACATTAAATGAATTCCAGTTGTCTACAGCCATTAACGGCTTGTTATCACGCAAGGATTTACACACTGACACAACACAACACAATCCTACCCTAGTTTCAAACCTGCAGAAAACACTTTTAAACTGGCGTCGATCCTGCGATATAGACTATTCAAAGACGTGTTCTATAAACATCATTGACGACTTAACGACTGTTGTTTTTTGATATTATAGTAAGTTTAATTGATCATATATTGTAATTGTCTCTACCAGGTGATTAAAGACATAATGTAAACAGGTTTTGTAGCATAGAGGGAAGAGGGGGACCCACGGGTGCTTATTGTGCAGCTTTGACGCATGCACGGCAGCACGGGGGATAATCTGAGTCTGATTATAAACCACATAATTACATTGATTCCTTACTGCAAATGGACAAAAAACTATCTGCAGTAGCATCGGGATTAATTATTGTCCTTATAGGACTGGTTGGATCAATGCCATGGACATGGTTATCTGACTGATTTAATCACCTGGTAAGAGACACACTTTCACATTTTCATGAACATGATCAATTACACTTATCACATTAATTCAGCAATGATGTTCATGGAACACGGGAAGGACACAGGAGGAGGATGCCATTGTAAGTGTATTAGGCAATGGGAATGGATTTACACATAGCACAGGCAAACCCATATCCACGTTTCAAATTGACGACTAATGGACCTGGCTGTTGGTTTTATATTGTGGCACGTTTAATTGATCATATCTCATATTAATATTTATTTTAATCATTCTAACTGTGTTTTAGGAGTGCATGTCTTTACTGTTTCATACAAGTACGATTCCACAAACAAGTGGATGGATATGTAAAGATATTTTATTGAAAGAACATTATGCAGCATGAATGACAAAGGGAGCCCCGCCCCCTTCTTCCTGAAACAACATCTGCGAGCCAATAGGACTACAAGAAGCCAGATAATCCAGGAAGCCATTTAACACAACACACAGGTCTTCATCGAGTCTTTACAACTATAGCGACGTGGCCAAACTACACAAAGAAGTATGCTAGAATGAAGAGGCTAGTTGCGCTAGCATACTTGCTAGCGCAGCTATAGTACAAATACAAACAGGAGACATCTCACTGAGAAGATCTGTATAAAGATCTATATAAAATAACGGATGGCCGACGCATTTGCCGCTGTTTATTTTGACTTGTGGCGTTAGATATATGTCCGCTGTTTGTGTTGGTTATGTTCTTGGTGCTTCATGGAATCTCAACTGCAGGGCTGGGGAACACAATTCTGCTTGTAATCGACCTCTTTATAAACAGATATATAAAACAAACAGGCATTGCTTTTATATTTGATTTGCAGCCGTGAATGCAAACTAAAATCTGTCTCAAGTTGTGTTGAAAGACACAGCTCAGCCAGTGAGCCAGATTCTCCGACCAATCAGTATCAGCAGCACGTATACGTCACTTTTAAGGCACCGCTTGGCCGAGCTCGGAACCACTCTAGAGTGGATAGGGTTAAAACTGGTATAGAAAACCGGCTTAGTAGCCGGATAGGGTATGGAAAACCGGCTTAGTAGCCGGTTTCCCATACCAGTTATGGTTCGGAGAGAGTTGTCAACCTTTTTGACATGTTGGCTCCCACACCAAGCTGGGGCACTTCATTAAGCTGCAGAGAAGACCAGGGCTTGGGTGGTAATTCGTAGTGTGTTGGCGGAAGCTCGCCAAGCCAGGGACTCTCCCCAGGTTGGCAGAGGGAGAGCAGAGCCCAGGATTAGCTTAGGCAATTGGCACTGGGTGAAAAATGGGTTACAACATCGTGGGATAAAAATGCGATCACATGATCTCCTGGTCCTCTTTGTGTTAGAGAATGAAATGGTGACTCATGTTAGTAATGAGTGCCATCTGCTTTGCAAGCCTTTGAAAAAACAAGTGAAAAGACTTCAGAATTAAGTGAGAAGTAAATGAGATACGCAGCTGATAACTTATTTTGTACATGAAGGAGGATGAAGTACACTTAAGGATTCCAGTGTTAGCTATCAAGTTGTTGTTGTTGTTTTTTTCTGCTCCTAGACATCTTGCACGTGGTTGTGTGTAAAGAGGAGGTTTCTCCTGAACAGGAGAGGAGCTCCTGTCTGCTCCAGGAGGAACCAGAGCCTCAACACATTAAGGAGGAACCAGAGCCTCCACACATCATGGAGGAACAGGAGGAGCTACGTCAAAGACCAGAGGAGCCTGATGGGTCAACGTCAACATCAGCAGCAGTAAAAACTGAAGACAATGATGAAGACATATCTAAACACTGTTCTGAAGTTGAAGTCCAGCTTGAATCTGACTCTGAAGTCACTGAAGACAGTGATGATTGGGAGGAGACGAGAGGAGGTCAGTGCTAACACTATGGACTGCCATAGTTTTACCATAACTAATGTAGATTAGCTGCCAAGGCTTTTTCCTATTGTATTTACCAGAATGTCGGTGACTGCCGCGTGCACGTTGTGTGAGCGGGTGTTCTCGTCTACGCCGCCGAAAGTTTTTTTCTTTCACACAGAGAAGAAAAAATACATCCGCTATGATCCGTGTGTAAGTTATGATCCATAGAAAACAGGCTGTTTTGAACAAACTCGCGAAATGGGAAAAGAAGCAGAGATATATCCTTGTTTCTGCAGCCAGGATGAATACAATTCAATGGCGTCGCCGGATGTAGTACTCTGCAAGGCATCGAGGGAAACTTTTTTTTATTTTTATTTTTATTTTTATCAGTTACCATGTTAACCAGTTAACACGTCAGGTAAGATAACGGGGCTGCGTCACTTCACATGGGGGAATCGTTAACACTTGTGGGAACGTGGGAATTATCCCATGTGTTAACACCCAAGGGGCCAAACTCGTTCAGTAACGAGATAAGGCCACTAGGGGTCACTCTGCCAAAAGAAGTCGTCTCGTTCCTCAACGAGACAACAAAGGGTTAACTGTACAGCTCTGCGCGCATGCTGTGTGCCCTGTGAATGACCCTAGTCCATACGTCACACCGTGGCTCGCAGAGAGAGAGAAAATGGCGCGACTAGGCTGCATTGATTTCCATTCTAGGCTGAAACATAAAAAGGGCTTTATCTATGAATGAGGTGCAAAGAACGCCAGGGAAGCAGAGATCTGATTGTTTTCACGGCGACACTTTACCGCGATGGTCGGCCCCGGTTTGGATTTTAGTTTCGCGAGCGTTTGTAAACAAATGGATTATCTTCCTCAATCGTCAGTGGACACTCACGTGCACACGCACGAAGCTTCCGAGGCTCTTCAAAATAAAGCGTGAGTGAACGGCGGCAGCTAGAAATGTTAGAAACCTTGGCTTCCCATGTGTTAAACACAGGGACAGGACGTATATGTGTGGGGAAAGGAAACTGAGTTGGATTAAAATAGGTAGATGACAAATATAATTAAATCAGAAATATTAACAGGGAAGCTATAATTGCTCCTCATTTTATACTCACCAGTTTTAACATGCCTCTCCCATTTTCTCCTCCTCCCTCTCCCCCCTCTGTCCCTACTCCCCCTGGCCCTCTCTCTCTCTCTCTCTCTCTCTCTCTCTCTCTCTCTCTCTTTCTCTCTTTCTCTCTCAGAAGACACTGGAGAAAAACCTTTTCACTGTAAACATTGTGACAAGAGTTTCAGTAGGTCATCTAGCCTGAAGAAACACCAGCGTACCCACACTGGAGAAAAACCTTTTCACTGTAAACATTGTGACAAGAGTTTCAATCAGTCATCTAGCCTGAAGTCACATCAGTGTGTCCACACTGGAGAAAAACCTTTTCACTGTAAACATTGTGACAAGAGTTTCAATCAGTCATCTAGCCTGAACTCACACCAGCGTACCCACAGTGAAGAAAAACCTTTTCACTGTAAACGGTGTTACAAGAGTTTCAATCAGTCAGGTCAACTGAAGTCACACCAACGTGTCCACACTGGAGAAAAACCTTTTCACTCTAAATATTGTGACAAGAGTTTCAGTAGGTCATCTAGCCTGAAGAACAACCAGCGTACCCACACTGGAGAAAGACCTTTTCACTGTAAACTTTGTTTCAAAAGTTTCACTCGGTTAGCTAACCTCAAGTCAGACGAGAGATGTAAAGCTTGCCTCTTCATTCCTGTACCTCACTGCCAAAGGAATAAAGAGGGTAGCTTTACTTCTCTCGTTACCCATCTCCATGACCCTTAGCCTTCTGGACAAGTTGGGATGTCTGGCCTTACAGTCCAGATATCTCTGCATTATACAGGGATCCTCAGATCCATTATCCATAAGCATGATGGCTTACATCTCGGTTAAGTTCTTACCGGACACCACTGTGACAGGTCCTAATCCTGGACAACCAGTCCCTGAGTAGTACTACTTGAGTAGTATTTAAACCTTTTCACAGTAAACATTGTGACAAGAGATTCCATCAGTTAGCTCACCTGAAGTTACACCAGCGTGTCCACACTGGAGAAAAACCTTTTCACTGTAAACATTGTGACAAGAGTTTCAGTGTGTCATCTAACCTGAAATCACACCTGCGTGTCCACACTGGGGAAAACCTTTTCACTGTGAACAGTTTCAGTGATTCATCTAGCCTGATGAACCACCAGCGTGTCCACACTGGAGAAAAACCTGATTGATGTCAGCAGTGTAACAAGTTTTTCAGTGTGTCAAGTAGTCTGAAGGCACCTTTCCAGTGTTCACATTGTGACAATAGTTCCAGTTGTTATAATTTAACTCATTTACTGTCAACATTGATTTTCAGCTTGCCACAATTTCGGAGAGATTTTTGAAAAACATATTCTACGTTGCCACGATATGCTCGCGAGAGGGCTCAAAAGATGTTTGTCCTTTAGGATTATATTTCCCCTTAACCCTCTAAGGCCCGCATTAAGAAATACTTGAAATAAAAAATTGAAAAAAATCAGATGGTGTTGTAGGAGTCCTATTAACTCATTTAGTGCCACCCCTTTCACCACTAGAGGGCGCCCAGTGGCCATAGAAAATCCCATAGAGATATGCTGGTATATGCAGAAGCCCTGCAGCCATGACTTGCCTGAACACTTTCCTTTGTGCATGTACAGGAAGAGGATGAAGTTAGCTTGAAGTTAGCTATTGGCTACCAAGCATTTTAGAAGCCTTATTTTCGTCAACTTAGCCATGATTAAACCTTGCACACCTCATGCATGGGAAAAAAACAGAGAAGAATGAGCTCTAAAAAATCCAATGCAATCCTGGATTGCATTGTTGTGGATTTGTGCAGTTTGTTCACAGCTTTCAAACAAAAAAATCCGATTGGAAATCCGTTAAGGCATTCTTGAGATAATCGCCATTATGTTTTACATGTTATGTAAACAAACATGGCTGCCCTGTATGTTAGATGGGGTTGTATGGGGGTGGAACATGCAAAATCGCGATTGAAATCATGTTCACCAGATTTGATGGGGTCCAAAAAAAAAAAAAAAAAATTCAAAAAACATTTTTTCCAAAAAAAAAAAAACATTTTTTTTTTTTTTTTTTTTTAAAGCCGAACTTGTTCGGGATCGGCACTCTGCGATACGATAATAAAGCCGAACTAGTTCGGGATTGGCACTCAATGAGTTAAGAGGAAAATGTAATGTTTTTTTTTAAAAAATGTTTTTGTAAGATTTTATAGCCATAAATCAAAAATCATAAATCATGCTCTAATTTACATATGGGGGATATTTTTCAAAATAATAACATATGTACATGTTCTAGACATTCTAATGATCACCAAAAAGAATAGTACAGGCATTTTACTTATGTTTTTTTGAGGTATAGCTTCCATGAAAAAGTGAGATGTTGTTCGTCAAAACTCTGGAATTTCAGCGGGTGTGGCGGGTGTGAATGTCAGCCCCTGTGGGGGGTATTTATATGCAAATATTGTGGCCAATGGCATTGTAATACTAAACAATAGAATCCAATGGTGGTGTTTAGGTGGTAGGGGGAGCTAAAATAAAATGATTTAAACCTTTTTTTGGATAAAATACAAACGTTGTAATATTACAACCGTGGGCCTTAGAGGGTTAAACACCTTTATGTAACCTGACTGCGCCAGATGATGGCAGCAGTGCGTATGCCTGGCTGCATACATAGAAACGGACTCCTTTACCCGAGTAAATGCTGTTATGTTGAGGCAAGCTACACGGGCGCCTACAAATATGGCCGCCGTATTGTGATAGCGACCCCACTTCAAGATGCGCTGTGATTGGCCGGCAGTGTATAACCCTCGCTGTGATTGGCCGGTAGTGTATGATGACGTAATTTTGCCGGGAAATCCCGTCCCTGTCACGGCTAAGTAGAAAACATATAAAGAGAAGGCTTCAGAAGCTGAAAATAACGGAGTGGGGGTTCTAAAACTTTAGCGATTTAACAGTTAGGACAATTTTAAGATTTGTTTTATAAAAAAAGTTACATGGTATAACTTTAAACAAGTTTTTCTAAAGCAGTGCTTCTGAAATGTTTGCATATCAAGGACCCCATAAATTGAAATGTATTTGGCCGCAGAACCTCATCTGTAAATAGTTTGTGCCAGGGACCCCTTCAACATTTTTCAAAATGTTTTGTGTGTATATACTCTATTATCAGGCGATAGCCTTGTGTTTCCCAACGCCTCTCAGCTGGTGTATACTACCCCCGAATACCCCGGTAACCACTCGCCTCGTGTGGCTTATTGCTTTAATAATCTGGATTAAACCTTGATGTGAACTTTGAATTCTTGCCTGATGGTTTCTGTGTTGTACTGACTGAGTCACTGAACGTTATATAAAGAGTTCATATTTACAACACATAATATGTTGAATATCCAATTTAAATATGTTGTATTGTGAGATAATATATAAGAGTCAAACTGATTTCCACAAGCACGCGCGCACACACACACACACACACACACACACACACACACAATTGTTGTCTTATTGTCACTTTAAATGCAGATGGCCCACTCAGCAGAGATGATTTATACAGTATGTCTCCCAGTATCCCCCAATTTACACATATAAAGGGCAAGGTCGCTTCTCGCCCTTAGGGCGTCGGACCAGTATCTACAGTATAGATACTATAGGATAGGTCGTACCAGTTTCTATAGATACTATAAGTCATCGAGCTACACCAGCCAACCTCAACGCAACTCAATTTACATGAGTGATATCTCTGCATGCATGATTCTGTCTATTTAATGTTGGTAAAGAGTAACAAGTGAAATTCCCTTCAAATAGCAATTATTGTACAAGTGGAGATGTAAAATAATGCCTGTCAACATTGGACTGTCAGAATCCAGGAGATTTTTTTTTTTTTTTGGAGGTGCGTGGAACTCCCCAACCCGGGTCTGGGGGTCCTCCCCCCAAAACCTCTTAACAGATATATATTTTCCTGTGTTCTGATGAATGTTGTGCATGTTTGATACATTCATCAGGCTTGCTTTACTAGCATGGGTACACTTTCAGCCTTAAAATGCCAAATGTACAGAGGTGATGACTGAAGCAAAGTAAGACATCTTTAATAATGACTTCTCATCTTTAAGTCATTCCTTAAGTGAATATCTATTGCATGCATTGCCCCCACCACTAAAGCGGGGGGTCCTGGGGTCCTCCCCCAGAACAAAAATGAACATAGTATATGTAATTTCCTGTGTTCTGGTGAATTTGGGGAGTTTGATACCAAATCCAGGAGAAATCCAGGAGATTTGCCAATCCAGGAGATTCCCAGGAGATGGGGTTAAAATCCAGGAGACTCCTGGGAAATCCAGGAGCATTGACAGGCATTGTATTTACACACTCACACACATGGGCGTGCACACTCACAGCGATGCTTGAAAGTTCTAAACTGTTTTGTGTTGTTGAACATGTGAACTAAAACATGATAACATGAGAAACGAGACAAATGCGCTGTAGGCCTACAAGTATTTATTGGATTATTAATTATACAATAGTCCATACCGTATGTGCGAGAAACCCATTCAAACCTCTAGGATTACTAATTTGAAGGTTAAATTATAGAGTCGGACATTTTCAAATCACACAAACAACCCAGTTAGTTTGACAACAGACGAAAAGCAACAAAATTGACAAATGAAACAAATCAATAAGGATCAAAAGGAATTCAGCTGTAAGTACAAAGGGAGAACAGGAGTTCCAACACGTCATACCAGGTCTGACTCCTGTGTCATGTTGTGAGCTTGAATATCAGCTATTTTCACTACATTTGTGAAACACTCTTGTATGATGAAGTGGGGCATTCATTTATGAATAAATAAAATAAATAAAATAAAACAACATTTCAAACATGGATGTACATGTTTCTTTTTACCTCACAGCAGCGATAGTGACCAGTGTGTCAGTGAACATGTGTGTGAAGGTGTGTAGGTGTGTGTTAGAATCAGGGTCAGAGAAGGACAGCTCTCCTCTGTTCCAGTCCAGCTGGACTCTGACCCTCCGGGGTCCCTGCTTCACCGGGAGGACAGTGTTGCTCACGGTATGTCCTGCCGAGTAGAACGCCTTTAAGGGCTCAGCCTCGCTCAGCTCTCCCTGACTGAACACCAGCATCCAGATCTTACCCCCCGTTTCTTCCATCACACCCACTTCCCACTCTCTGCTGCCTCCAACCTCAACCTCCCAGCTGTGAGATATGGGGTCTTCAGCTCTCGGCTGGTCCTCTGTGGCTTGGATTGCATCTGGGAGGGTCACCATGTCTCCGTTCAGCTCCTCAATCCTCTCCTTTATCTCCTGACTCTTCCGTGTCTCTTCCTCCCTCAGAGCAGAGATCCTGGCCTCCTCTTCCTCTCGTAGGAACTGATGAAGGATCTTAAACTGTTCCTTGATCTGCATCTCTGTGTCCTGGGCCTGAACCTTGACGTACTTTTCTGATAATTCGTAATTTGTTTTAACGTCATCAAAGTCCTCCCGTTCCTCCTTTAAAGCATTCAACGATTCCTCGACATTCTGTTTCCAACGCCCCAACGCTTCGTCTATGGGTAAGATCTTGTGTCCGGTGTGTTTTTCTGAGTACAGACACACAAGACACGCCGGCTGTTCATCGTCCATACAGAAGAGCTTGAGCTTCTCCCCGTGCGCAGCACAGAAGACCTCTGAGCTCACCGATGAGGCGCGCCAGCGTTTCTCCTCTAATAAGTTCTCACTCAGGTTCTTCACTACCAAGTTTGTAGGAGGATGGTCACTGGAGGATCTTGTTTTACAAACAGGACATTCATTTGAAGATCTTTCCATCCACCATTCCTGCACACAGTCTTTGCAGAAGCTGTGGCTGCATGACAGCACCACAGGGTGTTTAAAGATGTCACGGCACACGGGACAAGAGAGCTGCTCTCCCAGACGAGTCAAACGTGAAGCCATTTTGTCTGCAGTTCCTTTCTGCTTTCTGCTACACCAGGAATACTAGAAGAGAAAACAACAGCAAACTTATGAGTAACAATTACTAGTAGTAATACTAGTATAGCAGTAATCATTATTGTAGTACAACTATAGTAGTAGTTGCAGCAATATTACAAATACATACAACTACAACTAAAAATGTGTTCCAAGTCTCACAAAACTATACAGAATTCAAGCTTAGTGAGTTAGCCATCTTTGTGGACAAATCCCTGGGTGACTAAATATGAATAATAGTGCTATTCATACACAAAATAATATATACCATTAGGATTTACAGTATCGGCCACATGTGATGGGGGAATGGTAAATGGTTCCATAAACCCATAATGGTTGAGGTTATATGTAATAACAACTTGAACCTTTTTTTGACAAAGTGATTCAAACAAAACTTGATTCTCAAGAAATGATGCCTCATATGTCTTAATTAACGTGTGTTAACACATGCAATGTGTGTGTTAGTTAATTAATTAACTTTCAATATGTCTCTGGTGGTTCAACATGACTTCAAAACTTGGCAGTCCTACATCAGTAACATATAACTTAAAGTCACATCAGCTTTTTTTTTTAATTTTTGAATAAATGATTTAACAATTTATTTTATTCTGTTATTTCTTTACATAAGAAAAAAAAGTTCTTCTTCCACCACTGAACAAACTTCATGGTAAGTAAAATGCTAACCAGTTACAATTACTGACATTTGAATGGCCTTGTTACTAATATACAGTTACTTTATGTGAGTAAATCACATTATCATTCTCTTACCTGTATCTTGGGATCCGACTCAAGCAGTGTTTTCTCAGAAGGTCACGTTGAAGAAGAGTGCAGCCTGGAAGTTGAACTGAAATAATAATAGTTGCTGTGTGTCTCTGTGGTCTGTCTGTGACTCTGAGCAGTGACTGAACAGGACAGTGGAGAGTAGGAGTTTAAGTAGCAGAACCGCCTTTTGTCTTGGGGTGTAGAAACACCTCCTCCAGTTAACTACAGTCATGGGTTCTTCTTTAGTGTGAAAGCCTCATGACTAAAGACACCTTGATGATGATGATGAGTCAGCTGCATTTGAATAGATGACAGGTGATTGACTCTTAATGAAGGCAATCCAATCATGTGTAAATCTCTACTCTCCGTTAAGCCTGTTCTGAAAAGTCACCTACAGCGAACCAAAACTGCAACCCGAAACTGGTAAAAAAAAGAAAGCAAAAGACAAAGCCAAAGCCTACCCATACACGCCCCCTGACCTGTTTACTTCAGGGGTCTTCAATGTTTTCAGGCCAAGTACCCCTTAGTTGAGGGAGAGATGAAGCAAGGACCCCCACAATCTGATCATAGAGTCCATATTGTTTCATTGTTTGACAGCACAATTATCAGTGTGCCGTATTTTGGATTCATGTCAATTTGTGTTTTTTTTTCTTAGATTTAACCACTTGAACCGTCAATACTTAATAAATGTGATCTTTCAGTCTGTACTTAGTCTGCTCTTTTCCCCCTCTACACCAAACCTCTTTGCCGAAAATAGTCGATCTGAGCTAGTAGATCTGCTATTTTAGGCTACAGTTCTCAGAATATGGACACTAGGGTTCAAGTTGTTAATATAAAAAGGATTGGCAGATTTGGAGGACCCCCTGTAGTAACTCTGAGGACCCCCTAGGGGTCCCAGACCACCTGTTGAAGACCCCCGCTGTAAAATATGTATTTTATTTGTGATTTCTGATTGTTATCTGTCTATATTTGTCAATCATGAATTGAGTAAAAGGACCCCAATGTAAACAAGCCATAGTGTTTTATTTGGTTTAAATCCTATTAGTAGACCTTGTATCTGAACTGTACTGTCCTGTGCAGTGCCTTTCCTATTAGGCTAATAGGGTTGAACCTGTGATGAACCTGTGATGTCATGCCATACTTTTTATTTCAGTTTTATCTGGTCATTAAGGTCCACAGAATGAGAGACCTGCTCTGCCGGAAACATTGTGAAGAACCCCTCGTTTGACCCCTCACATGCTACTTAAAGCAAAAAATGTTTCTTCTTTTCCTGTATAGTGAAGTCGATGGGATAGTGAATATACAAATGGCCATAACTTTGTTTTCGCGATGTTTCCAGCAGAGCAGGCCTCTCATTCTGTGGACCTTAATGACCTAACTAATAGGCATTTCAGGCAGTATGTTGATGGAATCGTGCACTTAATGAAAGAAGCATGACATTTGGCACACAGTCACATGCCATATGGAACATTTTTGGCTATAGGGACGTTGCAGATTTGTCTTGGGAAACTTGTGGGAGCCAATCAAAGTTGGGCTCTCATCACTCTAACCTAGCGTGGGGTACACATTGCCATTCCTAAACCCTGCCATTCCTACACACTGCCATTCCTACTGCCATCCCTAACCCTAACCCTAACCCTAACCCAAACCCTAACCCTTACCCTAACCCTAACCCAAACCCTAACCCTAACCCTAACCCAAACCCTAACCCTAACCCTAACCTCAGTAGGAATGGCAGTGGGTAGGAATGGCACTAGCGTGGATCAGTTTGTGTATGCAGATGGGCGGGCGCGGCGAATCTCTCCGCGAGTCTCTGGTCAATAGCATGTGTTCTCCTTCCCCCTCTGCTCCTCTGCTCAGCACAGAGAACGCTGCTGTGTCATGACGTCAACACATTCGGTGCGACGCTCTCTGCACATGATTGGTTAGGGAAATGCTACACTTCCTCCAACAGTGATCATAACGCGATCGCCCAGGCTGCTTTTTCTTCCTATCGCCAAAAGAAGCCTGGGTTTCCGAGGCTAGGCTCTCATAGACTTTACTATACAGTAAAATAATACAAAAAATAAATATGCTTTAAGTAGTAGCATGTGAGCTATAGGTCAAACTAGGGTTTTTTCATGATTCTGAATCCAATGCAAGCATTTGCTTTGCACGAAAAACTTTCCTTGGGCTAAAAACAGCCCCCATAAAACCATGGTTTAGTGATGAGTTGTCACTTTTCACAATTTTGTGGGGGCCGTGTTTCGGAAAGGAATGGTTTTCATGCAAAACAAATGCTTGCATTGGATTCAGAATCATGAAAAACCCATAGTTTGACCCCTCACATGCTACTTAAAGCATATTTATTTGTTGTATTATTTTACTGTATAGTAAAGTCTACGCGAGCCCAACTTTGATTGGCTCCCACAAGTTTCCCAAGACAAATCTGCGACGTCCCAATAGCCACAGATGTTCCATATGGCATGTTCTAACTGTGCCAAATTTCACGCTTCTTTCATAAAGTGCACGATTTGTGCACGGAACGCTCGGACTATAATAGATAAAACAGAAATAAAAAAGTATGGCATGACATGCAGGTCATCTCACATTTTGGGGGACTGGTTCCCCGGCTATATGCAAACTAATAGAGTATTCAGTCAATCAAATTTCACAGTTTATTTTAGTAGTCATGGATGTTTTCGGGCTAACAAAATTATCCAGTCTAGGGGGTCTGCATAGATACTGCAAATAAAAACGATTTTTACTTTAAAAAAGAAAGGGGGGAAAAGTAACTATATAAAAACATGATTATGTCTCGTTTGAATAGCTTGTATGCATGATTATTGTGCAATTTACAGATTGTTATTGATAGATTGATAGTACTGACAATCGTTCTCAGTTAATAAGGTAACTTTGTAAATGGCAGTGGTACGGCCGCACTTGTACATGTATGTTTAAAATAAAAGCATAAATACATTAATCTATCATTTTAATAGCATATTATTGAATGCACAATAGCATGGTATGTTTATTGTTTATACACATGAAACACAATTTTATACATTACTATAATGTATAGGTAGGGGTCCCTGCTCCATCTCCCCATCAGTTTGGGGGTCCCTGCCTGAAAACGTTGAAGACCCCTTGGTCTAGACTCTAGATACTAGAAAGTGTAATTTGGGGGAGTACATACTCATGTACGGTACTTACGGTAAGTCACATTTTGAGGTAATACTTTACTGGGGTATTTCCAGTTTCAAGTACTTTTGGAGTACTTCTACTCCACTACATTTCAGAGACAAATGTTGTACTTTTACTTCACTATAATGATTTGAATTATTTGATTTGATTATTATTGCAAAACACACCAACCATGCACTTCAACCCTATATACATTTCAGCCATTTGAAATTGGTAGATCTATACAAGCTCAGCTTGTAGATCGGCTAATTTCAAATGGTTTTATACACACTTGAAACCCTGTAGAAATGGAACATGCACACGTGAGCTTGTAGATCTGTTATTTTCAAAAGATGTGTACACACAATTGAAAACTTCTGCATAATGAGTACTTTCTACTTTACTTTAAGTATATTTTGATACACCAATACTTTTGTACTTTTACTCAATTACATTTTGATTTCCGTACTTTTACTTGTAACATAGTATTTCTAGCGTCGATACCTTTACTTAAGTAAATAAGTACTTTTTCCACCATGGTATTGGCAGCAAATATGTCACGTATTTTGTGACCTAACTTGTGTGTGTTGTGGATTTTATGTTTGCTAATGAGATTGTGTTGTTTATTCTGTTATGCTCAGGGGTCATTTGACCCGGCCAGTCAACATAGTGAGGAAAGAAAGATCGATCGATCATTAGAGTGATGAAACTCTCACAAAGCGATGCGGGAGGGAGAGAGGGAGGGGAGGGCATTCTCTGGAAAGTGTCTTTTCAGGTCAAAGCTCTTGGGTGGGCATAGAAAAAAACAAACATTTCCCGTATTCCCCTCCCCTTATTTCCCCTAAGGGGAGAGAACCGTACTAGGATAGGTCGAGGAGTTAGAGGGAGGTACAAAAAAGGGGGAGACTGTGAAAAAGCAGGTTTTTGCACACTGACAGAGGACAGCTGGATATCCATTACAAGCATAACCTTAGATATAATACTTAAAATAGGAATTGAAGTGCCAGAGTTGTAACACACTTAGGTGATAGAGCTCCTTGGGACTTTATTAATTTCTAGAGAGGGTTTAGAAACCCTGAATTTGTATTCAGGCAAGGAGAGAAGACTGCTCAACTTAACATCATCTGCTCAACAAAGACAACGGGTAAAAGAACAAGGTGAGCATTTATTTTTTGAATAACTTTTATTTTAATCCATTATTGGAATTTTGATATTTTCCACTGAGACTTCAAACCTTTCAGTGGGACTGAACTTAAAAAAGGACGACTTCACCACTTTTCAACCTATCTTCATATAATTGGTCCTCACTAATGTTCATGATAAAATAGCATCATTTTTTCTACTCGGTCTGTGTCTCAGAGGAGGGCTGTGGGCAGTTCAGAAACCCATCGTCTTGTGACATCATCGATGGAGAGAGAAAATGCAGCCAAAATGTTTTTTTTTTCTTTTTTCTTTCAAAAATATTGTTTTAAAAAAATCTGTCAAACGATGATTTCACAAGACTATGGATTTCTGAACTTCCCACAGCTCTCCACACTTGGACAGAGTAGGTTCTTTTTTTGCTATTTTTTTATGAACATTAGTGAGGACCTATTATATGAAGATAGATTGAAAAGTGGCAAAGTCGTCCTTTCATTGAAATAATTGTTACTGTTTTGCTATTATATATATTATATTTTTGTATTGTTATTCATTTTTTGTATTATCCCTACATCCTCTGGTTTAGGCAACAAAAGTTGTATGTTAACTAGAAAAGAACATTTCTAAGAGATTTTAAGTGTGCCTGCAGCTCGCTAAGTGTGTGCAACCTTGTGTAGCTCTGAAACATGTCAAACTAGAAGAAGTGCTCTTCCGAGCACAGGTCTCCACCAGCCACGTACACGTCCTGGTGGTGTTATAATAGGCCAATGTAAAAAGGGTGGCATGTGTTCTTCACCAATCTTAGACCTTTCATGGTGCCACCATGAGGCTGATCTGAACATTTTGTAGTGTAATTTCTTCCTTGGCCTTTTGCGAATGTGCGTGCACAATTTCATTACAATTGCACGCTGTGTTTGATTTGAGGCATTTTGTTGGAAACGGATCAATCCTGCAAAGTTTGGAGGCCAATCTTAGCCAATCAGGATTGAATATTTAATACGGGACAGATCCGTCTTGATCATATGACTGTAGAGATACTGTGTACTGATTTGTGTTAATTTTGGGTAAAATCTGGAGGAGTAATATCCAAAAATGTGTCTTACATAAGTCGGCCTCCTGGTGGCGCTATAAAAGGCTGATGTGAAAAATACAAGGAAAGGGTTTTTTCTTGGCCTATAGGGAGTGCGCTTACAAAGTTTGAAACTGATCACCATGAGGCTGATTTAAAAAAAAAATTGAAGTGGCATTTCTTCCTCGGCCAAGTGGGAACGTGTGTGCGCGATTTCATGTTAATGGCACTCTGCGTTTGTGATTTGAAGCATTTTGTCCAAAACGGACCAATCTCACAAACTTTGAAAGCCAATCTCAGCCAATCAGGATGGAATATGGACAATCAGACAGATCCATGTCGATCACATGACTGTAGAGATACTGTCTACCGATTTGCGTGATTTTTGGACAAAATCTGTACCATGAGGCTGATTTCAAAAATTTGAAGTGGCATTTCTTCCTCGGCCTAGTGGGAACATGTGTGCGAACATGTGTTGATATACAAAACGAGTGCTCTTACCCCAATCTAACTGAGTTACCCAAACTAACTGTATCATATATATTGCGGGGGTGACGTAAATCATGCGGCAGTTATTACGTGCCGAAATATGTGGCGAAATTACTTCATTACTTAAGTATGGCGGATTACAATAACTGTTTTGCCATTGCATGGCAGGCACACTTAATAAGTATGGCGGATTACAATAAGTGTTTTTCATGGCAGGCACAGCACACTTAATTAAGGTAAAATACAATGAAAATACAAATATCTTTGGAGCATCTAAAAGTGAGCTATGAGGCCCGCTTTGTGTTACATGTTAATGTTCAAGGTTCAATTGGCTCTATGCACAGAAGCCATTTTGGCTAGAAGTTGGATGGTCTTCTCACTTCCTTCAGAGGTGTTACCAATAATACTAATGAAGGCTCTGTTCCATTCTGCTCAAACAGAGTCAGGGTGCTGATATTGTGCATGTTGGCTCACTAGAAACACTCTGCTACACCAGGGGGTGTCAAAGTGTGGCCCAGGGACCCTCGTGCTTCCTTGGGGGTTTCAAATGACCCCTTAAAAGGTGTTACTCTGAGAGTGTTCAAATGGAACCAAATGCAGGCGTAAAAGGTTTGAGAACCACTGTGCAACATGAAATGGAACAGAGCCTTCATTATTATCATTGTTAACACCTTTGAAGGAAGTGAGAAGACCATCCAACTTCTCTCCAAAATGGCTGCTGTGCATAGGGCCTATTGTATTGTCAACAATACCATTTGCAAGTAAAAGGCATGTAAGATTCATTGTGCGCTAAAAACCAACACAGCAGCCACAGTCTCAAGAGTAAAGCTCCTTACACACCGGGCGAATTAACGAATAGCGAATTTGAGAAAAAGCGAAAAGGCGTCTGTTTTTTATTCGCTCTTGCAGGCAAACTCTTCTCTCTCTCTCTCTCTTGGACAGTAGGCTACTCAAGTAAATGTACTTTTTAGGGTCGTTTCACACTCTAATAAGGAGCCTAACTAATTTCGGTTCGGGAGGGCTCCCCGACCCGAAATTATTTAGGGTCGGGGGGAGTTCATCCATACTTTCTTAACGGCTGGTGCCGAAGTCGCTTGTAAATATTTGAGGTCCCGCAGGTCCGTGGCATGACAACGTTTGTGGCCGATGAATGAGCGTTGCAGGGTGGATACATATCTGACTGGCCCTCGCGCTGCACGCTGAATGAATGGAGGTCCAGTGAGTAGCAGCTCCAGCAGCAGCACCAGTTACGGGGTCTCTTCTCTCTCTCTCTCTCACTCACACTCACAAACGCTCAAGGTCTGTCAAAAACATTTAATCTACAAGCTCACATTATAGACGTACCGCCTCTCTTGCTGCATGCATGTCATCACAGTCACAACTCGTTGTGGAAAACCTATCAACACGGAACACTAACAAAGTTGTGTTTAAGCTCTTTTCTCTTTAAAACGGTCGGTGACGTGTTAGCGATATGTGTGTGTGTGTGTGTGTGTGTGTGTGTGTGTGTGTGTGTGTGTGTGTGTGTCTGTCGTGTGTCTCACGTGCGCGCCTCCCTGTCCTGTCCATCACTCTCGTCTCCAGCCAGAGAACCAGCTGACAATGTATCCGCTCTGCGACGCTCAATACATGGCTGCAAGCATTGGAAGTCGGCGTGTCTCCCTCCCAAACGACCGCTATGTCCTTGGCTTCACAGCCGAGCATATGAACTTGGAGCCGGGCTGAATGAATGAGAAGACACCGCTGAGTACCGAAATTAAGTCGGGAGGTCACAACATTTCGGCAGTACCGTGGAGCCGAGTTTAGTCGGTTGAGATTGGACATTGCCGAACTGAAATTAGTGTGAATTACAGTGTGAATCGACCCTTAGTTACTTTACACCACTGCTGCTTCTGTCTGCTGCTGGGGAACGGTGAAGCGGGTGAACCATCTTTGTTTTGTTGAGATCACGTGATTTTGGCTGTGTTCTTCTTCGGTGATGCTGGGATCATTCACAGACTGCAGACAAGTGCTCTCTATCATAAACCACCTAAATTAGGCTTAGACGAGTGACTCGTCTTTGGCACTGAGGTGGAATTCAGATCAATCAATAATCAATGAGAAAATGAGGAGACAAGACAATGTATTAGGTGGTGGTGGAGGTGGTGGTGGTCAAGTTTATGTAACATGATATCATGGACAGAAGTACGGTTTAACACTCTGGACAGTGGTAAAGTAGTTCTGCCAAGAGACATCTAGATGTGAGACATCTAGACTATTACAAGCTATCCAGTATCAATGACGTATCATAAGAGCTAAATATTAACAGTTCTACTGCCATATTTATTATTTATTTATTTGTGCTGGTGCCATCAAAAAGTAGCTTACCTTTGCGATGTTATAGAAAATTATCTATGCATGATTTCCAAACATAATCGTTTTCAATGGACATATATATATGTACTGTAGCCAAACTGATGGCAGGGGGAAGCCTTATAAGCAAGGAATGAATGTGAAATGGCACTCCTCACTTTCCTAGTTCAGAGTGTAGAAATCGTTTTCTAGATCAGGTCCACAGAATACAGCCAGGAAGTGATTTGGGACTCCATTGATGTTTACGTGTGGTGGAAATTTGAGAGCAGCGTTACGGGAGCTGTTCTTACTGTACACACCCGTGTGACCCCTCATCAGCTTACAGTGCTCAAACAAGGTAAAAGAGCAAGCGATGCGCCGCGTTCAGAATTGGGACGAGCGCTAACGTTCGAAGCAGTAAACGAGTTTCAATGAACACATGATTTACTCTATAACGTCACACATACTCGTATTTGGCAGTAAAAGAGTTTTAAGATTCCTTAAATTCACTGTCACCTGACCTTTCCCTCCCCAGGATGCGTTTGGTGTGTTGTCTGGTCCTGGTGCTGGGAGGGTTGCAGCTGACCTGTGCTCAGCAGCTCAGGGTGGGAGCCTGGAACGTCCGGACGTTTGGCCCGTTGAAGGCCAATCTTCCGGGTGCTCTAGCAGCTAAGCTAAATAGACCACCGACAGCTCAAGAAACCCAAAAGGCAGTCGACATCCTGGAGTACATCGCCATGGTATGACTGCAGGCAGGGGTGTCGCACCAAATTCCGGGCTCTCGCGGGCCCCCCATGAATGTTCTTCATGAGGGGAGGGGGTTTGAGCCATTTAGACTGGGAACGCATTATTACGTACATATTAGACTGAATTCTTAAGTACGAAGTTGCTGTGCATAATTCTCAGCCTTGTGCAGGAGAAGAGATGAGAGAAGCAAGCAGGTGTTCCTCCGTTCAGTTTATTAGACACAGACAAACAGAGAACAGCGATTCCTGGAGCATTGGACACCCGGCGAGCCGGTGGGACACACACACAAACATACCGTACATGTTCAGGGTAGCTTATATTAGCCATTCTGTAAATTATTGCAGGCCTGCAGGACTTATCTTTAACCCAAACCTCGAAAAGAGACACACATAGGGTGAGAGTGACCCCAGCTGTTGTTCAGTCACTTACATAAAAAAAATGCTGGCTCAGCTTAACCTAATACTAAGAATATGGAGTTCTTAAGATACTAAAAGGGGACACGGGGAGAACATGCAAACTCCACACAGAAAGGCCTGTTCGCCAACCCCACCTTAGGGTATGGGCACTGACTGATGATGACTGATACTGCACTATGTTACATTGAAACTTTAAAGAGGTGGTGCCATAGTTTTGTTCTTTTTCTGGTTTGCATGTGATAGGAGATTGACAGTACTTCATTAGCCCCACTGGTGTGGTTGTTATGAGCAATTATGTAGTCCTTTTGTATTTTGTATTTCTTCCTGGAGGCTGACACTTTGCGGGTCAAAAGTGGCAATCCAAAAACACATAAAATGGCATCATATAATCATCCCCTCCCCTTTTACCATTCACCAAACACTGTGGGTGTGGCTAACTTCAGCTGGGTCACCACCCACCATGATAACCAGGCATACTTAATGAACTGATGGGTGTGGCCACATAAAAAACATTTTTTTTTAACTCTTTCTGTGCAATCTTTTGGAAAACGTCCTCCTCCTAGTATAATCATAATACCTGATAATCATGTTTTAGGGGGGAAATAAATCATGGAACTGCATCTTTAAGCGCACACTTACATTGGGAAATCTATAACTATACAGTTATTGTGAAGAAGCAGAGGCCATATTGTAGTTTTTCCTTTAAATAACCCTAAAATCTCCTAAGCCCACAGTAACGGTGTACACTTTCAGTAGACATTAAATTCTATGAAAACATGAAAATAAGTTCAACTGATGTTACAAGTACATTTAAAAAGCAATGAACAGTCAACAAACGGGTAAAAAGTAATGTCATTGTTTCCTTCTAATTGTGTTTTGTAGGTTATCCGTCAATATGATGTCATTCTGATCCAGGAGGTGATAGACAATCCAGCTAATGTGCCTGTAATCACTGCACTGATGAACAAGGTCAACAGCGGCCCGTAAGACCATCTCTGTGTTCCAGTGATTTTACATTGTTTTCAATCAATGTCCAGGTTGTATTAGTAGCACTGAGAGGACATGGTGGTCTCCTGGTCAGTTGCGCTCAGGGCCACATGGACAGAATAATGAGCTGGGATGAATTTAAAACATTATGTTTAGGCAGTGGTGGAAAGTAATTAAGTATGTTTACTCATTTTTTACATACCTTTACTCAAGTAATTCTATTTCTTAATACTGTTATAGTTCTGCTCCGATACATGTGTCAGAGGCAAGGTGTGTGTAAATGTGTTTGTGTTTATTCATCTCAGAGGACGTCCACAATATAACTGCATCTTCAGTGATCCACTCTGTCACGGGGACTGCAGTCACAAGGAGCGATACCTCTACATCTACAAGTACAGTAAAACACATGATATCTCTACATCTACAAGTACAGTAAACACATGATACCTCTACATTAGAGATGCGCGGATAGGCTTTTGAGGCCATCCGAATCCATCCATGCAAATTAATTATCCGCCCATTATCCAACCGCATTAATTATATTATCCAATTTATATATCCGCATCCATCCTCATCCGCAACTTCCATAATGTCAAATTATTATTATTTTCTGGTATTCTCAGAAATGCATTCATTGATTTAAGCCCTTTGCACACAGACGCGTTTAACCGCACGGATAAAACGGACAATATAATTTTTTGAAAAGAAAACAATGATTCTCTATGACCTCATACGCACCGGCTCCAAATTATCCGTGCGACGAGTGGCTGCCGCCGTGCGTTTTTTTCTCGATCGAACCCAGTTCGATTCGTGCGTCTTGTCGCATGCGGTAAAAAACTCATCACTCCTTTTATGACTCCTTTTTGGATCCGCAGCGCCGATTCCGCACAGCCTTGCACACCAAATCCAATGCGTTTTATTCATGCCGCAAACAAAAAAAACGCAACTACAGACAGGCAGGCAGGCACGTACACACATAGACATTAAAGGGGGCTTGAGCCCTGCCAGATCAGTCTGTAAAAAGTGCACATGAATACATTTTTTTACTATGGTAAAAAATGCAAATGTCCCCGGGCCCTTTCCATACCATACTGAAGGCTGCATTCAAGAGAATTGTCCACCAAAAGGCCCTTTTAGAAATATCAGCCCCTGCCTCTCTAAAATTTCTCTGCACGTCCCTGCAGACAGGCACACACTTACACACCGAAGAGAGTGAGCGAAACAAGAGCGACAGAGAGAGAGGAACAAACAAACAAACAAACACACACACAGCTTTTTAGTGGGAAGTTTAACTTACCTACAGTAGCCTATACTTTGCAATTTGCGTGAGGTGGTGAAGGATCTATGAAAGAGATTCAACTTTTTACATAGAGGTAAGTTTAGCGCAACAAGGCATGCCGTGATGCTGATGCCTTTAAGTGGTCGCAGCTGTATCGTTGGAGCACTGGTGCCTCGTTATGAAAAATGTACAAATTACACAAAATAACACATACTCACACAGACATTCAGAGATTTAGCTTTTTTACTGTTAGATATATTATGTCATAATTTATTTCCTGCGTTATTTCATCCGCGGTTATCCGAAATGAATTAATAATTATATTTGATTGATCCAAATCCTCCCTCACCGCGGATCACCGTGGTGCACCGCGGCTAAAACCGCCATCTGTGCATCTCTACTCTACATCTACAAGTACAGTAAAACACATGATACCTCTACTGGGGAAATCTCACTCTTTCAAACGACCGCCAGTTCAACAAAGGAGCGTCGGGAGGGTTAGCGACCAGAGTTGGGGTCCGTTACTTAAAAAAGTAGTGGACTACATATTACATATTACTTTTGAAAAAAGTAGTGCCTTACACTACTTTATTACTCCCTGGAGAAAGTAACTAGTTATACTACTCGTTACACTACTTTTGCGTTACTCCATAAAAAAGCCTGAGATGCATTGCCAACATATATTAGATGTATTAAATATTTATTATATATTATTATAATATCTAATACAATACAGTTATGTTGTTCAGTGAAGTGAGTCCCAGGGCTCACTGGTGGTCATTTGAATGAGTCTAATAATAATAATATTAAAGCTGCAAGCAGCGATGACCGGGCCCTCGCAGCTCTACCCACGTCACAAGGGGCAGCGGTTACACTATTACACTTATTGCCCTTTTACACTTATTGCCCTATTACACTTATTTCACTATTACACTTATTGCGCTATTACACTATTATACTTATTACACTATTACACTTATTGCGCTATTACACTATTACAGTTATTACACCTAGACAGTTACACTATTGCACTTATTACAAACCATTGAAAAGACATAGCAAATAGGAACTATCAATAATCGACCAATCATAAGAGGGGGCGGGGCTAATTTAAACCAATTAAGAACAAGGACTTTGAATCAAGTAAAATGACATCACCCACAAGTTTGTGCGACGAACGGTTGATGAGTTCTAGCCAAAAAAAGGAACAATCAAGTATCGACCTAGTCTCGCGTGGCCAGACTGTTGCCTCCGCGATTTGGCCAAATGCTCCCGGCATACAGTCTGGCAAACCGGAATAGAAATGATGAGTGCGAGATAAAGCGGATGTGACGCAACCGCTCCCTTGGTGCAGTAGCAATAACATATCCTACTAGAAGCGTTATGTCTCCTTTCTTTATTTTTTGGGGCATTATTTCATCGTGTTGTTGGTGTTACTTCCATGATGTTTTCAAACGTTTTCTTAAACTATACACCCATAACAAGAATAGGCCGCTCGAATGACTTCGTCTGAGCTATTGTGTTTCTGTTATGTTTCCAATGGGACTACAGTTCAGTGCAGCAGCGGCTACTTCCGATACTCGCCGTTCGGGAGCTGCCGTTCCAGACTCTATATAGCATTCGGAGATTGTGGAATAGTTGTCTGGCTACGCGAGACTAAAGAGTCCTTAACCTTAATTGGCGCTTCCTTCGCCAAACAGGAAGTGCCCTTTGCCAAACAGGAAGTGCCTCTAAATCTCATGAACCGTTTGTCGTACAGACTCTGTACGACTGCTGGTGTCATATCACTTGATTGTCTTTAGGGTCTCAATTAAAATACATGTGTGCACACGCATGGCGTTTGGAACGTATCAATATTATATGAAGTCAGCGTGTGTGATTGTGTAAGCTACAGGCTAGTGTCATATAGCCTTGATGTACAGATTGATGTTTTGATTGTTTTGAAATGTATTGAATAGGTTCTCGATCTATGACTACTATAGAGTAACGAAGTCATGATGTGACTCGCTCATCCCCCGGTTCACAGAATTAATTGCTCTATGAAAAATAACATTGGGTCATCTTAAAATTGTCTCATATAAGCATTGTGGTCCAAAAATAAACAAACTGTCTTGGCGATATTTGATAAAGTCTGTTTCTAGCGAAGATTTCACTAATTTGGCAACAGTAACATTAGCGTTTTCTCAACATCAGTTGATTCTCCATATCCATATGAGTCAAACCGCTGAGATTATTTGTTTATGTTTGGAACACAGTTCTTGTTCTTATATGACGCGATATGAAAAAAAGTCTATGGGAATTCAGAATGGGGGTGGGGGGGAGGGTAAATGACGTCAGACTTCGTTGCTCTATTAGTGATGTAGCTTAGGGCCAGATTTTAGCAAAAAACAGACACGGCTGACAAAAAACTAATTATTTCCACGTGTTCTCCATCACCATAAGTTTCATTTCGGATGTTGGGCCATGTCATCGATGGCAGATGACGTCTTCATGATTCTGAATCCATTGCAAGCATTTTTTTTTGCATAAAAAACATTGCTTGGGTTAACCGATAACTAGCCCAAGGAATGTTTTTCATGCAAAACAAATGCTTGCAATGGATTCAGAATCACGAAGAACCCCTAGTTTGACCCCTCACATGCTAATTAAAGCAGACTTTTTTTCTTTTTTTAATATTTCTAGTGGAGTCAATGGGACAGTGAATATACAAATGGCCATAACTTTTTTTCGCGATGTTTCCAGCAGAGCAGGCCTCTCATTCTGTGGACCTTAATGACCAAATTAATAGAAAAAACAGAACTAAAAAGCACAGCAGAAAATCACAGGTCCCCTCCCATTTTGGTGGCTGGGTCCCCGGCTATTTCCCATTCATTTCTCAGGAACACTGCTCTCAATTAGGACATTATCACCTTTACAGTAAAAGCCAGGTTACAGGTCCTTCCCACCAAACTCAACCTTCCCCTCCACCCATGCACCTCATTGTTTGCATCACACCACAGGGCTTGTTACAGAAACCATGTCACACATTCTGAATGGCTGCTATGCCTATAAAGGACTTTTCATAGCATGCCACCACAGTTGATCTCATAACAAAGGACATATCTAAACCTTTTGCACCGTCTGTGAGAATGTACAAACATTCCTGTGTCAAACCTTCCATGTTTCATCTCTGTACAGAAAATCCAGAAATATTTGCACATCTCTCTGCTAATACACCAGATGTTGTTGTTGTCAATGAAGGAGACAAATCAGTTTCCATTCTTGAAATGGCCTGTACCTTTGATTCTAGCTTAGAGGAAGCCTTTATGACCAAAGTCATTAAATACCAGCCGCTCCTACAAACCATCACAGAGCTAGGCTAATAGGTGGAATCTATTTGTGTTCATCTTTGGCAGCCTTGGACATGTACATAGGTTGGTTCTAAGAGGCTTCCAACAACTTGGGATGCCAAAAAAAGCAGCTAAACGGCTTGCAAAGTTCTGTGCAATCTCTTCTACTATCGGTAGTCACCAAATATGGCGAAGGTGTTGTTACATGTACCCTTGAATGTGTGTGGTTATTGGATATTTGTCCAGGATTTGCTGAATGTACATTATTTACAGCACCTTGTAATATTTGTGTCCTTGTACTTGTATCTCTTATGTGGACATGGTACCACCGATTTCCTCCACTTCTCCTCTCATACAGTACTGCACATTTAATATCTTTAACTTCCAGGCCTGACCATTCTAGAAATGCATCAGTCTTGGTGAGCATGTTTTTAATTTCACTCTCTTCCCTGGAAGCCAACTGGACATCATCAGCAAAGCCCTGTACTGGGTTTGGGGAAATCACACCACGGGGTGCGCATAGACATAGCCACTTTAACCATTGATTGATGGCAATTATGAAGTTAACTGCACTCCATGGGCAGCCAGTCTTAATACCTGTCTGAAGTGGTATAGGTTGAGTCAGATTTTTTCCACAGATAACCTGGATGAATGATTCACTGTAAACATCCTTCACAAT
This sequence comes from Nannobrachium achirus, assembly GCF_963921795.1. Lineage (NCBI taxonomy): Eukaryota > Metazoa > Chordata > Actinopteri > Myctophiformes > Myctophidae > Nannobrachium > Nannobrachium achirus. The sequence continues at coordinate 14,097,103 of NC_137823.1, read as the reverse complement.
ATCTATACACCTGAGGTAGTTTTATTTCCTTGAGTGATTGAATCATGACATTGTGAGAAAGAGTCCCAAAAGCATCTCGAAAATCACAGTCGTTGAGAATGATCTGGATCGCTTTGGATCTTTTATGCAGCCAGAGGTGAGCCAGTTTGTTTTGACTCACTTTTTTCCGCCTCCCGCTGCGACTCGCTCCTGTCTCCAGGGACGGCAGAACGGTGTCCAATAGGAAGCGAAGCTGACCGCGGATCCATTCCGTCGATGTTAAAACTTCAGGCTGGGGATGTTCCAACGGCAACTTTTTCAGGACACGCGCCACATATTTAAGCAGTCTCAGCTCAAAGGCTCTGCCACTGTGGCTTTCTGGTGTAAAAACACCGTTCCTGAAAAATATCCCACTTAGCAGCGTGACGAGACGTCTCCACTTCTCCGGATCCCCGGAGGCAAGGTAGTTGGTTTCACACTGCCGCTGAGTGTTGAGGCTGTCTCTGTAGCCGTTCTCCTGCTTCTGGAAGGCCATCCATTGTGGTTCTGACAGCGGTTTGACGTACTGCTCGAACGACAGGTCTGGCGGCTCTCTTCCTGGTAGTCCCTCCTGGGGGGTCCATAAGACTTGCAACTGCATCTTATTAGCACCTTATTACATTAACAGTGGTAATTACAACGGGTGTTTTTCAGGTTTCTTCAAACCATTGTGTGTGGCGTTCTCCTGCACCTAGCCTCCGGCTTCCCTCCAAAAATGCGCGTCTGCGCGCACACACACACACACACACACACACACACACACACACACACACACACACACACACACACACACGAGCACACACACACACACACACACACACACACACACACACACACACACACACACACACAGTGAACCTAGCATCTAAATAACAATCAAACAATTTAATAAATAGTATTCTTTGTTTTTTCTTTTTCATTTAACCATGAACCTAACCTAATTTGGTTTCATTCTTGTTGTTAGAATGAGCACAGTGAGCATAGTACCGGCAACTGATACCCTCCAGTACCGACCTGTTCCTCTACGCAACACTTTCACCCGACCACCTTTCATTGCCAGGTTCCAATCCATCGTTCATGGTAAGCTGCATCAATTACTTAGTACAGAATACAAAAACTATTATTGAACTCAAGTCTCCATAGTTTGAGTAATCAATAGAAAAAAAGGTCATTTTGGGGGTGAACTACTCCTTTAACACAAATTCTTAAAACAATAACGGCTTTCTCAAAACTGAACACACAAAAGTGAAAACCTCACACACAAAATGATAAACCCTTCGCAAGATGACTCTTGGCCATCAAATCTCTTGGCCATCAAATCTCTTAACTGCTCATAACATGGAACTATTGTTTTCATTTGGTACACAGAAAAAAAAATCAGATGGTGTTGTAGGAGTCCTAATCACAGGAAAATGTAATGTTTTGTAAGGTTTTATAGTCATAAAGGCCCTTTTCCACCGGCAGCGATAACGATGCACGATAGCCATAAAATATCACAGCGATAATTATGCCTTCACATTGATGTCCGATAAAGTTATCGGACATCAATGTGAAGAGGCGCTAATTAACAGCCGCTCGCTCAGAGCGTACCTCGAGCTGTTTGTCAGAGACCCAGTTCCATATATCACTGTGATCTTAACCACATCGTTGTTGATCCTAACGATGTAGTTGTCGGGCTATCGTTGTCTTTATCGGTGTTTGGTGGATGCTGCCGATCCACTTAAATTGAAAACCCACTTTTTTTAATCGTTATCGTCATTGTTATCGCTGCCGGTGGAAAAGAGCCTTAACTCATACATCATAAATCATGCTCTAATTTGCATTTTGGAGATATTTTTCACAATAACAACATATGGGGAGAGCGGGGTAAACTGAGACACCGAGTTAACTGAGACACCCCCTGTATCTAGGCAATGGAACACATTTGTGGTCATGTGACCATATATTTTCAAGCCCCTTGAATTTCCCACTTGTCATGAAAAGAGAGACCTGATAGTGCTTAACATGCTTTTTTCATAAAAAAATGTTTTTTGCATGTAAAAGTAAATTTTCTTGCTGTCAACATAATCAGCTGTTGTGTCAAAGCAAATTGATGCAGGGAGAACATTTTACATCATACATGTTGATGAACTACCAACTTATAAATCCATGTGATAGATGCTAGCTGAAGATTACCCTGAATTGATAAAAATATCCCTTTTCCCAAAATGTGGCTGTGGGGTAAAGTGAGACAATTGCTTCGGGGTAAAGTGAGACACTATCTCACATTATCCCAACATGATAGACTGGGAGAAAGCTGTAAAAACCTGATTAGAGGGTGTACCAAACTAGTCTCAGTTGATTCTTATGTATTTTCCCCTGTAGAATCCATTTCTGGTATATATATTTCTTTGTATTGTGCATAATTAATGAGATGAAAAATGTTGCCAAAAAGCAACGCTGGGCCTTGCAGGGTTAAGCATCCCAGAATACTGTCTGCATTGCCACAAGTATTTTGTTGCAAGCGTACCTCGCATTTAATATGTAAACCAACGGATCACTTCCATGCGTCACACCTCATGTCACGTCAAGATCCCTGATGTCATCAATATTAAGCCCATATCTGGGAATGCCCTTATATGGACATATTGGGCTCTATTTTAATTGTCTTAAGTACCAGCTCTTATGACTTAACTTAAGACTTGGAGGCGTGGCCAATGCTGTTTGACTGTTTTGAGTGGCCAAACAGCATTGGCCACACCTCCAGGTCTTAAGTTAAGTCATAAGAGCTGTTACTTAAGACAATCAAAATAGAGCCCAATGTGTCAGTCTCATGATAACCAGTGGTTGTGGTTGTCGCGACACGACGCCAGTCACACTTGAAAATGTATTCCGTCCTTGTCCCTTTTATGCCCATACATGGAGATCCTTGATGTCATCAATATTTAGACGATGATACACAAAAGATGAAGAAGAAGCCCATTTCTGGGAATGCCCATATATGGACATATTGTGTTAGTCTCTGTTGTTTCAGCCCCAAGGGACGAGGTCGCTTCTCGCCCCTTAGGGCGTCTTACAGGTGTGTGAGGTTTTCAGTTTTGCGTGTGCAGTTTTGAGAAAGCCGTTTTTGTATTGAGAAACTTGTGTTAGTAAAGGTGAAAAAACTGTATTACTGTAACACTTCACTATGTCCTCCTCCCTCCCTCTCCTGTATCTCTCCTGTATCTCTGACTCTCCACAGTTATTCAGCCCTTGCAGTTTGTGTTGATCCCCCAGCACACCAAACCCGGGAGGGCCGGATACGGAGAGATTGATGCTCTGGTTGATGTGGTGAGATATATCACCTACCCCCCACCCATCAGTTTGGGACCCCAGGTAAAACACGGATCTTACAGTCTTACAGCCCCAAATAAAAATCTTTAACACCATTTTATGATAATTACAGTATTTTTTAGGCTGGGCGGCCACTAAGTGGAGAGGTCCAATCCTTCTGTAGCACCAGCTCACAGAGCAGAGAGACATCACATGATTGGCCCACTGACTTGCTTATCATCTGAATACCAGCCTAGGGGGAGGGGGTTTAACCCATTTAGACTGGGGACGCAATATTTATTACGCATTGTTTTGTGCTTTAACTATTGAACAATAGCAGATATCTGCTATTTTTGAAAAATCTTGAAAATGTGTGCAAGTCTTATGTTTCTATGTCAGTGGTGCTCAAACCTTTAATGTGAAGGACCCCCACATTGATATGATATGTATTTGGCCATGGACCCCTATCTCAAAATATTTAGTTCCAGAACCCCCCCTGAAGTAAAATTTTAGTTACAAATGTAGGCTTAAAAAATGTTTACACAACTTTTCAAGTATAAAATAAAAATAAAAATCAATAGCTAAAGTATAAAATAATACTTTGGGCCCTAGTAACTCAGTTCCACTCAGGATCAATATTTATTTGTTTCATTGTATACATAAACTTTATGTATACAATGTGGTGTTCCTGTAGTCGGTGTATGTCCTATCGGGCTCTCTCTCTCTCTCTCTCTCTCTCTCTCTCTCTCTCTCTCTCTCTCTCTCTCTCTCTCTCTCTCTCTCTCTTCATAACAGAACATACTGCTGCTGGGTGACTTCAATGCAGACGGCACCTATGTCACTAAGATAGACTGGAATGACATCCGTCTCCGCACGCAAACAAACGAGTTCCATTGGCTGATCGACGACACTATGAACACTGCTTTGTCTCGCAGGGGCCCCCCCGTCCAGACACCCTATGCCTATGATAGGTAGACAGACTCGTACACACACACACACACACACACACACACACACACACACACACACACACACACACACACACACACACACACACACACACACACACACACACACAGGCATGGATGCACAAATAAACGCATGCACACTCAGACACGCACTCACGTACGTACACAAGTAAAATGAAAATAATAAAAATCAAACCAAGTTTGAAGTGAGTGGTGGATTTGGGAACACACACACACACACACACACACACACACACACACACACACACACACACTAGGGCATTAACCACTCAAATTCTTTTCAAGCCGATTCGACTTGCAGTAAAGTCGAAGTTGAATCTATCCGTCATTTTATGACGTCATCATATGGGGGGGGGGGGGGGGGGGGGACCACACAGATACATTGCTGTTCAACTTTAGCAACTTGTATTAAAGATCTGTGTCTTGACAACTGACATTCAATATAAATTATTATATTATAAAACATAGTAGGCCTACCTTTAGCCCTATAGCCAGGCTATTTGAAAATAGACGATCTACAAGCTCTGAAGCTCACAGCATGTTGCGCTGCGACCCATCTATGATCACAGCAGCTGCAGTCCATGATCAAGCAAGCCTAATTAGCCTAATTTATTCTCCGTCCCGCGACGGTTTTGCATGCAGAGAATAGCAGACCTTCAAGCTCTCATAACGGGCACATCCGCGATGCAATGTGAGTGACTTGTAGGCTACTGTATGAGTGAAGCAGTGAAGCTTGTAGCCTCCAGTCAGCTGTTCTTAGCGCAATGCCGTCCATCGCGGTGGCTGGGTGAAGTTAAATGACTCGCTATAGGAGCGTACCACACGTCTCTCCAGCCAACAAAGAAGAGGTACGAATGAACTGAAACATGCTGTCCCCAAAATAACACATTTGGGGAATTGATTACATGAAACAGGCACCAAGGCATGCATCTCAAATGTCTCTTTTTCTTCTTTTTTTTTCAACTTTCCCTGATGGGAGTCGACTTATGTAATCAAGTCGATTGAGTCGATTTTTTTTTTTTTGGTTAATGCCCTAACACACACACACACACACACACACACACACACACACACACACACACACACACACACACACACACACACACACACACACACACTCACACACACACACACACACACACACACACACACACACACACACACACACACACACACACAGAGAGAGACACACATAGATAATATAACATTGAAAAGAACATAAAGGCCACATCTCCTGTCACCTCTCTTTATTTCTAGGATTGTGGCCAACACCCTCATGTTGCAACGTGTTAAGGTTATCCCTAACTCTAACCCTACACGCTACGATGCGGGACCCGCGGAGTTTGATGTACTTTGGCCACCCCCCATTGACCCCACCAGCCCCACTGGTGCACGAATACCAGTAAGTGGATCTGTAAAAAAAAAAAGAAAAAAAAAGAAAAAAGGCCAACTTTTTTTCTTCTTCGGGTAATAATAATTTAGATAATTAGAGAAAAGAAAAGTTAACTGTTAAAATGTTTTCATTCACTGCTTTCTAGTTTTAGCGATTTCAATGATTTTGATTTCAGTGGGTGGGTATGGGCATGTGTACAAGTGGATAAATATGTATTTTTAGACACAATGGACTCATAATTAGCTACTTGTATGCTTGCCCCCACCCATCCCTAAACTCCATTTATGCCATGTTTTACTATTTAGAAAATCATCTTTAAATATTTCAAATAGCTGATTTCCAAGCTCACTACGTGTCGATGTACCGATCGGCTATTTGAAGTATTTTAAAATGTTTTTCAAAATAAAAATGAAATTAAATTAAAAAAAGGCAAAGATGTTTATGGATAAGGGTTAGGGTTAGGGTTAGGGCATGCACGAAAGTAGAGTTGAATAGGGTTAGGGTTAAGCCCATTCCCAAGATGCACCACAATCTTAGCCTGCTTCCAGACCATAGACACCGCCCATTCTCAGAGTGGACTCTTTCTCTGGTCTGGAGCTGATACACATGAATCTGGATTTATTTTCGGCTCGCCAATGAGCGCGGGGGGTGGGGGTGGGTCTAATGAATATCCAATCCGCGCAGCAGTTGAAACGATTCAAACAAAGTTCACACACACACACAGACAGGCTGAGGAAGGCGCGCGCACGCTGATTTCACCAAGCTGTTAATGTTGATTACATGTTTCTGGTCGCAGTTCTGTGTGGAAGCAGTCACTGGCACAGACAGAGACACACACACACTCCGCGAATAAATTCAAACCATAAAACACAAAAAACATTCAAAACCTTCAGTAAGACCCTAAGAACGGAACAATCCAAAACAATGATGAATAAATAGCTGCCTCACCATATGTTTTATATGTCATATCCGGTACGTCCAGCAGGTTAGCGCTGGAAGACCTGAGGGAGCGGTTAGGGACGTATCTAGACTTTTTTTGTATCTAGAATTTTAAAATCGATCCTAAAAACAAGAGGGAGCCAGTGCAGTGAGGCTAAAACTGGAGTAATATGATCTCTCCACCTAGTTTTAGTTAAAAGTCTGGCATTTTGTACTAGTTGTAGCCTATCAGTAGATTTCTTTGGGAGGCCAGATAAAAGTGTGTTACAGTAATCCAGACGTGAAAACACGAAGGCGTGGATCAGCGTTTTTGCGTCGTCAAGCGACAGATAGGCTCTAATATGTGCAATATTTCGAAGGTGAAAGAATGCTCTCTTAGTGACATGACTAATATGTGTATTAAAATTCAATTCTGCATCGATAATCACTCCCAGGTTCTTTACTGAGGTGTTGCTTTGTTTAGCTAGGTTACCGAGTCTACTTAAAATCAATTTATCATAATTGGCTCATTTGACCCAATTATGAGGACTTCTGTCTTGTCCTCATTTAACTTCAGAAAGTTGTCGTTCATCCAGCATTTTATGCTGGACAGGTAGGTCAACAGTGGTTCGAGGGCACAGGGGTCGTCTGGAGCTACAGACAGGTATAGTTGGGTGTCGTCGGCATAAGAATGGAAATTGACACCATGAGCGGTAATGAGTTCTCCCAGTGGCAGCATATATAGGGAGAATAATAGGGGACCGAGAATTGAGCCCTGTGGTACGCCGGAGATGGATATGCTGCGTTTGTCTGACTCAAAGCCATCTAAGCTGACACGTGGCTTCTGCCTGTTAAATATGACTGAAACCAGGACAGGGGCGTGCCTGTGTGCCCTACCCAGTTCTCCAATCGTTGGAGAAGAATTTAATGGTCCAACGTGTCGAATGCCGTTGTGAGGTCCAGGAGTAGGAGGACGGTTACCTTTTTATTATCAGCGGATTTATTATTCATGGGCAGATGTGACTTATGGGGGCTAGTAGTGTTACTGTAAATAGTAATACAGAAATCACCCGCTTATTGGGTCTAAAAATACATATTTAGCCACTTGTATGCATGCTTTTTTTTTACATTTTACAAGGTGCTGTTTTAGTTTGATATTTTGCTAAGCATGCACAGCAGAAAATGAGTCAAGTGTAACTCCATAAGGTGCATTTGTTTTACATGCTGCTAAGAATACACCATGGAAAAGTGGTAAAGTATGTGTCTTCTTTTTTTTTTTTTTTTTTTCTTTCTTCTTTTTTTTTTTATATATATATCAAAATAGTATTGAACTGAATCGAACCGTGAATTGTGTGAATCGTTGCACCCTTTAGCATGCTGTTAGGTATGGGCATAAGGTTTTAAAAAAACAGTGCAAATGATTTGGGCTTACCACCTGGTGGACTGTTGCAATAACTCAATTGTTGGGGCATTAAACCATATTGACCGCTTTATATGTATATGTTTTATATAATGTTGTCAATTCTCTTTTCCACAGGCAAGCGCTATCAGTGACCATTTCATTGTGGAGGTGTATCTGCAATAAGGCCTGCTGCATGAGCCCTGCTACAAGAAAACCAATCAACACCCTGAGCCCTGCTACAACAACCAATCAAACCCTGAACACCCTGAGCCCTGCTACAACAACCAATCAACACCCTGAGCCCTGCTACAACAACCAATCAACACTCTGAGCCCTGCTACAACAACCAATCAAAACCCTTCACTGAATAATTTGATTGATTTTGGTCTTCAGTGAAGAAATTATCATGCTCTTTTCGAGAATAAATAAAGAATTCAATCAATCAATGTCACAATGAATTATAATGACAATAAAATTACAGCAAATTACACCTGTCAGATCTGGATTATTTTGGCGTCTTCACTTGGGTTTCGTTGGCCATCAAGGCACAATACTTCTCAACACACGGCATGACTGAACGTGAGATTTAGAAATGGAATTAGATTTATCAGCAAACACTCAAACATATTTATCTCAAAATTTATAAAACGTCTCAAATGGTAGAAAAAAAATCAAGACTTGGCTTGTATGTTAGGGAAAAGTCATGAAAGGGCAAATATCTGAGTTTCCGGAGCAAACCCAAACCACCTCAAAATCCCAAAATCAGGCTCAGTCATACGAGTGTTAAAAACACACACGTTTGCTTACACACACACACACACACACACACACACACACACACACACACACACACACACACACACACACACACACACACACTCAACCAATCTCTTTCACTGATTTATTATAAATTATTGGTACTTTTTTTTAAGCGTGGGAATACTCACAGAGGTATTCTGATTGATTGATTGATTGATTGATTGATTGATTGATAAATTCATGACAGAATTATCCGGACAGCACAAAAAGTCATATGGTAACTAATATCATGTCATTCTAAAATCACTATAGCCTACTAAAACATTCGATAAAAACAAAATGAGACCAGTTACAGAAAACAAATAAAATAAAGAAATAAATAAAACATTACATTTAAAACACCCAATAGGAACCATACCAACAAGGTCATTTTAGGCCCACCCTGCTCTATAGCTTGCTGTGGCCAAATACTGTACATATCATTTTGGGGTATTCAATAGACTTGCACAAATCTTCAAGATTTTTCAAAAATAGCATAAGCTTGCTGTTGTTGTTGTTGTTGTTGTTTAGGCCTTGCTGTCCTGGCATTTGGCTTGTGTGTTTTCAGAAGGCTGACAACATCAACGTCAAAATGATGAAATACCAGGCCTGGTGTGAGATACGATCTACCGGACGACACGCTTCAACGTGACGTTGGCGATAAAGTCGACCACTTCTGGATCTTAGTCACTTCTTCTCTCTTTTTAATCAGTCATCAGTGACCTCCCATAGAGGGGGAAGGAAAGGGATCACGATTTCAACATGTATCCGTTCCATCAGCTTGTGCAGACACTAGTTTGGTCTGGTATACAGTAGAATGCAGTGGCTTAAAGTAACTAAGTAGATGTACTTGAGCACTACTTAACCAGCTCAGTGCCCTTGTGGTTAGAGTGTCAGTCCTAAGACTGTGAGGTCGGGTTCGATTCCTGGTTGGGTCATACTAAAGAATCTGAAAAATGGGACCCAGTGCCTCCCTGCTTGGCACTCAGCATCAAGGGTTGGATTGGGGGTCCCTGTGACATACTAGCATTATGTCCAGGGGGTGTAATTGTACTAATAAAATGCCTCACGCTACAGAAACAGGAGATAGGCTCCTGTCATGGCTCGGCAAGGCTTACTTACTGTACTTAAGTACACTTTTGAGTTGTTTGTACTTGACTTGAGTAATTCATTTCCAATGCTTTTACTTCTTCTCTACTACATGTCGGATCCAAATTACTTACTCCACTATCATTTAGCTTTAACTTTAGTTACTAGTTACTAGTTACTACAGTATAATATAATAAAACATACATAAACCACTATTTTATACCTTGGATATTTGAAAATAGACGATCTACAAGCTCAAAAGGCGTTGCTAGCTATGCGACACGTTGTAGGCTTGTAGATTTGCTATTTTCAAACATTACATACTTTTACTTTTGGTACTTTAAGTACATTTTGATGCCAACACGTTCATACTTTTACTGAAGTACATTTGTAATTCAGCACTTTTACTTGTAACAGAGTATGTCTACATAGCTGTAATGATACTAAACATTTTAGTACTTTTTCCACCACTGGTAGAATGTCTTGTTGGGGCTCGGATCTTTGTTCCGTGCTGTGTGTCAGTAGTGTACTTATGTTCATGTACACTGACATGGTTATGGGCTAAGTCTAAGATATGACCTCGTCAATCCCCGGCCACTGACGACCCCGGAGCAGCTGAGTGACCTTGCTATGAGCCACGCGCTCTGCTGAAGAAGAGAACCAAGCAGGGTGGATGACAACGCAGGCGCTGGAAAGGAAGTCAACAACCTGCTGCCGATGCTATCTCTGCTCCCTGATGCCATGGACCACCACAACTTCCCTCTGAGCAATGACTTGCTGCTAGTCTAGCTGTTTGGCTTTTTGTCATGTCTAAAGTGGTGGGAAAAGTACTCATATTTCTTACCTAAGTAAAAGTTTCAATATTGCAATAAATACCAGCTGTTACAAGTAAACTTCCAGTATTCAAAAATGTACTTGAGTAAAAGTAGAAAAAGTATTGGCATCAAAATGTACTTTAAGTATGTACTGCCAAAAGTAAAAGTATTTGTTATGCAGAATGCTCCATTTCAAGTTTTCAAACGTATGCAAATCTTTAGAAAATAGCAGATCTACAAGCTCTACATGTATATAATGTATATAAGCTCACATGTATGTAGGGCTGAATTGGTGGATTTGGAGGTTGGATACTTATATCAGGCTTTACAATAGGATTAAAACAAGATTACATTAAAAACCTCAAAGTAGGTCAACAGAAATTGATTTGATGACTAAAGCAAAAGTTGAATTTAATAATAGCCTAACATTAATTACTTAAACGTTAATATCTCGTCATAATTGGATTCAATTAGGACCGGAGTTTATCCAGACATAATATACATAAAGCGACAGTAAAAGAGTAACATTCCCACATTTAACTATAATGGCTGTGGCTGCATACTATCACACAACAAGTGTGAAATCCCCGTATCCCTCCCAACCCCAGGATGCGTTTAGTGTGTTGTCTGGTCCTGGTGCTGGGAGGGTTGCAGCTGGCCTGTGCTCTGCGGGTGGCAGCCTGGAACATCCAGACCTTTGGTCAGAGCAAGGCCAACCTCGACAACCCCAATCAGAGAAAAGCAGCCATCCTGGAGTACATTGCCATGGTATGAAACAGGCTTTCACACTGTTTATATATATATATATATATATATATATATATATATATATAATGTAAATGAAAAAAATATATATATATTATATATAATGTAAATGGAAAAATAGTGTCAATGTTTCCTTCTAATTGTGTTTTGCAGGTTATCCGTCACTATGACATCATTGTGATCCAAGAGGTCAAAGACACTAGCGCGAACTGTGTTGTATGCGCTGAAGTGTTGAGAGTGGTCAACCTGAACCAGCCGTAAGAGCATCTCTGTATTCCAGTTATTTTAGATTAGTTTTTAAGTCATTTCTGGGTTGAATTATCAGCACTGAGAGGACATAATCAAATTAAATCAAATTTATAAAGCAAATTTAACACAACTGAAATCGACCAAGGTGCTGTACAGAGGAGGAGCAAAACAATAAAAGCAAAGCAAAAGCATAAACATGTAAACAAGTGTCAACATGAGCACAAAACATACTGTAGGCTTATTAACACTAACATAAACACCAGTAAGACTCCCTAATCGGGAGATAAGCGACCGTAGGTGGCTTATCTCCACAAATAGGGCAAAAATGTGTTTTGCCCAAATCTTCCTGATCCTTGTTGATGACATGAGTGTAGACATGCTGTGTAGTGATATTCGTGATTTTAGGGCAAAAACTGTAGGAGCAGTGTCCAAAAATGTGTTTTAAAAATCGGCCTGAAGGTGGCGCTAGAATAGGGCCATGTGAGAAATGAGGGGTGGGGTCTCCGCGTTGCCTTGGCGGACGAATAGGTACCGGCCCCGGCTCTCCCGGACGCTCCTAGCCCGAGGTACGGCATTTTATGTGCGCTGCAGTGGCAGGGGGTCCTCCACTGGGGGCGCCACCACTTTTGCATCCGTTCTGGAGCACCAGGAGTCGGTGGTCCCCGGGAATTCCCCGTGAGCAGCCCCGTTGGGGTGGTCATTTGGTCATTATTGCACATTTGGTCATTTTTTACATCTGGGGGTCCCCCAGGGACCTGGGGGTCCCTGGGGCTCCGGGGGTCCTTGGAGGTTGTAGTTTGGCAGGCAAGGAGTGTGTGTGTAAAATCTGGCATGGATCGGGTCAACGGTTGCGGAGATAAGCAGGGAAAAAGTGTGACGTGTGACGTGTGAGCACATTTGGTCATTTTTTACATCTGGGGGTCCCCCAGGGACCCCCAGGTCCCTGGGGCTCCGGGGGTCCTTGGAGGTTGTAGTTTGGCAGTCAAGGAGTGTGTGTGCAAAATTTGGCATGGATGGAGGCAACGGTTGTGGAGATATGAGCAGGGCAAAAGTGTGACTCACTGACTCACTCACTGACAGACAGACAGCCCGGGGAGGTTTTGGTAGTAATAATATGAGCTCAGGTGAGACTAAAGGCCAACGAAAATAAAAAAAGAAATGATGGCCTCTCTGTTGCTCTCAGTGCTGCTGATTAAAATAACAGAACAATGAGCTGGATTTGATTGTAAGACTGTGTTTTGGGCAGTGGTGGAAAGTAACTAAGTACATTTAATTGAGTACTGAATTTACTGTAATTTAAATATTGACGTAGGCTGCTATAACTTAACTTGAGCATTTCTATTTATTCAATGATAATTCCACTACATCTCAGAGTGAAAATTTTAGCTATTTAGATAAATAATAATATAAATGAACCACTTACTATACAAATACTTTGGGCGATTTTTGTGTGTGTGTGTGTGTGTGTGTGTGTGTGTGTGCGTGCGTGCGTGCGTGCGTGCGTGCGTGCGTGTGTGTGTGCGTGCGTGTGTTCATGTGTGTGTGTGTGTGTGTGTGTGTGTGTTTATGTATCTCCAGGGTAGTGTATGCTAGTGACTCCATGGGTGGAAACCATGAACGATACCTCTACCTGTACAGGTACGGTACATTACTCTGCACACTACCTACAGTAGTACAAGTACACCCTTATAAATAGACCTGCATGATGTTTTCACAGCTCACAACTGTAATTGTTTCGTTGGAGCAAAACAATAATAATCTATGAGAACTTCAGTGTATTACATAACACACAATTCCTCCATTCATCATATTCTCATGGGGTCATGGCAGCCATTTTTGCTCTTACTTGAGGGGTGGGGTAGGGGTATGAAGTAAGGGGAGAGTGTTTTTTGCAGGTGAATGCTAACCTGTTAAATGCTAACCTGCTGAATCTGGTGAATGCTAACCTGGTGAATGTTAAACTGGTCGGACCAACGGTGCTTAACCCAGTTGCTTTTTTGATACACTCGGACTTAAAGACCTGCAAAAAATACTCTCCCATGAAGTAAGAGATAAACATGCATGTTTAAAACTAGCTTTTCAGCAAATAAAAATTCACTAAAACGTACTCCTTCTGCACTCGTGGCCATGTATGGTGCCCTACTTGTCCAGTGCGCTGTGTTATAAATAACAGGGTGCCAGCAGAGCGCGGCCTGTTATTTATATCAGGTCGCACTTGTTGATGGTGATGTCACGAAAAATTCTCGTTCCTCATTGGCTGTTGATGGTGACGTCACCGCGAATGCTGCTCCCTGATTGGCTACGGACATAAACACATCATTTCACTATCATAATTTTGAAATGATGTTGAATCCATGGGGGTACATTTACTATATTATACCCAAATCAATTGTTTGAATGCGACAAATACAAAACAATATTATTGAATATTATTGAAGTCTCCATGGTGTGAGTAATCAATAGGAACAAAATGTCATTTTGGGGGTGAACTACTCCTTTACGGGGTTAATTTGTGCTTCTTTTCCATGTTGTTAGAACGGCCACCGTGCAGGTAACTGGCACACACCAGTTCATTAACCCAGTGGCAAATCCACCTACCTTCGACAGACCACCTTATGTTGCCCGCTTCCAGAACCTGGGTAAGCTGTCTGAGGTGCCCACTGGAAAGAAATAGGTCACCATAAGAATTAATCTCATAAACTCTTTTGCGTTGAATGCTTCTCTTTTCTCACCCTGACAACCCTGGCTCGATTGCACCTCATTGGCTAAGGGCCCTGCCTGCCTTTGTACTGTCTGCGATGGAACTCACTCTATAAATAATGAAGACTTGGTGTGATAACATAGTGTTCTCGCTTTCAGCGAGCCCACAATTACAAAGCCTCAATTTCTTTCTTTAATCGAGTCCCATCCCTTTGAAAGAAAGACGAAAATCTCACTTCAGTAGTACTTGATTAAATGTGGTGGTGCTTTCCACCAGAGGACATCTCAATAGTAAAATCATCAGTCATAATCATGTCCAATATGAAATAAAAGATCCTCCAATATTATAATATAACCTAATATATTACACATACATTCTTTCAACACATATACCCATTCCTGTCTCCTACAGTAGCTGGGCAGCAGCGGTCCTTTGACTTTGTGATGATTCCTCTGCACGCCAAACCAGGAGCTGGCAAGACTCTACAAGAAATTAATTCTCTGGTTGATGTGGTGAGGGCTGTCCATGCTCAATGGAACACCCAGGTAATTTAACTACTCTTTATTACTATCTAATAACTATTATAACTATTAATTTAGGGAATGTCTGTCCATCCACCATCTCTGCATGCTGAGTAACAGCCACACTGCCTAGGGTGACCATATTCTGAAAATCCAAAAAGAGGACACTCTACCCGGCACATATATATATATATATATATATATATATATATATATATATATATATATATATATATATATATATATATAATTTTTCCCCCAATTTTCTTTTTTCTATTACTAGTTTACCGCTCAATTATGCCCTATACCACTAATAGCCTATTATGTATTCAATTTTGAGGGGGTTCCAATTGGACCCTTTACAAATCTATTAATAGGCTAGAGATCCACTGATAAAGTATGCCTTTTGGCTCCTGTATGAACGTTCAGCTTTGTAACTAAATAAAAGAGAGGTAACCCATTATTCAAACCGCCGTATCTTCTGCTTTACAAGGTTGTAGAAAAGATTCTGTCAATTTAGTTAGCAGAATAGCTCTCACCTCGCACAGACTGTCTTGTAAGCTACTTTGCAGTGTTATGGGCTTGAAGCAGAACTTTTATAATTGTAAATGCCTAAATGGACACAGAAGACTACCAGCTTTGCTGACAGAACGCTCTGCTTCTCAATGTTGGTCACTCGCACTTTTTGTGCATTTCATCAGTGATTGAAAGCCGCGGTCGTCGCGAGCACCTTCGCCTCGCCGATACGCATCCGTAGAGCCGTCTCCCGTCATTTTTAGACCAGGATTGAGGGAGTAGCAGGCAAGATTCCTTCACCAATGTAAACACAGTTGCTGACATGCTGAGGGAGTGAGCATTAATAGCGTTTGCAGTTCGTTTGGCCCTGCGCTGCGCGATCTGCTGCAGAGCTCTGCTCTGCTCTGCCTATGATCTGAAAGCGAGACAGGCTGAGGGAGGGAGGGATCGCAGGCAGAGAGTAGTATGAATAATACACGTTCCGGGGTTAGCGCCTCTCACAGTGTGTTTCCAAAAGAACCATTGAACGTGCATTGTAAATGTCCGTGCTTAAACTGTGATATGCGCGAAACCCCGGACATTTGAAGGAATTTATAAAACCCCCCCGGACCGGCCGGACAGCCCCCTAAAAGAGGACATGTCCGGGCAAAAGAGGACGTATGGTCACCCTAACACTGCCCGCACAGGACACTGAACACCATTTATGGGCATAAACGGGTGAAGATTTCTGACATCACTGATACCACCACCTGTACTGCGCATATATATATATATATATATGCACTCACACACTCACACACCACTCTGAACAACAATGTAGAGAAGGAATTTATTCATACATTCATTTACTTTAGTGAGATCCTATTATGTTCTCTCTCTCTCTCTCTCTCTCTCTCTCTCTCTCTCTCTCTCTCTCTCTCGCTCTCTCTCTCTCTCTCTCTCTCCCCCCGTCTTCTTCACAACAGGAAATGCTGCTCCTGGGTGACTTCAACGCAGGCGGACGGTATCTCCGAAAGAAGGACAAACCAACAATCGCCCTCATACCCCCGAACTACTACCCGCTGATTCCTGACAGTGCGGCCACTAGTATGGGCAAAAAGCCACAGCCATATGACAGGTACCACGCACGCACGCACGCACGTACGCACGCACGCACGCACGCACGCACGCACACGCACACGCACACACACACACACGCACACACACGCACATACACACACACACACACACACACACACACAGGGCAAAATCTTTGCACAATCCATGCAGAAAAAGGCCTGTTTTCATTATACATACATAGGTTGCATATCGGTTATCGGTCGGACACTAAAAGCCACATCTCCTGTCATCTCTCTGTACTTCTAGGATTGTGGCAACCGCCGCCATGATGCAATATGTTGTGCCTAACAGTGCTCAAGTCATTGACTTCCAACAACAATGGGGCCTCCCTGTGAGCGTACAAGTAAGTGGATCTGAAAAAGAGAAAAGAAAAAAAGTAATAATTCATTCATTCATCCGCCTCTGCCAAGGGTTTTCAGCGGTTTTACCTAGTCTCCAACGGTAACTTGAACGCACCATGTGTCCATATTAGTCCATGGGCCATACGAGATGTCGCTCTCCGAAAGCTGGCAAAGGTTACCATGCATTTTTGAGAAGCTCTGTATCTGTAGATAATATTTTGGTATGATAACCCTTTCTGAGACACAGCTAAATTGGTGTTATCAGCCGCTAGAGTTGGTGTCCCATTAACTTTAATATACAGGAAAAAAGTTAAAGAATTAATCTGCTTTAAGTAGCATATGATGGGTCAAACTATGATTTGTCCATGATTCTGAATTCTGACATTTTGTTCCCTTAATTTCTTTGAGCAGTATATTAGGCTCCTACATGCACAATGTAGTCAAGTAATCCAGGACAGGTTTACCTGACCACTCTGCAAGTTATTTGCTCTTGTGAAGTTTGGTAGCAAATTCAGTTAGTAAAGATGAGAAATTGTATCTTATTGTTTGTTTATTTTGATTTGGATTGTTACGAGGGAATCTGTGCACTTTTCCACCAAAGAGGACAGCCAATGGCCTAAGTCTAAGGTCATCAGTCAAATCACCTCTGTGCTCCATTTTGTGAGGGGAATTCAGTTTTCGCTTCATCTTTTCTCAAGGACACCTTTTACAACCTTATGGAAAGCAGGCCTTTTAACACCACAAATATGTTTTACGTAATGGGACATCACTTAGTACAATAAATGTTTTCTCTGAATGTCTCTGAATTATCTTTCCCACAGCCAACGGAGATCACTGACCATCTCATTGTGGAGTTGGAGCTACAGTAAGGTCTGCTGAATTAGCCCTGCTACAACAACCAATCAACACCCTGAGCCCTGCTACAACAACCAATCAAGACCCTGAGCCCTGCTACAACAACCAATCAACACCCTGAGCCCTGCTACAACAACCAATCAACACCCTGAGCCCTGCTACAACAGCCAATCAACACCCTGAGCCCTGCTACAACAACCAATCAAAACACTTCAGTGAAGAAATTATCATGCTCTTTTCGAGAATAAATAAAGAATTCAATCAATCAGTGTCACAATGAATTATAATGACAATAAAATTACAGCAAATTACACCTGCCAGACCTGGATTATTACACTGACCTGTTCTGTTGGTATTTTCACTCCAGTGGTACGGCACTGCCATCTAGTGGTGATGTAAAAAATGAATTCCAATAGAGTCTGTCTGAAGTATGCAGAAACCCAGGCTTCGCTTGGGTTTGAAATCGTTGGCCATGAATTGCATGAATTCAACTTGATTTTTTTTTTTTTTTTAAAGAAGACTGATATAATGGGGTGGCCCTATCATGGGGGGGAAATCGCTGTAAAATGTGGGTATTGTTTTAAAAATATTCTTAAAAAAGCTGAGAACTCCTTTGACTCACCCATTGGGACTAGTGAGAATGGTCCAGTGAAGGCACAGTCTAATTGCCATTGTGTACATGACTGTGTGCAGCAAATTTGCCAGTAACACACTCTGACCTCGTGCACTTCTACCAAGAACAGTGGATCCAGGATGCAGCACAACCAGCATGGAGTTTGAATGATCCAAAAGCTTTGAAATACCGTCTTATTTCACTTTGCAGAGGCACCCTGCACCCCAGATACTGTGTCATATGGGTCACACTATATGACGTCTTCTGAAGATAAGCTCCGCCATGGAACCCTTGCTGTCCAAACCAAACTATGTTTGCATAGTGTCCTTCTTTGCTTCACCTGATATGCAAATGCATGTGTAAGCTAATGTTACTGTTATCCACACAGTACAGTAGCCTACAGTACAGTATTTTACATTGTCATTTCACTATCAGAATTCACCTTCAAGATTACAAGCTCATCAGTAGCTGAGTGGGTGGAAAGGACACTGAATTTCTTTATGTCTGCATAGATAGTAAATGGTGCATTCATAGAGCGCCTTTATCCGGAATGCTTTACAACGTGCACTAGGCTACGTGCATTACATTCACACGCCGATGGTGGAGGAAAAAGAAACCACGCAAGGTACCAAATAACTGCTCATCGGGAGCATTTAGGGGTTCAGTGTCTTGCTCAAGGACACCTCGATACACACTCGGGGGGAGCCGGGAACTGAACTGGGAACCTTCCGATTACCACGCGGCTGATCTGGCTCCTGAGCTACTGCTGCCCCCAAGATTATGGGACCACTTAAAGGACAACTTTCGTTTTTTACAACAGTGCGTATTTCAGTGGTTGGGGGCATGCGTACAAGTGGCTAAATATGTCATTTTACACAGAATAAGCCCGTTCCCAAGATACAACGCAACCTTTCATGGTTGGATGTGACTTAAGGGGGCTAGAAGTGTTACTGTAAACAGCAATAAAGAAAATGCTGGCTTATTGTGTCTAAAAAGACATATTTAGCCACTTGTACGCATGCCCCCATGCGTACGCATGCCCCACATTTTAGCACAGTAAACACGATAAAACAATAGAACGACGCAAATGAAAACATTTTAACACTCACTTTTTCTTTTCTCTAATTCTAAAATATGAAACCTTGTTGTAAAAAAACTAAATTGTCCTTTAAACCAAAACAGAGTTACAACTGTCTAAGACACATCTCAGCCAAAAATACAGATGACTTGGCAACGATGCCTTGTGAGCTTGTAATTGGCATTTTTGGTAAACATTACCCCTGAAAAGGCATGTTGTACTGTACAAGTGGTTAAAAGCTACTATGATAGGTATCCAAGTACTACATCTATTCATCATTGTGAAATAACAGCTCATCAAACTCTCCAGGCATCAGGCCAATCATGACAAAGGTTCCACTGTATATTGGATGTTGTTTTAGGGCCTCTGGGTGCTCCTATAAGGGGCCTCTGTGGACTGTTTCAGGGAGACTGGGTGCTGGTGAGGTGTCAGTGTGTCAGCTCAGGATAAGGACAGTAATGCTGCATTCACACTACGAAAAGCCAAGCTAATGGTTTGCTTGGTAATTCAATGTATTCTCTATGCAAACCAGCTTTAAACATTTCCAAGCTTTTTTTTCAGCTTGGAAATGTTTAAAGCTGGTTTGCATAGAGAATACATTGTATTACCAAGCAAACCATTAGCTTGGCCTTTTGTAGTGTGAATGAATGAGGCATAAGGTTTATTACTCACAGCGCTCCAGTCTATCTGCTGTACCACTGCTGGCAGTCAGCCAAGCAGGGAGGAGAGTTACATGTCATCAGCTCTGACTCTAAACGCCTAGTTGCTCCCCGGTGAGCAGGTTTGTTCCTTGCATGGTTTCATCTGCCATCAGTGTGTGAATGGGTGACTGTATTGCACAATCTATGTAAAGCGTCTTGGATAAAGGCGTTATATAAATTCACTATTTATCACCTTAATAATGGTAATTTTTTTTTAAGGTTTTCAGGAAAAATGTAAAACTGATCCAAAATATTTCTTAATCATTACACCCAAAAAGTTAATGAATAATTATGAATATTAATGTAAAGAATAACACTGTCTGTCATGCATGTAACATAAGAGGATTAAATAGGATTAATCCTTGATTTAGGAAATGGCAACAAAAAAAGGCCTATTTTGGCCCTCTTTGACTTTAAAGGGCCCTATTTTCATCCATGCTAAACCCTAAACCCCTAAACTTCTTTGAGTTTTTAAACTATTTTGTTTCATAGAACAAAGTCATGATGTATTTGGTATTTTATAGAACACAGTCATGTCATGTATGTATTTCTATTTGGTATTTTATAGAACAACTCAGTCGTGTCATGTATTTGGTAGAAGCCCCAGGCTGTGGCTCAGGAGATAGAGCATCCGTTTATGGTCACCTCCATAACTGATGTATGAATGTGTATGAGTACATTCAAATTAAGCCTAATCACTGGAACGTTCGAAAGAAAGTTACTGTGAGATAACAGTATGGAAATGTTTTATCATGTGGCCTATGAAATTAAAATTCAGTTGAAGGGAGGTGAATGAGACGATTTGAATTTGGGGAGAATTTGAATGAACAGAAGGTGAAGGTAAGGAGGAGAGGAGCATAAAAGGCAGACTCTGCTCAGGCTCTGCTGTGGAGCAAGGTGTGACTGCAGGTGAGTAGACTACACACACACACACACACACACACACACACACACACACACACACACACACACACACACACACACACACACACACACACACACACACACACACTGTGGATATTACTACTGATACTTTATTGTATAAACATCACTGGCCAGATGGCCAAGAATTGGCGGCGCAGGTCACCCTGAGGTGTCTTACTAGGTTATATTATATATTTTTTTATTGTCATTCATTTTTTGTATTATCCCAACATCCTCTGGTTTAGGCTACAGAAGTTGTATGTTAATTAAGGTAAAATACAATAATACACATATCTTTGGAGCATCTAAAAGTGAGCTGCGAGGCTTTGCTTTGTGTTACATGTTAATGTTCAAGGGTTCAAGGTTCAACTGTATTGTCAACAATACCACTTGCAAGTAAAAGGCATGTAAAATTCATTGTGCGCTAAAAACCAACACAGCAGCCACAGTCTCAAGAGTAAAACCGTACACACCGGGGCGAATTAGCGAATAGCGAATTTGTGTAAAATTCGCTTTTTATTTAAAACCTTATACTGTAATGTCAATGCAAGCTTCCACACCGACGCAAATTTCGAAAAAGCGAAAAGGCGTCTGTTTCTGTCTCTTGTGTTGAATTTATCGAACGTTTGCAGGCGAACTCAAGTAAATGTACTTTTTAGTTACTTTACACCACTGCTGCTTCTGCGGGCTGCCTATCTGCTGCTGGGGAACGGTGAAGCGGGTGAACCATCTTTGTTTTGTTGAGATCACGTGATTTTGGCTGTGTTCTTCTTCGGTGATGCTGGGATCATTCACAGACTGCAGACAAGTGCTCTCTATCATAAACAGTGTTGGGCAATATTACTTGGGAGAGTAATCGTTACTTATTATTTATTACACCTTGGAAAAAGTAATAATATTATATTACTTATTACTTGGAAGTTGGAATCAAGAGTAATATCTAATATATTAAGTTATATTACTTTTTTTTTTTTTACCCCGCAAAAGAAAATAGATGTAGGCCTACAACAGAATCTGTTTAGCCAGCTCCTTTTAGAACTGAATCAAATTTATTGGAACAATAAGAGTCTCTGGGATGCAATTAAAAATATATATAATTAATGACAGGCTTTGTAATTAATTAATCGCAAATAATCACATTTTAATCGCACATCAATATTTGACCTGGGAACAGTGATAAACCTTTCTAATGGATTTTGGTACACAAGCGAATCAATTAATTATTAATATATATATAAGCTAAGCAACAACACATTGCTTATTTTTATTACATTTAAACACCCCAGTACTTTAGTATTTTGATCCTAGGCTCTGTACTTGGACTGCTCTTTCCCCTCTACACTCTACTCCTCAGAATAAATAAATATTAGGGTTTAGTCAGTGGTGATGTAAATAAAAGAAAGGGGTCCTATCAGCTATTAGACAAGGATATATGGAGACCCCTGTTGTAACTCTGAGGACCCTAGGGGTCCCGGACGACATGTTGAAGACCCCTGCCTATATTATCCTTATAATAAATATTTTCTTTTCTGGCTTAAAAGTGTATTTTATAAGTGATGTGGAGGGCTCTGGCGGGTTCCCACTAAGGAAAGTAGGCTTTCAACTCCCTAAAACCGTCTCTTTCGGTGAGTAGTGAAACTATGTGTATTTCTTATGTTTACATTTTACAACAGGCGAGATGCTAGCAGTTAGCACAAGGGCTCAGTCTATTGGAGGGCTGGAGGCTAAGCTAACGGCTAAACAGCAACATCGCATTGCGTTGCTTGAGGCTTGATGTGCTGTGGTGATATGCAAAGCATAATTTGCGAAGCCGTGCTTTTGTCCACGCTCCCGATTGCTTTTTAAATGTAAATGTCCCAGCCATCCACTTAGCGTTTTCGAGCTTGGGGATCCGCTATAGATGCGGTGGACGGGCCGCTTTTGGCCGTTTTGGCCTAGTTTTTTCGGGCTGCGAGGGGGTCCGCGGGGGTCCCCAAGGGTGGGGGACCCCTCGGGGACCCCCTGGGAGCCGGCCCCGTCCCTCCAGGTGGCTCTGGGGCCGAGCTGTGTCGCGCACCGTACACTGTGGACGACAGAATGTTGTGCTGCTGTTCAGCCTGTCTTCTATGACTGTTTGACAGCAGCCGAGCAGCGCTCACCCATAGCGCTCACCCCTCTCACATAAGCTACGTCATAACTGTGCGCAAGCTGCGGCAGATCTACAAGCTAGACAGCATCTCTGTTGATATGTGTTATAGTTTGTAGGTCTGTTCTATTTTTGCATGATGCGGCAACTTCAAGTAACGGGTAACGAGGGCTTTTTTTTGCGGAGTAAAGCGTTACATATTACCAGTTTTGACAGAGTAATACCTTATATTACTCGTTACTGGATAAAGTAATAATATTACAGTAATATATTATTAGTAATTCGTTACTGCCCAACACTGATCATAAACCACCTAAATTAGGCTTAGACGAGTGACTCGTCTTTGGCACTGAGGTGGAATTCAGATCAATCAATAATCAATGAGAAAATGAGGAGACAAGACATTATATTAGGTGGTGGTGGTGAAGTTTATGTAACATGATATCATGGACAGAAGTACAGTTTAACACTCTGGACAGTGGTAAAGTAGTTCTGCCAAGAATAATGGTCAGACACTAAAGTATATACTGTACGTGTGGCTTCAAGGCCTCTGGGACAAGCTGTACCATAACAAGATAGGCTTTACCAAAACAATAGCTACTCAGTCCTAGTGAGACATCTAGACTATTACAAGCTATCCAGTATCAATGATGTATCATAAGAGCTAGATATTATTAATATAATCAATGAACACATGATCTACTCTATAACGTCACACATAATCAATCATGATAATATTGTAAAAAACTACTACAGCACTATATGTGGACCTCGGACGAATTGACCAGTATACTTGTATTTGGCAGTAAAAGAGTTTTAAAATTCCTTAAATTCACTGTCACCTGACCTTTCCCTCCCCAGGATGCGTTTGGTGTGTTGTCTGGTCCTGGTGCTGGGAGGGTTGCAGCTGACCTGTGCTCAGCAGCTCAGGGTGGGAGCCTGGAACGTCCAGAGGTTTGGCCCGTTGAAGGCCAATCTTCCGGGTGCTCTAGCTACTGCTCTAAATAGACAACCGACACCTCAAGAAACCCAAAAGGCAGACGACATCCTGGAGTACATCGCCATGGTACGACACATGCACTGCAGGCAGGGGTGTCGCACCAAATTCCGGGCCCTCGCGGGCCCCCCATGAATGTTCTTCATGAGGGGAGGGGGTTTGAGCCATTTAGACTGGGAACGCATTATTACATACATATCAGACTGAATTCTTAAGTACGAAGTTGCTGTGCATAATTCTTAGCCTTGTGCAGGAGAAGAGACGAGAGAAGCAAGAAGGTGTTCCTCCGTTCAGTTTATTAGACACAGACAAACAGAGAGCAGCGATTCCTGGAGCATTGGACATCCGGTGAGCCTGTCGGCTCTCCGGTGGGACACACACACACTAACATACCGTACGTGTTCAGGGTAGCTTATATTAGCCATTCTGTCAATTATTGCAGGCCTGCAGCCTGGCTTATCTTTAACCCAAACCTTGAAAAGAGACACACATAGGGTGAGAGTGACCCCAGCTGTTGTTCAGTCACTTACATTAAAAAAATGCTGGCTCAGCTTAACCTATAATACTAAGAATATGGAGTTCTTACGATACTACAAGGGGACACAGGGAGAACATGCAAACTCCACACAGAAAGGCCCTTTCGCCAACCCCACCTTAGGGTATGGGCACTGACTGATGATGACTGATGCTGCACTATTCCAATGTTACATTGAAACTTTAAAGAGGTGGTGCCATAGTTTTGTTCTTTTTCTGGTTTGCATGTGATAGGAGGTTGACAGTACTTCATTAGACCCCCTGGTGTGGTTGTTATGAGCAATTATGTAGTCCATTTGTATTTTGTATTTCTTCCTGGAGGCTGACACCTTGCGGGTCAAAAATGCCAATCCAAAAACACATAAAATGGCATCATATAATCATCCCCTCCCCTTTTACCAATGATTGGCAATCACCCAACACTGTGGGTGTGGCTAACTTCAGCTGGGTCACCACCCACCATGACAACCAGGCATACTTAATGAACTGGTGAGTGTGTGGCCACATAAAAAAAAAAATTGTAACTCTTACTGTGCAATCTTTTGGAAAACGTCCTCCTCCTAGTATAATCATAATACCTGATAATCATGTTTTAGGGGGGAAACAAATCATGGAACTGCATCTTTAAGCGCACTATACTGTTATTGTGAAGAAGCAGAGGCCATATTGCAGTTTTTCCTTTAAATAACCCTAAGATCTCCTAAGCCTACAGTAACGGTGTACACTTTCAGTAGAATTAACACATTTGTTGTTACAGGAAACAGTTGGTTTGCATTTTACATTCTATCAAAACATGAAAATAAGTTTAAAGAGGTGGTGCCATAGTTTTGTACTCTGTTCTGTTTTTCATGTGTCTAGGAGGTTGAAAGTACTTCATTAGACCCCCTGGTGTGTGTTTTTTTTTTAGAAATGATGTATTCTCTTAGTATTTGTTTGTTTTCTCTTGGAGGCTGCCACCTTGTGGTCAAAAGTGTCAGTTAAAAAACACAGATACTAAGTATGTCACAGTATCAACTCCTCCCCAATTACCATTCACCCAACACTGTGGGGTGTGGCTATCAGCTGGGTCACCACCCACAAAGGCATCCTTGCATACTTAATGAACTGGGGGTGTGGCCACATAAAAACCCAATTTTAACTCTTTCTGTATACTTTTTTGGAAAAAATCTTCCTCCTAGTTGACCTAGTATAATCATAATACCTGATAATCATGTTTTAGAGGGGCGGGAAATCATGGCACCACCTCTTTAACTGCTGTTACAACTGATGAAAAGTCAACAAACAGGTAAAAAGTAATGTCATTGTTTCCTTCTAATTGTGTTTTGTAGGTTATCCGTGAATATGACGTCATTCTGATCCAGGAGGTGATAGACAATCCAGCTAATGTGCCTGTGATCACTGCACTGATGAACAAGGTCAACAGCGGCCTGTAAGACCACCTCTGTGTTCCAGTGATTTTACATTGTTTTCAGTCAATGTCCAGGTTGTATTAGTAGCACTGAGAAGTCATGGTGGTCTCCTGGTCAGTTGCGCTCAGGGCCACATGGACAGAATAATGAGCTGGGTTGAATTTAAAACGTTATGTTTAGGCAGTGGTGGAAAGTAATTAAGTACATGGGTTAGGGTTAGGGTTAGGGTTAGGGTCAATTTTGACATACATTTACTCAAGTAATTCTATTTTTCAATACTTTTATAGTTCTGGACCACTACATGTGTCAGAGGCAAGGTGTGTGTAAATGTGTTTGTGTTTATTCATCTCAGACTACCTCCACAATACGATAAAGTCTTCAGTGATCCACTGTGTCACGGGGTCTGCAGTCACAAGGAGCGATACCTCTACATCTACAAGTACAGTAAAACACATGATACCTCTACATCTACAAGTACAGTAAAACACATGATACCTCTACAGGGGAAATCTCGCTCTTTCCAACGACCGCCAGTTCGACAAAGGAGCGTCGGGAGGGTTAGCGACTCACCAGAAGGAGGTTAGGTTAAGGGTAAGGGCTAGAGTCGGGTGTCGAACAGATGACATGTTGTAACAGCGAAGCTATCCCCCTCTACATCTACAAGTACAGTAAAACACATGATACCTCTACATCTACAAGTACAGAAAAACACATGCATTTTTACAGGAAATGGAAAGTGGCTCTCACTTCACAGTGTGAAAATAGCTAATCTACAAGCTCACAATGTGTCATGATGTGACACAATGTGAGCTTGTAGATCAGATCAGCTATTTTCACTAGTTTGGGTCCCGTGAAGACAAACAATTTGTCTTTTGGGTCTCAATTAAAATACGTGTGTGCACACGCATGGCGTTTGGAACGTATCAATATTATATGAAGTCAGCGTGTGTGAGTGTGTAAGCTAGGCTAGTGTCATATAGCCTTGATGTACAGATTGATGTTTTGATTGTTTTGAAATGTATTGAATAGGTTCTCGATCTATGACTACTATAGAGTCATAGAGTCATGTGACTCGCTCATCCCCCAGTGCACGGAAGTAATTTCTCTATGGAAAATAACATTGGGTCATCTTAAAATTGTCTCATAGGCATTGTGGTCCAAAAATAAACAAACTGTCTTCGCGATATTTGATAAAGTCTGTTTCTAGCGAAAATTTCACTAATTCGGCGACAGTAACATTAGCGTTTTCTAAGTTGATTCTCCATATCCATATCAAGTCAAACCGTTGAGATTATTTGTTTATATCAGTTCTTATATGACGCGATATGAAAAAAATCTATGGGAATTCAGAATGGGGGTTGGGGGGAGGGCGTGAACCAGGTAGGATGGGTAAATGACGTCAAACTTCGTTGCTCTATTAGTGATGTAGCTTAGGGCCAGATTTTAGCAAAAAACAGACGCGGCTGACAAAAAAACAAATTATTTCCACGTGTTCTCCATCAAGATAAGTTTCATTTTGGATGGGGGGGGCCACGTCATCGATGGCAGAAGGCGGCCATCTTGGACCCTGGTGCCAATATCTCAGCATCCAAGCAGGGAACACGAGCGGAGTGGAGCGGTGACAAAAGCCGTTCCGCACTCCAGAGGGCTCTTGTCCCACTCGCTCGTCACTCTGGTTGGCCACCGGGCCGCTCCGCTCCCCACCGCTCCGTCGCTCAACTTGATTTTCGCATCTCTTGCTCTGCGCTTGCTCCACGCTCCGCTCAGGGTCGTCAATCAGAGTCAAAAAAGTAGTTTGCTACCATGTCCGAAACACTTTCTCCTTTGCCAGTGTGTTCCCAACACAAATGCCTGTGTTAATGTGAGCCTAGGCTTTGATGGAGACTTGGAGAGCTGTCCACTCGGCACTGTTTTGTTGGAAACATGCAGCGCGCGGCCCCAACAGGAACGGCTCGGAGCGGAGGAGGGTCGGCGCTCAGACCCATTATAAAAGTCGCTTGCTCACGCTCCACTAAAAAACGGCTCGCTCTGCTCCCCGCACCGCTCGCGCTCCACTCCGCTCGTATGCCCTGCTTCCAAGCCACTTAATAAGGTCAATCTTGGTGTCAAAATATACATGTATTGGGACATGGAATACAATAAAACTATAGTGATTATCAATGAGTGACTAATTCTGCCAATAGTGGATAATTTGGTTCATTCTGGAAACAAATGGACGTGCAAAACTATGTATCTCCACCTCTGTCCTGTTAGTCCCTCTAGGCCCTAGGGTTAGTGCAAAACAAATGCTTGCAATGGATTCAGCATCATGACAAACCCCTAGTTAGACCCCTCACATCCTACTTAAAGCAGATTTTTTTCTGGGTATTTACCTCCTGTATAGAAAGTCGATGGGAGCCCAACTTGATTTGGCCACTGTGGGTATTTGCAGTGAGCAGATTATGGTAGATTTTTTATCCTGGCTAGTAGACCTAATTTCCTGTCAGAATCAGTTGAGAAACTAAATAACACAATTTTTTCCAACCTGAGTGGATTTTTTTCCTAGAATTACTAGACTAATTTAATAAATAGTATTCTTTGTTTTTTCTTTTTCATTTAACCATGAACCTAACCTAATTTGGTTTCATTCTTGTTGTTAGAATGAGAACAGTGAGAAGTGGAAATCCCTATCAGTACCAACCTGTTCCTCTACGCAACACTTTCACCAGACCACCCTTCATTGCCGTGTTCAAATCCATCCTTCATGGTAAGCTGCATCAATTACTTAGTACAGAATACAAAAAAACTATTATTGAACTCAAGTCTCCATAGTGTGAGTAATCAATAGAAAAAGGGTCATTTTGGGGGTGAACTACTCCTTTAACACAAATTCTTAAAACAATAACTGCTTTCTCAAAACTGCACACACAAAAGTGAAAACCTCACACACAAAATGATAAACCCTGACACTCCCTTCGCAAGATGACTCTTGGCCATCAAATCTCTTACCCCTTAAGTGCTGTTCGGGTCATTTTGACCCGTTTTACATTTTCATTTGGAAAAAAAAGGTAGAAGTTAAAAATGTTTCCACCTGAAACTCACTGGCCTTAAAGATTCTTCTGAGATGAACATGTAAAAAAAATATTTTTGCACTACACCCATGCTACACCCCCCTCATATTTTTTGAACCTTAAGTGCTGTTCGGGTCATTTTGACCCGGAAGCACAGAAATACACAGTATTATGCCAAAACACAGACACACAGTCACCCCCACTTCTAACACCCCCCTTCCGAAGCCCCATTCCGAACCCTCCCCCCCTTCCTATAAGCATGAGCAATATTGCCCAGTATTAAATGAAGTCTTTTTTTTTACATGGATTTCAGCTAAATCAGTAAAAACGCCTAGCTCTTTCAGTGTTTAATGTGATATAGCAAAGCAGAAATGCAAACATTTACCAAATATATCATATGAATTGTTTGGTATTGAGTCAAAGTCAATGTATCATGATGATTTGTTAAGTTAAAATGTATATTAGTGTTGTTTTTTTTAAACCAAATATCCACCGGGTCAAAATGACCCGAACAGAACGAAGGTGTAGTGAATCTGAACAGAACTTAAGGGTTAACTGCTCATAACATGGAACTCTTGTTTTCATTTGGTACACACAGAAATATTTTCAAATTACACACACATAGCATTCATTGAGTAGCCTACATAGTAATTGCTGCGCACTACCAAGCATCTACAGCACACTGAAATGCAAAATCTAAAACACAATCATAGAATTGGAACACACCATATGAACGACAATGACTCTGGAGAGTGAGCCATTTCTCCTTTTGTAAAATAAAAAAAAAAACATGTAGGCCTACTGTTTTCATAGTCAAATGTAAAACAGCACACAAATATGCAGACAAAATGTTTTGGTACATGATTTAAGCATCCCGTTCCTGTCTGCATTGCCACAAGTATTTTGTTGCAAGCTTACCTCGCATTTAGTATGTAAACCCGCGGATCATTTCCATGCGCCACGCCTCATGTCACATCAAGATCCCTGATGTCATCAATATTAAGCCCATATCTGGGAATGCCCTTATATGGACATATTGGGCTCTATTTTAATTGTCTTAAGTACCAGCTCTTATGACTTAACTTAAGACTTGGAGGCGTGGCCAATGCTGTTTGACTGTTTTGAGTGGCCAAACAGCATTGGCCACACCTCCAGGTCTTAAGTTAAGTCATAAGAGCTGTTACTTAAGACAATCAAAATAGAGCCCATTGTGTCAGTCTCATGATAACCAGTGGTTGTGGTTGTCGCGATGCGACACAAGTCACACTTGAAAATGTATTCCGTCCTTGTCCCTTTTATGCCCATATGGAGATCCTTGATGTCATCAATATTTAGACGATGATACACAAAAGAAAAAGAAGAAGAAGCCCATTTCTGGGAATGCCCATATATGGACATATTGTGTCAGTCTGTTGTTTCAGCCCCAAGGGGCGAGGTCACTTCTCGCCCCTTAGGGCGTCTTACTGGTGTGTGAGGTTTTCAGTTTTGCGTGTGCAGTTTTGAGAAAGCCGTTTTTGTATTGAGAAACTTGTGTTAGCAAAGGTGAAAAAACTGTATTACTGTAACACTTCACTATGTCCTCCTCCCTCCCTCTCCTGTATCTCTCCTGTATCTCTGACTCTCCACAGTTATTAAGCCCTTGGAGTTTGTGTTGATCCCCCAGCACACCAAACCCGAGAGGGCCGGATACGGAGAGATTGATGCTCTGGTTGATGTGGTGAGATATATCACCTACCCCCCACCCATCGGTTGGGGACCCCAGGTAAAACCTCAACCAGCTTGTGGATCTTACAGTTGGACCAGGAGGCAGAGCGGCCCCAAATAAAAATCTTTAACACCATTTTATGATAATTACAGTAATTTTTAAGCTGGGCGGCCACTAAGTGGAGAGGTCCAATCCTTCTGTAGCATAGGCTCACAGAGCAGAGAGACATCACATGATGATTGGCCCACTGACTTGCCTATCATCTGAATACCAGCCTAGTAGCCCAATGACAGGCTACTGTGGCCCAGGAATCCCACCCAAACATAAAACATGCACTTCTTCATGAGAAGAAAATACTTGGAACAGTTGAAACGGCACATCCAGGGGTGTCACACCAAATTCCCCCCCATGAATGTTCTTCATAGGGGAGGGGGTTTAGACTGGGAACCCATTTAGACTGGGAACGCATTATTTATTACGCATTATTTTGTGCAGTCAAGAGCACAGCAACACACACATCACATCTCATGCCCCATGCACACGAGGTGGTTTCTACGAGACAACGCCAAAATTAAAAGTCAGATATGCGTTCCGTTCAGACGACAACAGCATTTTTGAGACAAACCCTTGTCTCATTGTAGCCAGCTCATTGGCTAATTTAATCATCACACGGCCAGTGAGAGTTCGCGCTTTCAGTGTTGCTATCGATACGTGAGAGAACCCATAGCCTAGGGTGCTGCCTCCCACACACCCCCTCCATTCTAGCTGCGCACATATTGAGACATCATGCTCTAGGGTGAAATTCACAGTGCAAACTGTTCAGAGCATGGCTGGGGCTGGGCTGGGCCAGATTCTCTGGATCAATATAACTATTATGTATTTGTTACATTATATACATAAACTTTATGTATACAATGTGGTGTTCCTGTAGTCAGTGTATGTCCTATCGGTCTCTCTCTCTCTCTCTCTCTCTCTCTCTCTCTCTCTTTCTCTCTCCCCATAACAGAACATACTGCTGCTGGGTGACTTCAACGCAGCCGGCACCTATGTCACTAAGACAGACTGGAATGACATCCGTCTCCGCACGCAAACAAACGAGTTCCATTGGCTCATCCAAGATAACATGAACACTGCTGTGTCTCACAGTGGCCCCGGCAAGACACCCTATGCCTATGATAGGTAGACAAACTCGTATACACACACACACACACACACACACACACACACACACACACACACACACACACACACACACACACACACACACACACACACAGGCATGCATGCACAAGTAAACGCATGCACGCTCAGACACGCACTCACGTACGTACACAAGTAAAATGAAAATAATAAAAATCAAAACAAGTTTGAAGTGAGCGGTGGATTTGGGAACACGTGCACACACACACACACACACACACACACACACACACACACACACACACACACACACACACACTAGGGCATTAACGACTCAATTCCCCTTTTTTCAACTTTCAACTTTCCCTGATGGGAGTCGACTTACCGGTATGTAATCAAGTCGATTGAGTGGATTTGTTGATTTTTTGGTTATCTAGGTCGTTAATGCCGTAACACACACACACACACACACACACACACACACACACACACACACACACACACACACACACACACACAGATAATATAACATTGAAAAGGACATAAAGGCCACATCTCCTGTCACCTCTCGTTATTTCTAGGATTGTGGCAAACACCCTCATGTTGCAACGTGTTGCGGTTATCCCTAACCCTAACCCTCCTCCTCCTACATTCTACCATGCTGGACCCGTGCGGTTTGATCTACAATGGCAACTCCCCATTGACCCCACCAGCATCCCACCAGCACGAATACCAGTAAGTGGATCTTGAAAAAAAAAAAAAAAAAAAAAAAAAAAGCTTTCCAGCCTTAAAGGACAACTTTTTTTTTACAACAAGGGTTCATATAATAATAATTTTATAATTTAGATAATTAGATAACTTGTATGCACGCCCCCACCCATCCCTAAACTCCATTGATGCCATGTTTTACTATTTAAATATTTCAAATAGCTGATTTACAAGCTCACTACGTGTCGATGTACCGGATCGGCTATTTGAAGTATTTTAAAATGTTTTTCAAAATAAAAATTAAATGAAATTGAAAAAAGGCCAAAAGGGTTAGGGTTAGGGCATGCACAAAAGTAGAGTTGAATAAGCCCATTCCCAAGATTCACCACAATCTTTCATAAGGGTAATAATAATAATAATAATAAGTGTAATAAGGGTAACAATAATAATAATGATAATCTTTATTTATATAGCACCTTTCATGACAAGGAATGCAGCTCAAAGTGCTTTACAGTGCAAAAGAGATTGTATACATGATAAAAACAAAATAAATTCAAACCATAAAACACACAAAAAAAAACATTCAAAACCTTCAGTAAAGGCTGTAAAGCCCTAAGAACGGAACAATCCAAAACAATGAAGTTTAAATAGGAGTAAAAGAAAACATAGAGAATTAAAAATCAACTAAAAGCAAGAGTGAAGAAATAGGTCTTGAGTTGTGCTTTGAAGCTATCCACAGAGGAAGTCTGTCTTAGGTGAGCTGGGAGCTTATTCCAGGCAGTTGGGCCGTAAAAACAAAAAGCTGCCTCACCATATTTTTTATATGTCATATCCGGTACGTCAAGCAGGTTAGCGCAGGTTAAGACCTGAGGGAGCGGTTAGGGACGTATCTAGACAGGCAATCCTTGAGATATGGCGGAGCCAGGCCATTGAGTGCTTTAAAAACAAGTAGAAGAATTTTAACATTTAAACAAGAGGGAGCCAATGCAGTGAGGCTAAAACTGGAGTAATTATGATCTCTCATCCTAGTTTTAGTTCAAAGTCTGGCTGCCACATTTTGTACTAGTTGTAGCCTATCAGTAGATTTCTTTGGGAGACCAGATAAAAGTGCGTTACAGTAATCCAGATGAGAAAAAAAGAAGGCGTGGATGAGCGTTTTTGCGTCGTCAAGCGACAGATAGGCTCTAATAAAGTCAAGGGAAAAAAGGGTGATTTTTGTCTGAACGTGGTTTCGTCGGTAAAAGTTTTTTTCTCAACTGATTCTTGTAGCTTGGGGTCACCTCTTAAGGATTCAAGATGATGACCAGTGATATCCATTGAGCATTTATTATTATTATTATTATTATTTGGCTCCCATCAACTTTTTATAGGAAAATACCCAGAAAAAGATTATTTAAATCAAGTTGGGCTCCCATCGACTTTAGTGATGAAAAGTGATGAGTCATCACTTTTCAGAGTTTTGTGGGTGTTGTGGTGACCCCGAAGGTCGCCGACTCGGGCGCCCTAGCTAAATCATAAGAGCATGCCCTGGGCTACTTCTGTGCAAAATTTTGCACTTTTAGACTGATTAGCACGAGAAAAAAAACCCTAAGGCCTCCTCCTCCGACTAACATGAATACTCACCCTTACGTGTATTGTTTTCTGAGGCTATTTCTAGCCCACGGAATGTTTTTTGTGCAAAACAAACGCCTGCAATGGATTCAGCATCATGACAAACCCCTAGTTAGACCCCTCAGATCCTCCTTAAATACCCAGAAAAATAATCTTTTTCTGGGTATTTTCCTCCTGTATAGAAAGTCAATGGGAGCCCATGTTTCAGGCATTAAGGGGTTAATAATAAAAAATGCTCAATGGATATCACTGGTCATCCTCTTGAATCCTTAAGAGGTGACCCCAAGCTACAAGAATCAGTTGAGAAAAAAAAAATTACAGGCGAATCCACGTTCACCCCCACGGCTCCCAGACTCTAATATGTATTAAAATTCAATTCTGCATCGATAATCACTCCCAGGTTCTTTACTGAGGTGTTGCTTTGTTTAGCTAGGTTACAGAGTCTACTTAAAATCGATTCTCTCTGCTCATTTGACCCAATTATGAGGACTTCTGTCTTGTCCTCATTTAACTTCAGAAAGTTGTCGTTCATCCAGCATTTTATATGCTAACCCCTACCCCTAACCCTAACCTAAGTATGCGTCTCCTTTTTTTTTTTTTTTTTTCGTATCAAAATAGTATCGAACTGAACCAAACCTTGAATTGTGTGAACCGTTGCACCTTTTAGAACTTTAGCATGGTGTTAGGTATGGGCATAAGAAAAAACAGTGCAAATGATTTGGGCTTACCACCTGGTGGACTGTTGCGATAACTCAGTTGTTGGGGCATTAAACCATATTGACCGCTTTATATGTATATATTTTATATAATGTTGTCAATTCTCTTTTCCACAAGGCAAGCGATATCAGTGACCATTTCATTGTGGAGGTGTATCTGCAATAAGGCCTGCTGCATGGGCCCTGCTACAACAACCAATCAACACCCTGATCCCTGCTACAACAACCAATCAACACCCTGAGCCCTGCTACAACAACCAATCAACACTCTGAGCCCTGCTACAACAACCAATCAAAACCCTTCACTGAATAATTTGATTGATTTTGGTCTTCAGTGAAGAAATTATCACGCTCTTTTCGAGAATAAATAAAGAATTCAATCAATCGATGTCACAATGAATTATAATGACAATAAAAATTACAGCAAATTACACCTGTCCAGATCTGGATTATCAAACTGATCTCTGTTGGTATTTTCACTCCAGTGGTACGGCACTGCCATCTAGTGGTGATGTCAAAAATGAATTTTGGCGTCTTCACTTGGGTTTGTTGGCCATCAAGGCACAATACTTCTCAACACACGCATGACTGAACGTGAGATTTAGAAATGGAATTAGATTGCTCAGGAAACACTCAAAAATATTTATCTCATATTTACAAAACGTCTCAAATGGTAGGGAAAAAAAACAAAAAAACAAGACTTGGCTTGTATGTTAGGGAAAAGTCATGAAAGGGCAAATTTCTGAGTATCCGGAGCAAACCCAAACCACCTCAAAATCCCAAAATCAGGCTCAGTCATGCGAGTGTTAAAAACACACACATTTGCTTTCGAGTGGCACAACCCTGAAACAGTGGTAAATCAGCCAACAACCCACTCCCTCTCATGGTAAAAATGGCTTATATTTCGTTTGTTTTGCCAGCAAAGTGAACCTGTGTTTTGTAAACCTTTTGAGTGATGTTATCCTGGTCGTAGGCTGGACATCTTGAACAATATTAATGTCCAATCAGACACGATTGGTCATCAGGCACGTGCACACACATAGACATCAAAGGGGGCTTGAGCCCCTAACCTTTTATCTGTCTGTAAAAAAGTGCCCTCTCCAGACCATGAATGCAGTTTTTACTGTGGTGAAAGAAATGAAAATTCCCTCTTTCCATGCCATACCTGAAGGCAGCATTCAAGAGAATTGCCTTGTCAAAACTCTCCTGAACTTGAATGCGGCATCTTATGTTGAAAGAATTGCCCTCGCTGTGTAGAAAGCCATGCCGTTATACGCCACATCTCCAGTATTCACTTGCTTATGGTTAGTTCACTGTGGTATCAAGCACTGAATATCCGAAATAGCAGACATCCAAGCTCACGCGACGTGCATTGTGAGCTTGGAGGTCTGCTATTTTCGATATTTCCACCAAAAGGCCCTTTTAGAAATTTCAGCCCCTGCCTCTCTAACATTCTCTGCAAGTCCCTGTCGGTCATGCTTCGCTTGACACAATATATCATTTGTTGTTGACCTTTTTTGACCTCTGATTGGACATTATATCGTCCATAATATCCTGTCTTACCACCCTGACAACATCAGTCAAAAGGTTCACAAGTTTACAAGCTTCTTGTGACATCACAATACAGTATAAATAGGCAAACACACTTCTAATTTAACATAGTGATCATTATGATCATTCATGTTTACTTAAAATCATTTGTTGTTGTTGTTGATTGATTGATTGATTGATTGATTGATTGATTGATTGATTGATTGATTGATTGATTGATTGATTGATTGGTTGGTTGGTTGGTTGATTGATTGATTTTATTTGATGAATTCATGACAGAATTATCCGGACAGCACAGACTTAATTCCGTTGCAATCCAAAACAACAAATCATATATGGTAACTAATATCATGTCATTCTAAAATCTCTATACTAAAACATTCTGATAAAAACAAAATGAGACCAGTTACAGAAAACAAATAAAATTAAGAAATAAATAAAACATTACATTTAAAACACCCAATAGTAACCGTACCAACAATGTCATTTTAGGCCCACCCTGCTCTATAGCTTGCTGTGGCCAAATACATATCATTTTGGGGTATTCAATAGACTTGCACAAATTTTCAAGATTTTTCAAAAAATAGCAGATCTACAAGCTTTCTGTTGTTGTTGTTGTTGTTGTTGTTGTTGTTGTTGTTGTTTAGGCCTTGCTGTCCTGGCATTTGGCTTGTGTGTTTTCAAAAGGCTGACAACATCAACGTCAAAATGATGAAATGCCAGGCCTGGTGTGAGATATGATCTACCGGACGACACGCTTCAATGTGACATTGGCGATAAAGTCGACCACTTCTGTATCTTAGTCACTTCTCTCTTTTTAATCTTTTTGTCATCAGTGTCCTCCCACAGAGGGAGAAGGAAACGGATCACGATTTCAACATGTATCCGTTCCATCAGCTTGGGCAGACACTAGTTTGGTCTGGTATACAGTAGAATGCAGTGGTGTAAAGTAACTAAGTAGATGTACTTAAGCCAGCTCAGTGGCCTTGTGGTTAGAGTGTCAGTCCTGAGACTGTGAGGTCTGGGTTCGATTCCTGGTTGAGTCATACCAAAGACTCTGAAAAATGGGACCCAGTGCCTCCCTGCTCGGCACTCAGCATCAAGGGTTGGATTGGGACATACTAGCATTATGTCCAGGGGGTGTAATTGTACTAATAAAATGCCTCACGCTACAGAAACAGGAGAATGGCTCGGCAAGGCTTACTTACTGTCCTTAAGTACACTTTTGAGTTGTTTGTATTACTTGAGTAATTCCTATTTCAAAAACTTCTACTCCACTACATGTATCCAAATTACTTACTCCACTATCATTATTTGAAAACTTAAGTTACTAGTTACTAGTTACAGTATAATATAATAAAACATACATAAACCACTATTTTATACCTTGGATATTTGAAATACTTGCTAGCTATGCGACACGTTGTAGGCTTGTAGATTTGATATTTTCAAACATTACATACTTTTACTTTTGGTACTTTAAGTACATTTTGATGCCAACACGTTCATACTTTTACTGAAGTACATTTTGTAATTCAGCACTTTTACTTGTAACAGAGTATGTCTACATAGCTGTAATGATACTTTTACTAAGTAAAACATTTTAGTACTTTTTCCACCACTGGTAGAATGTCATGTTGGGGCTCGGATCTTTGTTCTGTGCTGTGTGTCAGTAGTGTACTTATGTTCATGTACGCTGACATGGTTATGGGCTAAGATATGACCTCGTCAATCCCCGGCCACTGACGACCCCGGAGCAGCTGAGTGACCTTGCTATGAGCCACCCGGGCCGCTCTGCTGAAGAAGAGAACCAAGCAAGGTGGATGACAACGCAGGCGTTGGAAAGGACGTCAACAACCTGCTGCTGATGCTATCTCTGCTCCCTGATGCCCTGGGCCACCACAACTTCCCTCTGAGCAATGACTTGCTACTGTCTAGCTGTTTGGCTTTTTGTCATGTCTAAAGTGATGAAAAAAGTACTCACATTTCGTACTTAAGTAAAAGTATCAATACTGTGATGCAGTTGTTAGGGTGCCCTCACACCAAAATACCTATGAGAAGTGGAATCCGCGTTCCGCCAATGCATTCCAATGGGAAGGGAGCGTTTTTTGCAGAAATCCTCTGCTGGCATGAAACCACTTCACTCTCATTGAAATGCATTGGCAGAATGCGGATTCCACTCTCATAGGTATTTTGGTGTGAGGGCACCCTTACAAGTAAAAGTCCAGAATTCAAAATATACTTGAGTAAAAGTACAAAAGTATTGGCATCAAAATGTACTTTAAGTACCAAGAGTAAAAGTATTCTTCATGCAGAATGCCCCATTTCAAGTTTTCAAACATATGCATATCTTTAGAAAATAGTAGATCTACTAGCTCACATAATGTACATAAGCTCACACCGTAGGGCTGAATTGGTATATTGGTCGAAAAATCTCCGGTTTTGGGGGACATTCTGTAAGGCTGCACCCCCACACCAAAGAATGAATTCCCCATTCCACCACTGCATTTCAATGAGAACGAGCGTTTTTTTTTTTTTTTTGCTGAAATCCTCTACTGGCATGAAACCGCACCAGTCTCATTGGAATGCATTGGCAGAATGGGGAAACCAATATCATAGGTACTTTGGTGTGTGTGCACCCCAACAGGAGACATGATCAAATAACAGGAGACTTCTTCCAAAAACAGGAGGGTTGGTAGGTATGCCTTTCCTCTGCACAAATTATTTGTGCATTCTTATACACAGACTATTCTTAATATCGGATCTTTGTTCTGTGCTGCGTGTCAGTAGTGTACTTGTGTTCATGTACGCTGACATGGTTATGGGCTAAGTCAAGATATGACCTTGTCAATCCCCGGCCACTGACGACCCCGGAGCAGCTGAGTGACCTTACTATGAGCCACGCGCTCTGCTGAAGAAGAGAACCAAGCAGGGTGGATGACAACGCAGGCGCTGGAAAGGAAGTCAACAACCTGCTGCCGATGCCATCTCTGCTCCTTTCATCTCTCTCAAATAAGGGGTCCTTGGCCTGAAAACGTTGAAGACCCCTGCAATATATCATTCGTTGTTAACCGTTTTCTGACCGCTGATTGTGGACCTTATATTGTCCATAATATACAGCCTTACAACCCAGAAAACATCAGTCAAAAGGTTCACAAGTTTACAAGCTTCTCGTGACATCACAAATGTATAAACTATAAATATAGGCAACCACTATTTTAATTTAACATTGTGATCATTATGATTATTTCTGTGAACTTAAAATGATTTGTTGTTGTTGTTTAGGCCTTGCTGTCCTGGCATTTGGGTTGTGTGTTTTCAGAAGGCTGACAACATCAACGTCAAAATGATGAAATACCAGGCCTGGTGTGAGATACGATCTACCGGACGACACGCTTCAATGTG
The DNA here is from genome assembly GCF_963921795.1 of Nannobrachium achirus. Taxonomy (NCBI): domain Eukaryota; kingdom Metazoa; phylum Chordata; class Actinopteri; order Myctophiformes; family Myctophidae; genus Nannobrachium; species Nannobrachium achirus. The sequence goes on along the minus strand of NC_137823.1, from coordinate 14,057,056 downwards.
ACGTTGGCGATAAAGTCGACCACTTCTGTATCTTAGTCACTTCTTCTCTCTTTTTAATCTTTTTGTCATCAGTGTCCTCCCATAGAGAGTGAAGGAAATGGATCACGATTTCAACATGTATCCGTTCCATCAGCTTGGGCAGATACTATAGTTTGGTCTGGTATACAGTAGAATGCAGTGGTGTAGTAACGAAGTAGATGTACTTAAGCAGTACTTAACCACCTCAGTGGCCTTGTGGTTAAAGTGTCAGTCCTGAGACTGGGAGGTTGGGGTTCGATTCCTGGTTGGGTCATACCTAAGTGGGACCCAGTGCCTCCCTGCTTGGCACTCAGCATCAAGGGTTGGATTGGGGGTCCCTGTGGCATACTAGCATTATGTCCAGGGGGTGTAATTGTACTAATAAAATGCCTCACGCTACAGAAACAAACTTCTACTCTACTACATGTCGGATCCAAATTACTTACTCCACTATCATTATTTGAAAACTTTAGTTACTAGTTACTAGTTACTACAGTATAATATAATAAAACATACAAAAAACACTATTTTATACCTTGGATATTTGAAAATAGACGATCTACAAGCTCAAAAAGCGTTGCTAGCTATGCGACACGAGTCACACGACACGTTGTAGGCTTGTAGATTTGCTATTTTCAAACATTACATACTTTTACTTTTGGTACTTTAAGTACATTTTGATGCCAACACGTTCATACTTTTACTGAAGTACATTTTGTAATTCAGCACTTTTACTTCTAACAGAGTATGTCTACATAGCTGTAATGATACTTTTACTAAGTAAAACATTTTAGTACTTTTTCCACCACTGGTAGAATGTCATGTTGGGGCTCGGATCTTTGTTCTGTGCTGTGTGTCAGTAGTGTACTTATGTTCATGTACGCTGACATGGTTATGGGCTAAGATATGACCTCGTCAATCCCCGGCCACTGACGACCCTGGAGCAGCTGAGTGACCTTGCTATGAGCCACACGCTCTGCTGAAGAAGAGAACCAAGCAGGGTGGATGACAACGCAGGCGCTGGAAAGGACGTCAACAACCTGCTGCTGATGCTATCTCTGCTCCCTGATGCCCTGGGCCACCACAACTTCCCTCTGAGCAATGACTTGCTGCTAGTCGAGCTGTTTGGCTTTTTGTCATGTCTAAAGTGGTGGAAAAAGTACTCATATTTCTTACTTAAGTAAAAGTTTCAATATTGCGATAAATACCAGCTGTTACAAGTAAACGTCCAGTATTCAAAAATGTACTTGAGTAACAGTAAAAAAGTATTGGCATCAAAATGTACTTTAAGTACCAAAAGTAAAAGTATTCGTTATGCAGAATGCCCCATTTCAAGTTTTCAAATGTATGCAAATCTTTAGAAAATAGCAGATCTACAAGCTCTACATGTATATAATGTACATAAGCTCACATGTATATAGGGCTGAATTGGTGGATTTGGAGGTTGGATACTTACCGGTATATCAGGCTTTACAATAGGATACATTAAAAAAGATTACATTAAAAACCCCAAAGTAGGCCAACAGAAATTGATTTGATGACTAAAGCAAGTTGAATTTAATAACAGCCTAACATGAATTACTTAAAAGTTAATATCTCTATTAGCCGGGCAGATAACAGAAATAATCGTTCACTTGCGGATACAAGCACCAAAATTGGCACACATACTCCTTAGGGATTGCTCTTTTCATAAAACCATCTGGCCAAATCAAATTTCAAGATGGTGGCCATTTTTCAAGATGGCCGCCATAAAATACCATAGACCTGTCCTATTTGAATGATCTTGGTGTCAAATCATACATTTTTCACTATGTAGAATCCAAATTTGGACCCATGGACTTACTCACTGGCTTCCTTGTACCATATATCAGTCCCGGAATCCTAATATTCTGCTAAATTAGAGGTTTGTGTTATGTCTGACTCGGATAAAATGGGTGGTAGTGTATATCTTAGTATTGTTAGAGGTTTATAGTGTGTATGTGTGTGTGTGTGTGTGTGTGTGTGTGTGTGTGTGTGTGTGTGTGTGTGTGTGTGTGTGTGTGTGTGTGTGTGTGTGTGTGGGGGGGGGGGGGTAATGTAGTAATGTAGTAACTCAACAGAGCGGATTTCAATGCACAGCGGCTGACGCGGCTAAAATGCATGGTAGATATAATAGCGCCGTGGGATCACTCTTTGTCTAGTCTCTATTCTTCGACCTTTTCGACTTGGGTAACCCTGCCAGGAGTACAGGAGTACAAGACTCCTGCCGACATAGCTCTGGGGGTCATGGAGACACGCAAACTGCCTCACCACGATAAGGTGATGATCCCGTCGAGGCAGGAGGTAGTTTTTTTTTTGTCTTTTTTTTTTTTTTTTTTTTTTTTTCTAGGGCCTAGGCAGTATAGTACAATAGTATAGTAGGCCTATACTACAACGCTTCTAAACCTCGCACCTGCAGCTGCACAGTGCCGTGCAGGTCAGACCAAAGTGGTAGCATTTGCATCGACTGCAGCATTCCAACTTGCATCCACACTTGGTCAGCTGCTGGCAACTCTCTGCAATGGGTGGGAGCTCAGTCCAATCAATCTGCCACAGATCTCCTTTCTTGGTCCAGCCCCAGTTGTCAGGAGTCTGCATTTCTGGTTGACATACTGTTGACTGACTCCAGATGCAGGCCGCTTGATAGGAAGCGCGCTTCACATGTTGCTTCAGTGCTGCTTGCGTTGGAGGAATGGCTTCGTATGGCCTCTGCTTCCGAGCAAACAAGTCCAACCTCGCATCATTGACACCTTCAGCTGTGCTGGATCGGTCGTACATCATGACCACAAACCTCTCCAAGGTTTTCAGGTCTTCATCATCCACTACAGGTGGGTAATGGCTGAGTTTGCTGAAGACACCAGAAGCCTCATCACAAACATTCCAGGTTTGCCACGCAGACTTCTTCCCCTTTACGCGGAATGCTGAAACAACATCGCAGCCAGTGAAGGCATGGAAGAAGAGCATCCCTTTGCTCTTTTCTGCAAGAGTGCAACACAGGTCATGAACAGAATCCACTTTAAGTTCTGTCTTTGGCCAAAGGCAACCCACTGCCCAGCCCTGAGGTTCATAGGGCAGGAGTCTATGTCCTGTTTCTGTGAGGCTGCTTGATGTACATTAAGTACCCCTAGTGGACATGATAATAGTTTGTCACAGGGACATACCCCAATCCAGCCTTTGATGCTGAGGTCATAGATTCAAGATGTATGACAAGGTCCATATATGGAGTTCCCTGATGTCTTCAATATTAAGCCCATATCTAACAGGACTTCATATGGGAATGCCCATATATGGAGGACACATTGGCCACATACCACACTAACAGAATCCATATATGGCCAAGACAGATGGCCAAGACAGCCCATATCTGTGTGACTGGTTCTACAGACAGGGATCTCCATGTATGGGCATAAAAGGGTATGTTGTCAGTTGTCATGGACATCATAGTACTTTCACATAACAAATAACTGAGTAAGCATGTTTGGGCTCTCACAGCATATCTCCATATACAGTACATGGACCTCCATATATGGGTACCAGGGGGTCTCCATATATGGGTAAACAGCCGTTTGGATGGCCCCCTGTAGTAACGCTGAGGACACCTGGGGGTCCCGGACCCTGTGGAAGACCCCTGGTATTAGCTACAGAGCCCAGGTACAGGTACAAAAGCTTTTATGCTTCAAGTATGATCTAATTGTTCTGGAGCAGGAGCAGAGCAAGGACTGTACTGAGATAGGCTCAGGGGTCATTCCGGGGGTCCCAGGTGAGGAGAGACCCCCACCAAAAGTCATAAAGGTTATTCTGGCTGCTTCAAAAGTGCAATATATGAACTTAGAATGTTTTAAAACCTTCAAAACAACTCTAATATTATGAGAATTGGACATTAACTGGCTGACATACTGTTCTGCGAGGTCCTAACATAGATGACCCCCCAGAAAGGGGGCTGGGGTCAGGAAAATCTGACACCCATCATTTTCTGACAGTTTGGTCCCTATAAATGCCAAAGCAGTAAAAAAATACATTTTAGCAAAGAAATCCTTAGAAGTACACTTCTTATCACACTAGGTAGTAACTCCGAGGACCCCCAGGGGTCCCGAAGCCCCTGTGGAAGACCCCTGGTATTTGTTACTACTTTTTTTTTGTTTTCAGAAAAAAAGTTTATGCTTCAATTATGATCTAATATGACATTGTTCTGGAGCAGGAGCAGAGCGAGTACTGAGATAGGCTCAGGGGTCCATCTGGGGGGGTCCCAGGTGAGGAAAGACCCCAACCAAAAGTCAGAAAGCTTATTCTGGCTGCTTCAAAAGTGTAATAAATGGACTCAGAATGTTTTAAAACCTACAAAACAACCCTAATATTAAGAAAATTGGACATTAACTGGCTGGCGTACTGTTCTGGCATGCAGGTCCCAAACTAGATGACCCCCAGAAAGGGGGTGGGGGTCCGGAAAAGTTGACACCCATCATTTTCTCATAGTTTGGACTCTATAGAACCAGGATCTGCAAAAAGATCAATTTTAGCACAAAAATCCTACGGGAGCTGTTTTTTGGACGCATCGCACCACACTATTAGCAGAATATTAAGATTCCGGGACTGATATGGTACAAGGAAGCCATTGAGTAAGTCCATGGGTCCAAATTTGGATTCTACATAGTGATAAATGTATGATTTGACACCAAAATTATTCAAATAGGACAAATAGGATTTTATTGCGGAATGCAAGATTACTGTATATTCAATGGCGGCCATCATGAAAATTGGCCGCCATCTTGATTTTTTTTTTGGCCAGATGGTTTTCTGAAAAGAGCAATGCCTAAGGAGTATGTGTGCCAATTTTGGTGCTTGTATCCGCAAGTGAACGATTCACCTGTAATATGCACTTTATCTGCCTCGCTATATATAATTGGATTAAAAAAGGACTGGAGTTTATCCAGACATAATATACATAAATCGACAGTAAACAAGTAACATTCCCACATTTAACTATAATGGCTGTGGCCGCATATCACACAACAAGTGTGAAATCCCCCCAAAACAGGGGAAATGAACTATTTCCAAATCCAGGAGGGTTGGCAGGTATGAAAAAGGGTGAAAATCCCCCAAAACAGGAGGAAAAATCTCCTGTTTTGGGGGACATTCTGTAAGGCTGCACCCCCACCAAATTACCAATGTCCATTCCACCAATGCATTTCAATGAGAATGGAGCTTTTTTTGTTTTTGCAGAAATCCTCTATTGGCATGAAACCGCACCAGTCTCATTGGAATGCATTGGCAGAATTGGGAATCCACTCTCATAGGTACTTTGGTGTGTGTGCACCCTAACAGGAGACATGATCAAATAACTGGAGACTTCTTCCAAAACATGAGGGTTGGCAGGTATGCCTTTCCTCTGCACACATTATTTGTGCATTCTTATACACAGACTATTCTTAATATCGGATCTTTGTTCTGTGCTGTGTGTCAGTAGTGTGCTTTTGTTCATGTACGCTGACATGGTTATGGGTTAAGTCAAGATATGACCTTGTCAATCCCCGGCCAGTGACGACCCCGGAGCAGCTGAGTGACCTTGCTATGAGCCACGTGCTCTGCTGAAGAAGAGAACCAAGCAGGGTGGATGACAATGCAGGTGCTGGAAACTGGAAAGGACATCAACAACCTGCTGCCGATGCTATCTCTGCTCCCTGATGCCCTGGGCCACCACAACTTCCCTCTGAGCAATGACTTGCTGCTAGTCTAGCTGTTTGGCTTTTTGTCATGTCTAAAGTGGTGGAAAAAGTACTCACATTTCGTACTTAAGTAAAAGTTGCAATACTGCGATGTAGAAATACCAGCTGTTACAAGTAAACGTCCAGAATTAAAAAATGTACTTGAGTAAAAGTACAAAAAGTAATGGCATCAAAATGTACTTTAAGTACCAAAAGTAAAAGTATTCATCCTGAGGACACTCTGGAAGACAAGATGCTGCATCTCAAGTGTTTGATCCTCCAATACATTTCCAAATCAAAATCAAATCCTGTAGATCTACAAGCTCTACATGTATATAATGTATATAAGCTCACATGTATAGGGCAGAATTTGTGGATTTGGAGGTTGGATACTTATATCAGGCTTTACAATGGATACATTAAAAACCTTAAAGTAGGCCAACAGAAATTAATTTGATGACTAAAGAAAAAGTTGAATTTAATAATAGCCTAATATTAATTAGTTAAAAGTTAATATCTCTTTATAATTGTAATCAATTACGACTGGAGTTTATCCAGACATAATATACATAAATCGACAGTAAAAGAGTAACATTCCCACATTTAACTATAATGGCTGTGGCTGCATACTATCACACAACAAGTGTGAAATCCCCCCAAAACAGGGGAAATTAACTACTTCCAAATCCAGGAGGGTTGGCAGGTATAAAAAAGGGTAAAAATCCCCCAAAACAGGAGAAAAAAAATCTCCTGTTTTGGGGGACATTCTGTAAGGCTGCACCCCCACCAAATTACCAATGTCCATTCCACCAATTTCAATGAGAATGGAGCTCTTTTTTTTTTTTTTTTTGCAGAAATCCTCTATTGGCATGAAATCGCACCAGTCTCATTGGAATGCATTGGCAGAATTGGGAATCCACTCTCATAGGTACTTTGGTGTGTGAGCACCCTAACAGGAGACATGGTCAAATAACTGGAGACTTCTTCCAAAAACAGGAGGGTTGGCAGGTATGCCTTTCCTCTGCACACATTATTTGTGCATTCTTATACACAGACTATTCTTAATATCGGATCTTTGTTCTGTGATGTGTGTCAGTAGTGTGCTTTTGTTCATGTACGCTGACATGGTTATGGGTTAAGTCAAGATATGACCTCGTCAATCCCCGGCCACTGACGACCCCGGAGCAGCTGAGTGACCTTGCTATGAGCCACGCGCTCTGCTGAGGAAGAGAACCAAGCAGGGTGGATGACAATGCAGGCGCTGGAAAGGACGTCAACAACCTGCTGCTGATGCTATCTCTGCTCCCTGATGCCCTGGGCCACCACAACTTCCCTCTGAGCAATGACTTGCTACTAGTCTAGCTGTTTGGCTTTTTGTCACGTATAAAGTGTTTGAAAAAGTACTCATATTTCTTACTTAAGTAAAAGTATCAATACTGCGATAAATACCAGTTGTTAGGGTGCCCTCACACCAAAATACCTAGAGTGGAATCCGCCAATGCATTTCAATGAGAATGGAGCGTTTTTTTGCCAGTAGAGGATTTCTGCAAAAAAAAAAAAAAAAAAAACGCTCCATTCTCAATGAAATGCATTGGTGGATTCCACTCTAGGTATTTTGGTGTGAGGGCACCCTTACAAGTAAACGTCCAGAATTCAAAAATGTACTTGAGTAACGGTACAAAAGTATTGGCATCAAAATTTACTTTAAGTACCAAAAGTAAAAGTATTTGTTATGCAGAAGGCCCCTTTTCAAATTTCCAAACGTATGCAAATCTTTAGAAAATAGCAGATCTACAAGCTCTACTTGTATATAATCTATATAAGCTCACATGTAGGGCTGAATTGGTGGATTTGGATACTTATATCAGGCTTTACAATAGGATACATAAAAAAAAAGATTACATTAAAAACCTCAAAGGAGGCCAACAGAAATTGATTTGATGACTAAAGCAAGTTGAATTTAATAACAGCCTAACATTAATTACTTAAAAGTTAATATCTCTTTATAATTGGATTAAAAAAAGGACTGGAGTTTATCCAGACATAATATACATACATCGACAGTAAACAAGTAACATTCCCACATTTAACTATAATGGCTGTGGCCGCATATACTATCACACAACAAGTGTGAAATCCCCCCAAAACAGGAGAAATGAACTACTTCCAAATCCAGGAGGGTTGGCAGGTATGAAGAAGGGTGAAATCCCCCAAAACAGGAGGAAAACATCTCCTGTTTTGGTGGACATTCTGTAAGGCTGCACCCCCACCAAATTACCAATGTCCATTCCACCAATGCATTTCAATGAGAATGGAGCTTTTTTTGTTTTTGCAGAAATCCTCTATTGGCATGAAACCGCACCAGTCTCATTGGAATGCATTGGCAGAATTGGGAATCCACTCTCATAGGTACTTTGGTGTGTGTGCACCCTAACAGGAGACATGATCAAATAACTGGAGACTTCTTCCAAAACAGGAGGGTTGGCAGGTATGCCTTTCCTCTGCACACATTATTTGTGCATTCTTATACACAGACTATTCTTAATATCGGATCTTTGTTCTGTGCTGTGTGTCAGTAGTGTGCTTTTGTTCATGTACGCTGACATGGTTATGGGTTAAGTCAAGATATGACCTCGTCAATCCCCGGCCAGTGACGACCCGGAGCAACTGAGTGACCTTGCTATGAGCCACGTGCTCTGCTGAAGAAGAGAACCAAGCAGGGTGGATGACAACGCAGGTGCTGGAAAGGACATCAACAACCTGCTGCCGATGCTATCTCTGCTCCCTGATGCCCTGGGCCACCACAACTTCCCTCTGAGCAATGACTTGCTGCTAGTCTAGCTGTTTGGCTTTTTGTCATGTCTAAAGTGGTGGAAAAAGTACTCACATTTCGTACTTAAGTAAAAGTATCAATACTGCGATGTAGAAATACCAGCTGTTACAAGTAAACGACCAGAATTAAAAAATGTACTTGAGTAAAAGTACAAAAAGTAATGGCATCAAAATGTACTTTAAGTACCAAAAGTGAAAGTATTCATCCTGAGGACACTCTGGAAGACAAGATGCTGCATCTCAAGTGTTTGATCCTCCAATACATTTCCAAATCAAAATCAAATCCTGTAGATCTACAAGCTCTACATGTATATAATGTATATAAGCTCACATGTATATAGGGCTGAATTTGTGGATTTGGAGGTTGGATACTTATATCAGGCTTTACAATGGATACATTAAAAACCTTAAAGTAGGCCAACAGAAATTAATTTGATGACTAAAGAAAAAGTTGAATTTAATAATAGCCTAATATTAATTAGTTAAAAGTTAATATCTCTTTATAATTGGATTCAATTAGGACTGGAGTTTATCCAGACATAATATACATAAATCGACAGTAAAAGAGTAACATTCCCACATTTAACTACCAGTAAGGCTCCCTAATCGGGAGATAAGCGACCGTAGGTCGCTTATCTCCACAAATAGGGCAAAAATGTGTTTTGCCAAAATCTTCCTGATCCATGTTGATGACATGAGTGTAGACATACTGTGTAGTGATCTTTGTGATTTTAGGGCAAAATCTGTAGGAGCAGTGTCCAAAAATGTGTTTTTAAAAATCGGCCTGGAGGTGGCGCTATATGGGAGAGATTCATGTTGATGGGATGAGTGTAGACATACTGTGTACCGATGTGCGTGATTTTAGGGCAAAAATTGTAGGAGCAGTGTCCAAAAATGTGTTTTGCAAGAATCGGCCTCATGGTGGCGCTAGAAGAGGGCCATGTGAGAAATGAGGGGTGGGGTCTCCGCGCCGGCAAGGCGGACGAATAGGTACCGGCCCCGGCTGTCCCGGTCGCTCCTAGCCGTAGTTACGGCATTTTATGTGAGCTGCAGTGTAGGGGGTCCTCCACTGGGGGCGCCACCACTTTTGCATCCGTTCTGGAGCACCAGGAGTCGGTGGTCCCCGGGAATTCCCCGTGAGCAGCCCCGTTGGGGTGGTCATTTGGTCAGTTTAGCACATTTGGTCATTTTTTACATCTGGGGGTCCCCCAGGGACCTGGAGCTCCGGGGGTCCTTGGAGGTTGTAGTTTGGCAGGTAAGGAGTGTGTGTGCAAAATTTGGCATGGATCGGGGCAACGGTTGCGGAGATATGAGCAGGGCAAGAGTGTGACGTGTGAGGTGTGACAGACAGACTGACAGACAGACTGACGGACGGACTGACTTGTACACTTTGTGCAGGGTTTGATAGTAAATGCGACCTACGGTCGCAATAATGGCTGTGGCTGCATACTATCACACAACAAGTGTGAAATCCCCCCAAAACAGGGGAAATTAACTACTTCAAAATCCAGGAGGGTTGGCAGGTATAAAAAAGGGTAAAAATCCCCCAAAACAGGAGAAAAAAAATCTCCTGTTTTGGGGGACATTCTGTAAGGCTGCACCCCCACCAAATTACCAATGTCCATTCCACCAATGCATTTCAATGAGAATGGAGTGTTTTTTTTTTATTTTTTTAACAGAAATCCTCTATTGGCATGAAACCGCACCAGTCTCATTGGAATGCATTGGCAGAATGGGGAATCCACTCTCATAGGTACTTTGGTGTGTGTGCACCCTAACATGAGACATGGTCAAATAACAGGAGACTTATTCCAAAAACAGGAGGGTTGGCAGGTATGCCTTTCCTACAGACTATTCTTAATATGGGATCTTTGTTTTGTGCTGTGTGTCATTGTGTTCACGTACGCTGACATGGTTATGGGCTAAGATATGACCTCGTCAATCCCCGGCCACTGACGACCCCGGAGCAGCTGAGTGACCTTGCTATGAGCCACGTGTTCTGCTGAAGAAGAGAACCAAGCAGGGTGGATGACAACGCAGGCGCTGGAAAGGACGTCAACAACCTGCTGCTGATGCTATCTCTGCTCCCTGATGCCATGGGCCACCACAACTTCCCTCTGAGCAATGACTTGCAACTAGTCTAGCTGTTTGGCTTTTTTGTCACATGTCCGATAGGCATCAGCTGTAATGTAATGTAATTTTTTCAACCATAATGCCAGCAAAACCATATTAGGTTTGTCAGACGAAAATGTTTCAACTTTTGAGGAAGTAATCCCATATTAGGTTTGACGGATGTAATCGACATGGCATAAATACTGCTGTATTTCAGCTAGAGTCGGGGTGATTGGTAGAGAAGCTTTTTTGTCTGCTTTAGCCGGACGACGGACATAGCCTTGTAGCCCTCTCCCATTTGTCCCTTGGTGAACTGACTGCAGCCAAGTTGCGGGAAGCGCTATTGAATTTTGCTGTATTTGGCTAGAATCTTGGCATGCCCATAATCTAGTTAAATAAACAGAGAATTCTGTCTAGCCTATGGCATGGTAATGACTGATATTTTCCAGATTTAACATTCAACCAAAAATTCTGGCAAGCCCGTCTTTTGGTTGAATAATTGTCTGGGGATATTTTGTCTATAACCTGCAGTTGAGAAATATTGCCCGATTTAACATTCAACCAAGAAATCTGGCAAGCCCGTTTTTAATAATTCTGCCTTTTCATAATATTTCTTTGAATTATTGCTAAAAGCCTGCATTAGCATTAATTGGCCTGCATTAGTTAAATAAAAATCCTTTTCTACGAAAGAAGTCACGAGAGGATTCGTTCATTTCATCAAACGGACCTTCACGTCTGACCACATCACCGGACAACTTGGTGAGTGAAAGAGAATGCAACAGTTTGTTACTATAAATAGCCCAGCGTTAATTCCTGCACATATTGGGTTTACATTTTTAGGGTTTTAGGACGTGGCTGAGACTATGGAGTGTAGCAGAAATGATTGGTGGTTTTCATTTCTTCTCAATTCGTCAGGCCATCATTACGACGCTGCTGTGCTGCCGTCTGGAGACTGCATTTCCCCCGAAGGATCGATAAAGGTCTGTCTGTTCTCCAAACCAACCGCCATCGAGACCTTTGGGTGCTGCGCCTCTGAGAGCTGCCTGGATTCACATTGAGTGCTTTCTGTTCAGCAGCAGGTAACTATGGTTGAGCTCATGTTGAGGACAAATGACAGAGTAACACATAGAGAAATTGAAGACATTTCACTTTTTAACCCATTTAGGCCTAGAATTATTGAATGCTTTAACTATTGAAAAATAGCAGATCTACAAGCTTGCAGCGCGGCACAGAGTGCCATGCGGCAAGCTTGTAGATCTGCTATTTTTGTGCCGCGTTGCAAGCTTGTAGATCTGCTATTTTTCCAAAATCATGACTCTTTTGGCAAATCTTTTAATATATATTTTTTAAAAGCGAACATTTGTAACACAAATATTTGCTTCTGGGGGGTCCCCTGGGTCCTTGACATGAAAATGCTGAGGCATCGTCCCTTTGGATAAAAAGCGCCCCTTATGCCTTATATGCCCCCCATATGACCTTATATGCCCCCCCAATGGCCCATATGACCTTATATGCCCCCCAATGGCCCATATGACCTTATATGCCCCCCAATGGCCCATATGACCTTATATGCCCCCCAATGTCCCATATGACCTTATATGCCCCCCAATGGCCCATATGACCTTATATGCCCCCCATATGAGTGTACTTACATTCTTTACTTAAAGGGATATTTCACTTTCAAAAAACGTTTGGTCATTTTATCGTCTAATCAGGCTTTTATGAACACCCTGAACAGTTTTGTATTTGCTAGATTCGATATTTAGATATTTGATGTAAATGCCATCAGTCCTCCTCCTCCAGGAGGAGGGCCCATACACACCCATTGTAACTTCAAACTCCATTCTAACCATGATAGATTCATCAAAAACACCCATTATTGTTTCTCGTGACTCATAATACCATCCTAATACGTGAGCAGGACTTTTTTTTTTCATTTATTTTTAATAATTATTTGGGAAAATGGGAAAAAAACAATAAAAAGGTATATTAAAAATAAATGAAAATGGTTATTAAAAAAAACATGGTCTGCTCACGTATTAGTAGGGTATTATGAGCCACCATAAAAAAATATGGGTGTTTTTAATGAATCTATCATGGTTAAAATAGAGTTTGAAGTTACAATGGGTGTTTATCAAATATGTTTTACATCAAATATCTAAATATTGAATAAATACAAAATCTGTCCAGGGTGTTCATAAAAGCCTGATTAGATGATAAAATACTTTTTTAATATCCCTTTAACTAAAAGTATCAATACTGCAATGTAGATACATGTCCGGTATTCACCAGTTACTTGAGTAAAAATGTTCAAATGGCCAAAATGTACGGCTGAAGTGGTTAATGTATGTTTTGTTATAATAGTAAAAATCTATAAAGTAACTAGTAACTAAAGTTTTGAAATAAATATAGTGGAGTAAAAGTACAATATTTGGATCCGAGATGTTGTGGAGAACAAGTAAAAGTATTGGAAATTGGAATTGCTCAATTAAAGTACAAATAACTCAAAAGTGTACTTAAGTACAGTACTTAAGTAAATGTACTTAGTTACTTTACACCACTGCCTTTCAGTGGTGTAAAGTAACTATGTAAATTTACTCAACTACTGTACTTAAGTACAAATACTATTTGTATTGTTTTATTACTTTTTACTTTTTGATTGTTATTACAAAACATACCACTCCAGCCGTATTTACATTATGGCCATTTGAAAATATCCGATCTACAGGCCCACAATGCAGTGTGAGCTTTTATACATGTGAAAACTTGTGAAATTGGACATTCTGCATAATGGGTACTTTCTACTTTTGGTTCTTTAAGTACATACCAATTTTGACACCAATAGGCAACTTTTGTACTTTTACTCAAGTATTTGTTTTATTTCAATACCAGACTTTTATTAACAGAGTATTTCTGCATTGCAGTATTGATACATTTACTTAAAGCTGTTGATGACACGCAACTAAGTTTAACATTATACTACAGTAGGTCATGTGGTCTTTCTACAAACGCTCTGAAAACAGGGGGAGTGACTGCGTAGTATTCTTCGTCCGTTGTACGGGACTGCACACAAAATAGACGATCCACACACACACACACACACACACACACACACACACACACACACACACACACACACACACACACACACACACACACACACACACACACACAGACAGTAGAGTACAGTAGAGGCACGGCGTGACGTCATCAACAATATTAGCCTGATTTAACCTTGTTTTTGCCGTTTGCGTGTCATAACCAATTTCGCCATTTTAGGGACAAGGCCACTTGGCCTTTGGTGTTGTCCATTTTTTGAGGGAACAAAGACCAATGCCAGGGCATTTGGCCCTGGAATATCAGCTTTGGCCCTAGGAGACGGCTCCACCGCTCAAAAAGACACTGGTGTCTATATATTGACAAGACAGAGACAGAGGAGAAACAGTACAGTCATCTGGGCTGGGGCATTAAGGCCACTGTGGCCTCATGCCATATTTTGGAGGGGCACAAGGTTAAGTAAAAGGTACTTTTTTTCACCCCCAGGATGCGTTTAGTGTGCTGTCTGGTCCTGGTGCTTGGAGGGTTGCAGCTGGCCTGTGCTCTGAAGGTGGCAGCCTGGAACATCCAGACGTTTGGTCCGAAGAAGGCCAATCTTCCAGGTGCTCTGAAGGCAGCTATAAATGCAAATAAACCAAAAAAAGACCACAGAGACCCTACCCCTGAAGAAAAGCAAAAAGCCAAAGACATCCTGGAGTTCATCGCTGATGTATGATAAGTTTAAGGTCTTGAGACGTGAATGGTATACTATAGACTATACGTTACAAATAGAAACAGTAGGTCCATTTATTTACGTTACAGTTACCGAATATGCCTAATGGTAACGGTAAGCCATGTTTTATAATCTGTATACAACGGTGTGATGAGTAGTGTGTCAAAAGTAGCCTATACCAGTATATACAACATGCTGTGGATATTCGATTGTTTTTGCTGGAGAGATGGAAAATGGACAACAATGTTTGAAAATGTTTGTCTGACATGATGGCCAGAATATGATGGGATATGGGGAAAGGAACCGGTTGGAATAACGTGTTATACGCCCCCTGTCAGGTGAAAAGAAGCGGCCTGCTCACTCCTCATGCACTGAAGGAAGCATGAGCTCAGTTCGGTGCGCTCCCCAGGCGTGGCAGAGGTAGAGCAGAGGCAGCTTAGGCAATTCGCACCGGGTGAAAAAATGGGTTACACAAATCGTGGGATAAAAATTATATATATATATATATATATATATATGTATTGCCCATATATGGAGATCCCTGAAGTAGGGATGCCCCGATAAAAAATTTTTGCTACCGATCCTGATCCCGAGCAAATATTTTTGCTCCCGATTCGATCCCGATCCTTCCCGATCCGATCTTTCGGCAATGCATTAAGGAAAAAGTTGTCCTTTAAGGTTGTTTTTTAAAATTTAAATAACAGTATCCTCCAGTATTCTTTTTTCACTTAGCGCAGCATTGTATCAAACACATTTAAAATAAAGCTTATCAGCTTATATACTGTATGTTTTAAATATATAATGACAATGTGTTTCCTGATATTTTTCTCCCGATTCCGATCTTTTGAAATCGGCCCCGATTTCCTGATCTCCCGATCCCGATCTAGGCATCCCTACCCTGAAGTCATCGATATTAAGCCCATATCTGGTAATGCCCATATATAGACCACTTGTGTCAGTCTCATGTGGTCTCAGCACGTCGCCCTTAAGGCGAGGTCGCTTTCCACCCTTAGGGCATCTTACTAGTAACTATTATACAGTTTGATTGTGACAAAGCAGATTTAAAAAGTGTTGAAAAGCTAACAAATGGGCAAAAAATAATGTCAATGTTTCCTTCTAATTGTGTTGTGTAGGTTATCCGTCAATATGACATCATGCTGATCCAGGAGGTCAGAGCCAAGACTAACAAGGATGGAAGCGTGGATGTAATCACTGCACTGATGACCGCGGTCAACCTGCCGTTCATAAACACCCAGTAAGACCATCCCTGTATTCCCTGTATAGGCCTATATATATATATATATATATATATATTGCATGCCACGATTTATGAAAAGAAAAAAATCTATTTAAATCGATTCAAATGGGACGATTCGAATCGATTTAATTAAAAAAATATATTATGAACTATAGTGTGTCTGATATGAAATGTGAGCTTTAATCACAGTAATCCTTAATCATATTCCATCATATTCACTAGCTTTTGGAGAGAGATAGTTCGGAGCACTGCAGACTGCAGAGGAGAAGTCTGTCTCTGTCACCAGGTGTTGCTCGTTGGCACATCATTAATACATCAAGGAAGACAATTAACCTATGTTTCTGCACTGTCAAATAAGTCTACATCTATTCTAAGATAGCATCAAAGCCAATGTTTTTAACCCTAGTAGTTTGGTTCCAAACAATAAGAAAGCATGTTTACAATTGTTGCACAGACATTAAGTAATAAAACGTTCGTGGCATGCCTATTTAGGGCTACTCGATTAAAATAATTAATCGAATTAATATTGGAGGCTTCGTAATGAATTAATCAAAATGAATTGCATTTTTAATCGCATATAGATATTTGTCCTGAGTAGCCTTTTTTTCAATTAAAATGCATTTTGTTATACAAGTGACTTTTTAATTTAATTAATTTTCCCATCCACTGGACCAAGCAAATAAGCGGCTTCTCCCATGGCGTGCACTGGGTTTGTTGTCTGTTGGTTGGTGCACCGGTATGTTTGGTACGCCTGAAACTTGTCCAGTGAGAAAGCTTATGGTGCAAAAACTAAGAGCCATTAAAATGTGTTAAATTGTTTAATCACGTTATTTTTCTGTAATTAATTAATCTAAATTAACCAGTTAAATTCCCAGCGCTAATAGGCATATATATACAGTATATATATATATATATATATATATATATATATATATATATATATATATATATTTATATATATATATATATATATATATATATATATATATATATATATATATATATATATACTGTATATATCCTAGTTGGTGGGTGGAGGCGTGTTTTATGGGCATGGCATTTGTAGGCTAATTGTGTAATTGTAGCTGTGTTTATTAATCTCAGTGTACCTAAGCGATATGACTGCATCTTCAGTGATCCACTGGGTCGTGCTACCAGCACCCACAAGGAACGTTACCTCTACATCTTCAAGTACAGTAAAACACATGAATCATTCTGCAAATGTATTTATTTTACTTTTAAAACATAGCTAAAACAGTAGATTGACTATTTTGGTTACATGTGTGTGATGCTGTTATACAACAAATTAAACAAAACAAACTAACGTAATAATATGAAATATGCATGAAAATATGTTTATTTTCCCTCTTAAGGTTTTATTCCGGGATTTTTGTAACTCCATTTTTTTTCAACCGGTCTCAATTGTCAACACTCCCTCTGCCAACATGGGGAGAGCAATGAACTGACCTCATGCTTCCTTCTATGCATGAGGAGTCCAAGCTGCTTCTTTTCACCTGACAGGGTCCTCTAGCCCCCACCAGCCGGAGCCGTCCGTGCTGCGTTATTTGGAATTGCACCTGAGTTCTGGGCGGAGCCGTTTGTTTTCACATCCGTCGGCAGGTTAGTTACTCAGAGCGTTAGTTTCACTGAGGTTAAGGTTAGGGTTAGGGTTAGGGTTAGGCATAGTTTTACTGAGGTTAAGGTTAGGGTTAGGGTTAGGGTTAGGCATAGTTTTACTGAGGTTAAGGTTAGGGTTAGGGTTAGAGTTAGGGTTAGGTTTAAGTGATCGCACCTCTGTGCGGTCCAAGCGAACAAAAAGGAGCGCTCGCTAGCACCAGTTCAGCCAATCAAAAGCTTCCATGGGCGAGGTTTGCCCAGAACTCGTGTGCAATTCCAAATAACGCATCCGTGCTACCTACTGCGTGTCCATCTGGCTTTCACGGCATAGTGTGAACATAGCTGATCTACAAGCTCAAAACATGTGATGATGCAACACGTCAGATCAGCTGAGACTTGCAATTTGTCTTTTGGGTCTCAATTAAAATACGTTTGGGAATAAATTAACTGCTCTAACCAATAGAAAGTGTGAACGTTGTGAATAACAGCTCTATAACCAATAGAAAGTGTGAACGCTGTGTGCTTCTGGTCTCCTAAAGGGGTGGGGTCAACAACAAATAAATCGTCAACCTTAACCCCTTTCTTTATTAAAGGTTTTAACCATATAACCTCAAACCATTTCAATTTACAATTGAGTTATTCAACAGATACACTTATCCAGAACAAATTACAATAAGCAAGGCAAGTAAGCACATTATAAATCAAAGACAGTGCAGCGCCCAAAGAAACTAGACTAGACACACACACTAGACACCAGTCACGTGCCTGGTGACCAATTTAAGAGGCCCTTTTACAAACTTCAGCCCCTGCCTCTCTAGCATTCTCTGCACGTCGCTGCTAGACACCATGATCCTATAGTGTAACAGAGTTCTGTTAGATGTAACAGGCTTGAATGTTTTACTACATACACTTCCAAGGGTCACAGTATCTTAAGTGCCTAGTCTTCGATTCTACTTTTTAATCCACTCTCTTACTTAGTTCTTTACTAGCAACCAGACAAGGCAACTTGAGTTGGAAAGTGATCCTTTTTATAAATGTGACCTCATGCAGCATCGTCCAAATAAGGCTGTTTTCCTTTTTTACATATAGCATCTAAACAAATTGTTGTTTCAGTTTGAATAAGTAATCTCAATCTCAATTAACCATAATCCTAACCTAATTATTTTTTTCTTTGTTGTTAGAATGAGCACAGTGCAATACATTGGCAGCCGCCAGTACACACCTGCTGCTAAAAGACTTTTCACCAGACCACCTTTTCTTGCTGAATTCCAGTCCAAAACTGGTAAGCTGTCTGTGTGTGTGTGTGTGTGTGTGTGAGACAGAGGTGGTCCGAACCTCCCCACCCGGCTTCGAACCCGGGTCTCCCGCATGAAAGTCCAATATCTTAACCATTACTCCAAAGGGATATTCCTATGGAACGAGGGCAGATACTAGACTTTTGACGCTTCAGGCTGGAGCTGAGACTCTCTCCGCCACACATGGAGCGCACTTACGTGCATGTGTATCCTCCATAGTTAGAACAGCCATGAACCAGCTCGCAACAGCCCTACCAATTGGGCTCAGCCCTATTGGCACGACTGCTTGTGCGTTGGTCTGGCCAGTGGGAACCCTGGGTTCAATCCCTGCTTCTACACATCACTACACATGCATGCGCGTGTGTGTGTGTAGTTATGCTACTATCTATGAGAGAATCAAATGTCCTCACGAGGACAGAAACATTAATACATGTCAACATGTGACAGAAAGTGACATTTTTACCAGCAGGATCCTATTAACTTAACACTGTGTCCTCCTCCTCCGTCCCTCCACAGATCCGAACTTCAAGTTTGTGTTGATCCCCCAGCACGCCGCTCCATATTTTGCTGCATGCAGGGAGATTGATGGTCTGGTTGACGTGGTGACTGATGTCTACACCCTAGCGGGAAACCAGGTAATAACTGTCTCTCCGGTCTCCGAAGACCTTCTTGTGTCATTCTTGTGATCAAAATAAGAACATTATAATGTTAACAAAATCTAGAATTTGCCCCGGACGAGGGCGAGTATTGCAACAGACACATTGTCTGAGTACGGACATTATTATTAGATGCATTATATAGTATAGTTTATGGGGGATTGAATGTAGGAGTCTCAGAAGAACCCAGACCAGTGCCCGACCAGGGCCAGAACAGTCACCATTGACGTCCAGTTGTGCAATACATGTCTGTGATGTAGGCATTGTTTCAGCATGCAGCTGATACCATGGTGGATGTCACCATGCTCCAATCGCCAAATGTGGACATTGTTTCAGCATGCGGCTGTTGCCATGGTGACGACACTGCGTAGTATCAGTGATGACAGCATGCAGACGTTCAGACACCCTGTAAATTCATATTTAGATGTATAGCATACAATGTTATTGAGATTACCGTAATTGCTGGACTATAAGCCGCACCTGAATATACCGGTAAGCCGCACCAGCTAAATGTAGTACAAAAAACAAACGTTTACATTTATAAGCTGCACCTGACTATAAGCCGCAGGTGTCCTTCCTGCTTCCCACTAGAGCGCCCCTGGTGGCCGTTAGCTGTACAAATCTATAAATCCTTATTAAAGACCATTGTAAAACTCATTAACTGGCTGTTAGCTGTAACAATCTATATAGCCTATAAGCCGCACCAATGTATAAGCCGCAGGGTTCAAAACATGGGAAATAAGCTGCGGCTTATAGTCCGGCAATTACGGGTAAGTGTTCCTGTATGTCCTTTCATGCTCTCTCTCTCTCTGTCTCTTCATCTTCATAACAGAACATCAACATATTGGTGCTGGGTGACTTCAACGCAGCCTGTGACTATGTCAAGGAGGAGGACTGGGATGACATCCGTCTCTTCACACAAAAAAATAACTTCCATTGGCTGATCGATGACAACATGAACACTGCTGTGGAACACAGGTCCACAGTACAGAACAAACCCAAAAAACCCTGTGCCTATGATAGGTACACACGCACGCACGCACGCACACACACACACACACACACACACACACACACACACACACACACACACACACATAGGCGCCGAGTTTTGTCCCTGCCGCTGGGTGCCGAAGCATCGAGCGCTCCCCCCCCCCCCCCCCCCCCCCCCCGTCGCAAAAAAAGGGCGTTTTTTTTCTCAAATGGATACTTTATTTACAGTTTGTCAATAGTACACTGGGTACATTTTTACAATGAAAGTTCAGCATGTTTCAACAGTTAAGCACCATAGTATCAAAGTATCAAACAAAAAACTAGCTAATGACATGCCATGGCATTGTATTGATTAGAGAAGACACTGTGCCGTCTCGCCCTTGAATTCGTGCATCGTGCAGTAGTCATAAAAAATAGTAAGTAGTAGTAATAAAAAATAAAATGCAAAGAAAGACAAAATAGTATTAAAACCATGGCATCTTGCTGTACACTGCAATAAGTGAAGGCATAGCTACTGTATGCTGGCCTTTATTCTCTACCTGCCAGGTTAAAACAAAGGAACTATAGGCACTAATTCTCCGCCTCCCACACCAGCCCCCCCACTGGAATTTACCTGGCCGGTTTAAACAAAAGAATGATTAGGCAGACATGCAAATAGGCTGGGAGCGCTCCGCCTCCAGTTTCAACGTTGGTTTCTATTGCTCCCTCAGCCCCCCACCCATAGGAATGTGGGGGTGGGGGGCTGCCGGGCTGATGTTTTGTTTTCCCCACAAACAAAGCTGTGCGTGTTAATTTTTCGGGCTTGATCTTCCTGGGGGCTGCGGCCCCGCGGCTCACACAGAGGCGGCGTCATTGCACACACACACAGATAGATAGATATAGTATAACATTGAAAAGGACATAAAGGCCATATCTCCTGTCACCTCTCTTTATTTCTAGGATTGTGGCAAACACCCCCATGTTGCAACATGTTGCGATTGGCGGTAATGGACCCATGGCTGGACCCGTGCAGTTTGATCTACAATGGCAACTCCCCATTGACCCCACCAGCACTGCTAATCCACCAGCACGAATACCAGTAAGTGGTTCTGTAAAAAATAAAAGCTTGACAGCCTTTAAGGACAACTTTGTTTTTTTACAACAAGGGTTCATATTTTAGTTAATTAGAGAAAAGAAAAGAAAAGACGAGTGTTAAAATGATTTCATTCACTGCTTTCTATTAGCGATTTCAATGATTTTGATTTCAGTGGTTGGGGGCATGCTTATAAGTGGATAAATATGTCTTTTTAGGCACAATGGGCTCATGAATAGCCACTTGTAATGCCCCCATGCACGCAATCTTAGCACGCAATCTTTCATGGGCAGATGTGACTTATGGCGTTATGGGGGCATAGTAACCCCCCCCCCCCACTGTATATATATATATATATATATATATATATATATATATATATATATATATATATATATATATTGTATCAACTTTGGATGATGCGCTCTTGCGCTCAACCAGAGTTGTTGAGAAAGCTGTCTCTGCACTGCACTCTGCTCTAGTATGCAGCCTAGACCAACCGGGGCATGCTCCAGTGCTCCTCCCAGCCACAGAGAAAAACATGCACTGACCAGATGGGAGTGAGACACTGAACGTGAATGCTACATGCTAAGCTAACCTGTTGCTATAATGGCTGACCAACAACTTTTTGAATCATTTTGTTCACGGTAATGATCCATTCAAAAATGCCCCCGTGATAGTGTTTTTTCACGGGACGATCGCACTATGAATTGCCATCACCGTTAACTGAACGCGAACTAAATGATTTGTTCACTGGAATGGATGGATGGATTTCCCATCACTCCTACACAGAGCTAGCCATACATTATAACTCTTGTAGAGTGCTTGAGAGAAAACGTCTTCAAAATAGAAGACAGTACTCTACAAGAGTCATAATAATGTCATTAACCTAGCTGCTTAGAAAGGAAAGGCTGTGCAGCAGGTTTCTAAATTGTTTTTCAAAGAAGATGGATGATTTATAGCTCTATCATTTTTTTATTTTTATTTTTTACATTTTACAAGGTGCTGTTTTAGTTTGATATTTTACTAAGAATGCACAGCAGAGTGTCAAGTGTCAACCTAAAGTATGTGTCTTTTTGAAAAAGTATCGAACAAGATATCTAACCAAACCAAACCGTGAATTTTGTGAACCGTTGCACCCTTTAGATCTTTAGCATGGTGTTAGGTATGGGCATAAGGTTTTCAAAAACCATTGCAAATGATTTGGGCTCGCCATCTAGTGGACTGTTTGCAATAACTCAATTGTTGGGGTGTTAAACCATATTGACCGCTCTATATGTTTATGTTTTATATAATTCTCTTCCCCCACAGGTAAAGGAGATCAGTGACCATTTCCTTGTGGAGGTGGAGCTGAAGTAAGGCCTGCTGCATGAGCCCTGCTACAACAACCAATCAACACCCTGAGCCCTGCTACAACAACCAATCAACACCCTGAGCCCTGCTACAACAACCAATCAACACCCTGAGCCCAGCTACAACAACCAATCGACACCCTGCGCCCTGCTACAACAACCAATCAAAACCCTTCACTGAATCATTTGAATTGATTTTGGTCTTCAGTGAAGAAATCATCATGCTCTTTTCGAGAATAAAGAAATATTTCAATCAATCAATGTCATAATGAATTATAATGACAATAACATTATAGCAAATTACACCTGTCAGGTTTGGATTATTACACTGCTCTGTTCTGTTGGTATTTTCACTCCAGTGGTACGGCACTGCCATCTAGTGGTGATGTCAAAAATGAATTTTGGCGTCTTCACTTGGATTTGAAATTGTTGGCCATGAAGGCACAATACTTCTCAACACACGCGAGATTTAGAAATGGAATTAGATTGCTCAGGAAACACTCAAAAATATTTATCTGATATTTACAAAACGTCTCAAATGGTAGGAAAAAAAAACAAGACTTGGCTTGTATGATGAGGAAAAGTCACGAAAGGGCAAATTTCTGAGAGCTTCCTGAGCAAACCCAAACCACCTCAAAATCCCCAAATCAGGCTCATGTCATGCAAGTGTTAAAAAAACACACAGACACTTGCTTACACACACACACACACACACGCACACACACACACGCACGCACGCACGCACGCACGCACGCACGCACGCACGCACGCACGCACACACACACACACACACACACACACACACACACACACACACACACACACACACACACACACACACAATCTATTTAACTGAACTGATTCATTATTAATTATTGGTACTGTAAAAAAAAGTGCACTCAGAGGTACATGTACAGTAGGAAAACATATATAATCAAAGGTGTGAACACAACTCATTTCAACAATACTAAACTTCTAACCGGGTGAATGGCAGGGACGTGCTGAGACTGTTAGAGAGCCAGGGGGTGAGATAAACTAAAAGGACACTTTTGGTGAAATATCGAAAATAGCCGATCTCCAAGCTCACAATGCGTCACTCTGCGATGTGTTGTGAGCTTGGAGCTCGGCTATCGGTGCTTGCTGCAAGTATGTGGCATAATGGCATGGATTTCTGCATGCAGCATTCAAGTTCAGGAGAGTTTGGAAAATGTAATTCTCTTGAATGCTCCTTTAGGTATGGTATGGTATGGAAAGGAAAGGAAAGTAATGCATTTGCAGTCAAAACTGCATCTACGGTCTGGAGCAGTGGTTCCCAAACTTTTCAGTTCAAGACCCAAAAGACAAATGTTTTCCCGGGACCCAAACAGCAGATCTACTACGTTTAGACTTTCACTACTTCTTTAAATGTGTTTTCTAATTTATGGAATTTCTTAAGATTTTTCATTTATTTATAATGGAAATTACTTTTTTTTTTTCATGAAAATCTTTTTTTTTTATCAGCAAGGGATCCCATCGGGAAGTTCTTCTCGCACACTCAGAGCCAAGGAACGCAGTTAAAAAGCCTTTATTTAGCACTTAGGGCTTTTACATATTAAAACAATAAAAAGCCAATAAAGCCGACCGGTTTCGACACAAAAGGTAACAATCTTTTTTTTAATGTTTTGAAATAATAAAATGGAGGAAACCAAAAATTAAGGGACCCATAAAAAATGTGTCTACGACCCAGTGTTTGAGAACCAGTGGTCTAGAGAGAGGGCACTTTTTCATATACAAGTAAAAGGGCACTTTTTCATATACAAAAAAAAAGGGCTCAAGCACCCATTGATGTCTGTGTGTGCACGGTCTGGAAACGTAACTATACGATAACATTCTCAAAGAGAACACCAGCACTCAAACTGTCCTTAAAGGCACTTTATAGGTTAATGAGTTCATGAGAAAAAACATAGCAAACGCACTACTGTATGATTATCATCCATACAGTCTGTATGGCTTGTTTACATTTGGGTCCTCTGACAGACATGCAAAACATCTTAAAGTATAACAGTCAGAAATCTGTCTGTCTGTGGATGTGAGATGTATTATCTATCTATAAATGCGAGAAGTCTCTGTCTGTCTGCGTGTGTGTCTGTCTGTAATCCGCGTATCTCAAGAACCGTTCGTCCCACCGGCTTCAGATTCGGCAAGCGCGTTCCCCGCCGCGGCACGGAGTGCAGTGCCGCGCCTCGACCCGACCCGGCGCGCGGTTTTCCCGAACCGGCGCGAAACGTTCGGAATCTCCTTATGCGGGGTTGATTGTTGACATCAGGCTGTTTCTGAGGAAATCGGCGAAAGCTCTGACTCATTGTGACATCACTTCATAAAAGGCTCTGACATCACGTACGCCACATGAGTCAACAAAAAATCTCTGTGAGTGTGTATGTATGTAGGTAATCCGCGTATCTCGAGAACCGTTCGTCCCACGGGCACGCGCGTTCTCCATATATGGGCATAAAATGAATGCCCCCATATGAGAACCGTTCGTCCCACGGGCACGCGCGTTCTCCATATATGGGCATAAAATGAATGCCCCCATATATGGGCATAAAATGGATAAAGGGACACAGACAGACAGATTCAGAGATCTCCATATATGGGCGTGAAATGGACGCAAATAGACAGATATCTCCATATATGGGCATATATGGGCATAAAATGGACCCAGAACTATATGGACGCAAATGGCATATATGGGCATAAAATTTACGCAGAATCACAAAGATCTCCATATACGGGCATAAAGGGACACAGACAGACACACAGACAGACGGATACAGAGATCTCCATAAATGGGCATAAAATGGACGCAAATGGCATATATGGGCATAAAATTTACGCAGAATCACAAAGATCTCCATATACGGGCATAAAGGGACACAGACAGACAGATTCAGAGATCTCCATATATGGGCGTGAAATGGACGCAAATAGACAGATATCTCCATATATGGGCATATATGGGCATAAAATGGACCCAGAACTATATCTGCAGTGATCTCCATATATGGACATAAAATGGACGCTGACAGACAGACAGATAACAGATATCTCCATATATGGGCATAAATGGACACAGGCAAACAGATGGTCAAAACGGGTCCTATGACAACAGGTATAATGGGGTTTGCATTAAAGGGCGGGGCATTCATTCCCTATTTACATTGTTCCGAGTTGGCCAGGTCGCCGACTAGACGCTGGGCCGCCCGAAGGGCGGCCCAGCTTCTAGTCTATCTATAAATGCGAGAAATCTCTGTCTGTCTGCGTGTGTGTCTGTCTGTAATCCGCGTATCTCGAGAACCGTTCGTCCCACCGGCTTCAGATTCGGCACGCGCGTTCCCCGCCGCGGCACGGAGTGCAGTGCCGCGCCTCGACCCGACCCGGCGCGCGGTTTTCCCGAACCGGCGCGAAACGTTCGGAATCTCCTTATGCGGGGTTGATTGTTGACATCAGGCTGTTCCGGAGGAAATCGGCGAAAGCTCTGACTCATTGTGACATCACTTCATAAAAGGCTCTGACATCACGTACGCCACATGAGTCAACAAGGGGGAACCGGCACTGTGTCTGCAACACAGTTGGAGGCACAGACAGATACTCCATATATGGGCATAAAATGGACGCAGATAGACAGATATCTCCATATATGGGCATAAAATGGACCCAGAACTATATATGGACATAAATGGACAGAGGCAAACAGATGGTCAAAGATCTCCATATATGGGCATAAAATGGACGCAGACAGACAGATACAGATATCTCCATATATGGGCATAAATTGACTAAGGCAAACAGATGTTCAAAACGGGTCCTTTGACAACAGGTATAATGAGGTTTGCATAAAAGGGGGAACCGGCACTGTGTCTGCAACACAGTTGGAGGCACAGACAGATACTCCATATATGGGCATAAAATGGACGCAGATAGACAGATATCTCCATATATGGGCATAAAATGGACCCAGAACTATAACTGTAGTGATCTCCATATATGGACATAAAATGGAGACAGACAGATACAGATATCTCCATATATGGGCATAAATGGACACAGGCAGACAGATGGTCAAAACGGGTCCTATGAAAACAGGTATAATGGGGTTTGCATTAAAGGGCGGGGCATTCATTCCCTATTTACATTGTTCCGAGTTGGCCAGGTCGCCGACTAGACGCTGGGCCGCCCGAAAGGGGGAACCGGCACTGTGTCTGCAACACAGTTGGAGGCACAGACAGATACTCCATATATGGGCATAAAATGGACGCAGATAGACAGATATCTCCATATATGGGCATAAAATGGACCCAGAACTATATTATGGACATAAATGGACAGAGGCAAACAGATGGTCAAAGATCTCCATATATGGGCATAAAATGGACGCAGACAGACAGATACAGATATCTCCATATATGGGCATAAATGGACACAGGCAAACAGATGTTCAAAACGGGTCCTTTGACAACAGGTATAATGAGGTTTGCATAAAAGGGGGAACCGGCACTGTGTCTGCAACACAGTTGGAGGCACAGACAGATACTCCATATATGGGCATAAAATGGACGCAGATAGACAGATATCTCCATATATGGGCATAAAATGGACCCAGAACTATATTATGGACATAAATGGACAGAGGCAAACAGATGGTCAAAGATCTCCATATATGGGCATAAAATGGACGCAGACAGACAGATACAGATATCTCCATATATGGGCATAAAATGGACCCAGAACTATAACTGCAGTGATCTCCATATATGGACATAAAATGGACGCCGACAGACAGACAGACAGATACAGATATCTCCATATATGGGCATAAATGGACACAGGCAGACAGATGGTTAAAACGGGTCCTATGAAAACAGGTATAATGGGGTTGAGGGCGGCCCAGCTTCTAGTCTATCTATAAATGCGAGAAGTCTCTGCGTGTCTGTCTGTCTGTCTGTCTGTGTGTCTGTAATCCGCGTATCTCGAGAACCGTTCGTCCCACCGGCTTCAGATTCGGCACGCGCGTTCCCCGCCGCGGCACGGAGTGCAGTGCCGGGTCTCGCCCCGACCCGATGCGCGGTTTTCCCGAACCGGCACGAAACGTTCGGAATCTCCTTATGCGGGGTTGATTGTTGACATCAGGCTGTTCCGGAGGAAATCGGCGAAAGCTCTGACTCATTGTGACATCACTTCATAAAAGGCTCTGACATCACGTACGCCACATGAGTCAACAAAAAATCTCTGTGAGTGTGTATGTATGTATGTAATACGCGTATCTCGAGAACCGTTCCTCCCACGGGCACGCGCGTTCTCCATATATGGGCATAAAATGAATGCCCCCATATATGGGCATAAAATGGATTGCAGACAGACAGATACAGATATCTCCATATATGGACATAAATGGACAGAGGCAAACAGATGGTCAAATATCTCCATATATGGGCATAAAATGGACGCAGACAGACAGATACAGATATCTCCATATATGGGCATAAATGGACACAGGCAAACAGATGTTCAAAACGGGTCCTATGACAACAGGTGTGAGGTTTGCATTAAAGGGGGAACCGGCACTGTGTCCTGCAACACAGTTGGAGGCACAGACAGATACTCCATATATGGGCATAAAATGGACGCAGATAGACAGATATCTCCATATCTGGGCATAAAATGGACCCAGAACTATAACTCCAGTGATCTCCATATATGGACATAAATGGAGAGACGGGGCATTCATTCCCTATTTACATTGTTCCGAGTTGGCCAGGTCGCCGACTAGATGCTGCAGCTTCTAGTAATTATAATTGAACAATGAAAATGACATTCTTATTAGGAAACCTTATCTGTATTTTAACATCAGTCATAATGGTGTAGGCCTACTTGGTGGTCAATCGTGGGATATAGATATATTTTTATAATAATAATGATTGTTCTTGGAGAGTCAAATATTATCTAACTGGTACTCAGTCTAAAAAAAAACACTGCTGCATTTAGATTTCACATCATAGTAGGAAACCAATTCTGGGCCAGTTTTAAGACGTATGTTTGGTGGGGATCTTTTAATTTTAATATCCTTCAAATTCTAGAAATATACGGTAAAAATACTTTTACTTTTACTTTAAAAGTACTTTTCAAAGCACATACTTTTTACTTGAGTAATTATTTGGAATGAGTACTTTTACTTTTACCAAAGTCGTTTTTTTCACAAGTACTTTTACTTTTACTTAAGTACAGAACGTGAGTACTTTTCCCATCTCTGCTTTTTTGGGGGGGAACTTGTTTTTAGTCCCAAATATACTGTAATGCTTTAAAAAGGACAGGCCTATTAGGCTTATATCCATATCCAGGTTTATCATTGTCAGTTTTGATAAAGTCATTTTATTTTATAATAGTTAAGGTAAGGTGCACGCATATTTTCTAAACCTTGCTGTCTGTTAAAATACTTGTGCGTGCGAAACGCCTGGCTATGCGGGGCGGCTGTGCCCGGAGTAGCCAGCTGGTAGATCAAACAACGAGTTGATGATGGCCCATTAATTTTAAGCTACACGCTGTAACTATGGCCAATTGGACCTTGAAAGGAGTAGAGATTACACAACTGCACCGACCGTGCACGGACCATCAGAGAAAGTGACTGACGTGGGGTGAGCTGCTGTTGTAGGCTGCTTCCATCACGGACGGTTCAAGTTCAAGACAGGTTCAAGTTCAAGACAGGCAAGTGTCTGCTTTTACTTTAGTGGCCATGGCCTAGGCTTTCATTCCTTTCAATCATGATTTCCCCTGTCTTTTAACACATTATCACGGTGTGGGCGGATGGATCAATCTAATAAATATAATCATTAAAAAAAGATCCGAGGGCACGGAGATCCAAATCCAATGACCCAGAGAGAGAGAGAGAGAGAAAGAGAGGATGGTTCTGTCTGGTCCATTTGAAGAACTGTAATCCAGCATTTTGAGGTGGAAACATGGAGAATGCACAGGTTTATCATACATTTGAGAGTGAGAACCATAAGTTTAATGTAACTTGGAGTTGGAAAGTTATTAGCGAGTCATTAGCTCACAACGCGTCTCAACGTGACGCATTGTGAGCTTGTAGATCGGCTATTTTTTCGGCGAACCTTCCCCCCAGAATAGGGATGCTGGGGTTCAAGTGGTTAAACATCAAGAATAAAGTTATTTTCAGTCAGTTCTGATGGAAACTGACATTTCTCCACGTGACATAGCCTACCATATCTTAGGTGGAAAGATGAGCATATTTACGTTGCGTAATATGATGTAAGATATACAAAATACAAAACTAACAGTGTAATTCATGGGTTCCGTGGATGAAAAGGAACCCCTGCTATAGCCTACCCTCTCCTCTCCCTGTCTGACCAAACATCCTGGAGTCAGGGACGTGCAGAGAATGGGCAGAGAAGGGGCTGAAATATCTAAAAGGGCTTTTTGGGGAAAATATTGAAAATAGCAGATAGCAGGTCGGCTATTTTCTGGAGAATACTGGAGATAT
Source organism: Nannobrachium achirus (assembly GCF_963921795.1). Classification (NCBI taxonomy): domain Eukaryota; kingdom Metazoa; phylum Chordata; class Actinopteri; order Myctophiformes; family Myctophidae; genus Nannobrachium; species Nannobrachium achirus. Next base: position 14,026,831 of record NC_137823.1, on the reverse strand, counting down.
ACAGCATGTATTTCTACTCAGAGAGGGTGTAACAGGGTTAGACATATCCTTGTATTAATTTCTACAAAATCCTCTTTATATGCATTATATAGAGCATCGCAGTTCCAATAAAAAAGATCTCCCGTTCCGTTCATTTCCTCATAGACTTTCACGAAAATAGCTATAATAATTATGTTAGACCTAGAACCAGGATGACAGTGAATCATGAACATGAAACCTTTATTTCTATGAAAAGAACATTTTGAAAATCTTAGCGATTTTCAAAATGTAATTTTCAAAGGGTATTTATTAAATGTAGTATCAAATAGTTAAATATTAAAATATGTTTTTATATAGGATCAAAGGTTTTATGGTTGTGATTCACTGAGATCCTGGATGGCTTAATTGGTTCTAGGCTTAACATAATTGTTATAATTATCTTTGTAAAAGTCTATGGGAGCCCGAAAACCACTTCCGATGTGATGCTCTATACTAATAGTATGCCACTGGAGCCAGGGGTAGCACTGGCCATTGCCTGTTTCTCTCGCATATAACCTGGCAACACTGGTCGGTGTTGCCAGGTCTTGCTTGTTAAGCGATACATTTGGGCATGTATTCATAGACCCGGTTGCTTGTTTCTCTCGCACTGCAATCTGGCAACACCTGTTCTTGCTCAGCAGTGTTTCCTGCTCTGTTCCTGAAACACAGAATAACATGTTGAATTGGTCAAATCAGACTGTCCAACTTATAGGACACATTTTGTAATTTGTAGCCTTGATACAAGACTGTCATATTACTGATACTTTAAAGTTAGCATGGCTTTAATTACAACTAATTAAAAACACAGGACAATGGATGCAGTAATCAGGATTATGATGTTGTTGGGACTGTTGGGGTGACTGAATCTGTTGGTGAGTTATGACTTTTGAGCCAGCTTAATCTTTTATATACAGTATTACCTGCCTGGCCGCCGTGCCAATTAACGTTGTTATCATTTAAGATGAGATATGGCTGCATTGGTTGGTATGATGTGGGTTCAGAATCAGAAGCACGCCGGTCGGTTGTTTGTTGTGATTTGATTTGATGACGCGTGGAGAGAGGGCGAGATCATTTAGCGACCTACAACCGGGTCGCGACGTGGTCGGTAGTTTTCAGCGACCGGGTCGCAAAATCGAGCGACCGGGTCGCTAAATGGAGCGACCGGGTCGCTAAATCACCGACCGCGGCACTAAAGCGAGCGACCGGGTCGCTAAATGGAGCGACCGGGTCGCTAAATCACCGACCGCGGCACTAAAGCGAGCGACCGGGTCGCTAAATCGACCGACTGGGACGCTAATTCCATCGACCGGGACGCTAATTCCACCGACTGGGACGCTAATCCAGCGACCGGGTAGGTAAATCCACCGACCGGTGGTCGCTTCCACCGACCTACTAACCCTAACCCTAACCCTAAACCTAACCTCAGTAACCTTACCTCAGTTAGGCTAACCTGCCACGCAACCTCCCGACCGTTACCTCAGTTAGGCTAATCTGCCACGCAACCTCCCGACCGGGTCGCTAAATCACCGACCGCGTCGCTAAATCACCGACCGCGTCGCTAAAGCGAGCGACCGGGTCGCTAAATCGACCGACTGGGGCGCAAAATCTTCCGACCGGGTCGCTAAATCTACCGACCTAAAACTGCAGGCAGGTCGGTAGATTTAGCGACCGGGTCGGTCGATTTAGCGGCGCGGTCGGTGATTTAGCGACCCGGTCGCTCGATTTAGCGACCCGGTCGCTGAAAACTACCGACCACGTCGCGACCCGGTTGTAGGTCGCTAAATGATCTCGCTCCTACTGGACGCGTGGCTACCTGGCCGGCAGGCTGTCTGTCTGTGCATCATCTGTATGTTTTGCTATGATTTCTCAAATTATTTTAATGTATGACGTGAATGTACAGTAGCCAATCGATGCTGCAGTTATCGATGTGGCACGTGAAGCCCGAAAACTGTCTCCCCTACCAGCGACAAAGTTAGGCGTCCCTGGTGCCCCATGAGAACTTGGTTGCAAACAATAAATATATATTTTTGTACACAGATTTGTGTACTATATGTTACTGCTGCTGCACTGTTGATGACCAGTGTCATGTATTAATGTGTGCAAACCAGGTAGGCTTTGTTTAATATCAAACATTGTTGTGTTGTAATTCCATTCAAGTCATATTGAGGATACAACATCAGCAGAGTTTGGTTTTGTTGCAATTCTTTATCCTTGTTTTTGATACAAGGAACACAAATACAATCTTGCAGAAAGGGCCAAAAAACTTCTTTGATGGGGTCATAATTACAGGCCATTTTCAAAAATTTCCCTTCATAGAATTCCTTGCGACTTTTTTTCTGTTATTCAGGACATACTGAGGATACGAAATCAGCAGAGTTTGGTTTTGTTGCAATTATTGGGAGGTTGACCCCCATTTTTGCCTAGATTTCCTGTACTAATTAATGTGTTCAAACCAGGTAGACTTTGTTTAAAATCAAACATTGTTGTGTTGTAATTCTACATTCATATTCTACAAAAGTAGCAAATATAGCCGATCTACAAGCTCAAAACGCGTCGCTAAAGTTTTGCTTCTGGGGGGGTCCCTGGAACAAAGTATTTTGAGATGGGAGTCCGTGGGCCAAATACATTTTATCATGTTAGGAGTCCTTCACTTGAAAAAGTGTGAGCATCACTGACATAGAAACACTATAGCCTCATAAACCAGACTCCTCCTCCTCCTCCTGCCTTCATTCGATGGGAGGAGTCAGTTTACTAGGCTATAGAAACATAGGTTTTTCAAAAAACCTTAGAACACACACGCACGCACGCACGCACACACACACACACACACACACACACACACACACACACACACACACACACAGAGAGAGAGAGAGAGAGCTTGCCAATGTTGTTTGTGTTGCAACACAAGATTTATTCTGAGCAAGAGATGCCAACACCAGCATGATTAAAAATTGTACAAACTTCACAATTGAACTGAAATATCACTTAGCAACTCTGTGACCTTAATAAAAACATACAGCAAAATATTCATCGAAAAAAGAAAGAAAAAGAAAAAGAAAAAAAAACATGCCATGTAACAAAATTTGAAAAACCCTTTGGCAAGAATAAAATGAGAAGGAGAATAAGAGAATGTATAAAAATCAACCCCTTCATCAATGTGGTATTTTTTAAGGTAAATAATAGGAAATTACTTCACACATATTCATTTGTCTTTTTTGCATTCTAGCATGTCACATGCTAGTGCTGAGAGTTCATGTAAATACATTACAGGTTTGTCTTTATTATTTTTTTGTAACATCGGTACAATATGGGAGAGTCTACTGACCTTCGGAAGGTGGCAGATTTGTGCTTTTAAATTCCCGTTTTCCTTTTGTATCACAATAAGAACAACTGAGTGAATGAAAGTAGAGGCCTGGTCGTGTCAGTCTGTCTCACTGGTCCTCAACGTGGGGGGTCCCTCGAGGGGGTTCTAACTAAGTGGACCCTTACAGGTCTGTCACTGGGAGTGTCTACAAACTCTGAGAGTGTACACTGTCAGGGTTGTGGGGGGCCCTTGAAATTAAAAGGTTGGCGAACCCAATGGTTTATATCTAATGCTGCAGACAGAAGCTACACCCCTAGTAGCTTTTAGACAAACTCTAGACATGAAGTCATGGAATGTGTGCCTTAAATAGATCTGCTGAACTCATTTAACACTTACAACACTATACAGGGTTCCCACGGTTATGACATTCCTGGAAATATTTTTAAATTAGACAAATATTTTTCCAGTACTGGAAAAGTTTTGGAATTGATCAAGGGTCCTGGAAGGTCCTGGAAAAAATAGTTATACATTGTCTTCGGGTTATTGATTTTGTTAATACCTCTGAAATGACAAATATTAGAGGCAAATATTAGAGAAATTATGAAAATAGCAGATCTACATGCTTTTGTGAGCATGTAGATCTGCTATTTTCACTATAGAAACGTGTTATACAAAATTCCTCAACTCATAGAGCTCGTGAGGGTGCCGGGTCCCCAGTTAAAATATGATTATTTCGGGGGTCACAGCCTCAAAAGGTTGAGAACCACTGGCATACCTGTCTTTGGGCATTGCGCATAGGGGTAAGCAACTTGTTATTGAGCTGAATTATTGTTATATAGTCCTGGAAATTGGGTTAAATATTCTGGAAAAGTTTTGGAAAAGTTTTGGAAATTAATTGGTAAAAATGTGTGGGAACCCTGACTATATACTGACCGGGGTGCCCCAAGGGTCTTTCTTTGGCACTTTAGTTTTCTCCCTCTATGCATCAGAATCTCAGCAAAGAAATGTGTTATAGACTGGGGAAAAGGGGACACCGGTCAAATTAGAATATAGGCTTTTAGTGATTAAATTAAAATCACCAGCATACTGTTTTTTAGTTTTTTCTTTGTGTGTGCAAAATCAGTTTCCAGGTCCTATACTGAATCATATAACTTTCCACTAGAACATATTCAACGAGATATTTTAAATCTCTTTATAAAACAAAGGTTAATTATTGAAGAGGAATTGTCACCACTTGGTTTGTATAATCTCTGAAATCACAGTTTCCATACGCTGTGCAGATGCTGCTTGGTGAAACAAGTGATGCTTGACATTTTTAACCAAATACTTTGACATGTTTCAATCTGAAGCACATGCATGTTAATGATGATTACAACACATAATTATTCTACCTGTAGGGTACTGTGATTTCAGACAAACTGTAGCTCATGAAAGTTGGGGCAATTCAGATCAAACTTAGCAAAAGCACATTTTATAAAGTTTTAGGTGGATATATGTGTTTAATTCCCATGGAATCCATCACATGTCACTGTTAATATTCTACTCTGTGGAAGTTTTCACTCGTCATATTCCCCCCCCCAGTCTACAAAAAGGCAGTCAAAGATAGTTTTCTCATGTCATTTCACGTCATATTGTGGCTCAGACAATTACGCCTGATTCATCAAGGCATTTTTACACCTAGAAGGTCATACTACGATGACGAGTTATAGGCATCTTCTGACCAAGAGTCAGCATCAGAAGTATGATGTTGTCAAGAGCAACGTGATTTAGGATTCTAACTCGAGTGGCGCTCATCGCACTGCTCTGCACTGGCTCTCACTATACGATAGCTTCTCGCTCAGGGGTTAGCTTCAGTTACTTACAGGGCTCATTTCTGTCATTTGTTCTCAGTCAAGTGATGGGAGTACTGGCTGTCCAAACTGTCTCCGACCACCAAACTTTTTGTCAGAGAGTTCGGACTTTCCGATGTGCAGCTTTTCGAACTCGAATTCGGTGTAATGCTTTTCAGAAGTTGCAAATGACTCATTTTGTAGCTGAACCGGACCTTTCTGACGAAATGTTCGGTGGTCGGTGTAGACAATATGGACAGCCCTTCAGCCTATCAGTGCGGAAGTGGATATAGCACCGCTCGGCTAGCGCCTATAGCCGCTCGCGTGAAGCGGGACTACCAGTAAATGTTGAAAAGCGACAAGACGGGGGACTTACGTCTGCGTACATTATGATCTGGGAGCGAGAATGTGCAGGATTGATACTTAGCTGTGGGGCGACGCATGGTTGGAAAGACGTTTGTACCGAACGGGTGCAACATATACACGTATACTATTTGGAGTTGTGATGTAAACCCTGTATGTCCTGTGGATTCAGCAGTTTTCAAAAAAAGAAAGCATTATCTACAAAATGTCACCTGGCCTCGTCTGCTGCTCAGAGCTTTTCTGGTGTCGCTCAGTAGTTCACAACAAACATCACCAAAGCATTTAAACGAGTTGTTCCCATGTGCAAGATCGTCCAACGTGAGAAGGAACCAAACAAAATAAATGAGTCGTTCACTCCTCTTTCATTTTTTGGAACCAATCACCCGCATTGGAATCCTTAAAACATGATTGTATTAAAAGGTTTATACAAAAACGCAATACATTTATTTATATTTAGTAAAAAGATCTATCAGCTCTTTGCTAGTTTTTACTCATAAGAAATTGCATATACCCAAACATTTTTATATAGATTGCATCCCATATCTAAACAAGTGATTTTAATATTACCATACCAATATTGCTGATAAGTCATTCTAGTAGCTAGTCGAGGTTCATGATACATTAGTTCATAAGGACAGATTGTCTACCTACATTTTAAATAGTCGATCTGATCGTCATTCTCTGAATGAAAAAAAGAAATATTCTCTCAAAAGTGCAGAATAGTGTTTTTTTTTTAAACTACAGAACTCTACAACTATTTGGGGGGATAGGGGGAATTTCCTTGTCGTTATCTTTGAGATTCTTTGTGTTTGTAAGTAAATCATTTTGTCTCGTCGGTTTAAACTCGATCATAGACAGTGGTATTTAATGTCTACACTGAAGACAGAGCTGTCAAACGTTAACTTGTCACCAAAAGAAAAGAAAAAAAAACTTTTACAATCCATTTAACGATCTCCACACCGACTCATCTTCTGCAGTCTCTCAAGCCCAGACATTGCGTTCCACAGTATTCTAATTTTACCCAGGGTACATTTCTAAAGTGATAATTCAAGAACTTTGTATTACCTCTAAAATGACAAATTAAACATTGGCCAAAATGTCAAATATTAGAGGCAGAAATTTTCACAATAGAACCGTGTTAAACAAAATATAATGCCTCAACTCTTAGTGCTCATCGGGGTGGGGGGTCCCCAGTTCAAATATGATTATTTTGGGGGCCACGGCCTGAAAAAGGTTGAGAACCACTGCTTTAAACGATAATACGACAGTCTGTCCGTGACTTGAGAGACAGTCTGTGTGTGACTTGAGAGACCACATGTTCTGTTATGAATCCATGAGAGAACAACGCTTCTCCAACGCATGATTGCTCTTCACATTCCAGTTCACCTCTCTGACGGTCACACACACACACACGCGCACGCACGCACGCACACACACGTTTGTCCGGAAGTGTTAAAAAAAGACGATAAAGAAGATAAAGAAAACGAATGATTCAAGCTTTACACTTCGTAAATACATATAGGTACACCAGAATGTGCTACATTAGCAGCTATAAACAGTAACGTCACATTATATTAGGTCGTTATGAAAATGTACAAAAATGTCTGAATGTTTAAAACCCATTATACCAACGTTGGCAATTTTCTTTTTCTTTTTTTTTTTTTTTCAAAACAAGGCAAATGTCAGTAAAGAGAGAGAGAGAGGCAAAAGGAGTTGAAAGCGTTCGGCATTGATAGACAGACAAATAAATAAATAAATAAATAAATAAATAAATAAGTAGATAAATAAATAAATACGATAATTTACAGCAGCAAAAGATTATAAAATAAATCCACTGCCTCTATTAGACTTTTTCCACCCTCTTTTTTTGGAGTTTGTTTCCCATTTCAGGTTTAAAAACATGGCAGGCTATTTAAACACTATACCAGGGGTCTTCAACGTTTTCAGGCCAAGGACCCCTTTGTTGAGGGAGAGATGAAGCAGGGACCCCCACAACCTTATCATAGATTCCATATAGTTTCATCGTTTGACAGCACAATCATCAGTGTATTTTGGATTCATGTCAATTTGTGTTTTCAGATATTTAACCACTTGAACCGTCAATACTTAATAAACTTGACCTTCCACTCTGTACTTAGTCTGCTCTTTTCCCCCTCTACACCAAAGCTGTTTGCCAAAAATAGCCGATCTACAAGCTTGTAGATCTGCTATTTTTGGCTAAAGTTCTCAGAATATGGACGTTAGGGTTCAAGTGGTTCATATAAAAAGGGGGGAAAAGAGTTTCTATCACACAAACATTTGGAGGACCCCCTGTAGTAACTCTGAGGACCCCCTAGGGGTCCCGGACCCCCTGTTGAAGACCCCTGCACTATACTGTATGCCCTCACGGTACACTGTGATGTAATAAGCATCAAATGAATAATGTGTGTTATATTATAAAGGATAGTGCTTCTACTACTGACTATATTCCTGCACCTTGGGAGTTGGAACACCCATGGCTCTGGATACTTACATTTAACATTAATTAGATTTTTGCGGGGTCCCCAGATTACAGTATAAGTGACAATTTAAGGACTTTTAAAGGAGTAGTTCACCCCCCAATTTGTTTTCTTTTGATTACTCACGCCAGACTTGAGTTCAATAATATATATATATTTTTGTATTTGTCGCATTCCTAAGACAACAAATGTATTATAAGTAAATTTACCACCATTGATTCCGGATGGGGACCAAATGCATGTGGGTCCCATCCGGAAACAATGGGGGTAAATATATTGTTCTCAAATAATTTTTTTAGGAATGTGACAAAACTCAAAAATATAATTGAACTCAAGTCTTTATGGCAATGAGGGCATGAGTAATCGATAGGAAAACATATTTTGGGGGTGAACTACTCCTTTAAGACCTTTTAAAACCTAAAAGAAAGAAAGAAAGAAAGAAAGAAAGAAAGAAAGAAAGAAAGAAGGCCATTATTGCATCAAAAGTAATCAACAAACTATACCTATAAAAAACTGGTCAACCTTTGTCCAAATTGTCAAAAATTATAAGAAAGAGGCAAACATTACAAAAATGGCAGGTCTACAAGCCTAGAGTTTGTAGATCTTCTAGTTCCACAATGTTTATCTACCGAGTCAAACTAAATAATGCTTCAACTTGTCAGGGTGGGGGTCCCCAGTTCAAATATGATTATTTTGGGGGGTCCCCAGGATAAATATGATTATTTGGGGGAGTCCCCAGCTCAAATATGATTATTTTGGGGGGTCCCCAGGATAAATATGATTATTTGGGGGGGTCCCCAGCTCAAATATGATTATTTTGGGGGGTCCCCATGGATAAATATGATTATTTTGGGGGGCCACGGTGTGAAAAGATTGAGAACCACTGATCTAACACAACCATGATTATTGTCATCAGCTGCTGTGTTGCTTAGCCTGCCATGTTTTTATTTTTTATTCTGCTGGAAAACAAGCTACAAAATCAACCTAGGGTATCGTGCCCTTTTAACCCTGGCATCCCCCTATTATTTCTCTTTAATAGCGAGCTTCAGGATGCCATTTCCACCGAGCGACAACGTATATAAAAAAAGAGGGCTTACGTGGTTGATGCAAATGTAATTGATTAGTTTTTTTTTTTGTTTAGTTTTTCGTGTTTTGCTTGAGGTTGCCGTCATCATCATCATCATCTAGACCTGGATGCCCTGGACGGCCTGCTTGATGTTCTCCAGCAGAGCCTTGTTCTCCGGGCTCTGGTAGTGCTCCTGGTGGGTGTACATGTCTGTCAGCGTGCTCACGTACGAGTCAAAGTTCTGCTCGTTCATTGGCTCCTAGGAGGAGGGGGAGGGGGAGATCCACGGACAGCGATTAGACAACCAAACGTCAAGTGACCACGATTTTGTAACCCATTTTTCACCCGGTGACAATTGACTAAGCTGTAATCCTGGACGCTATACTCTCCCTCTGCCAACCTGGGGAGAGCCCCGAACTGATCAGCTCATGCTTCCTTCAGTGCATGAGGAGTGAGCATGCCGCTTCACATCACCTGACAGGGGGAAGTTTCCCCCGGTTGGACGTAGTGCGTGGAAGGAACACGTTATTCCAATCCCATCAGGTGCCCCGACTGGCCAGGGGGAGGCAGTATAGAGATCAGGATTACTGCATGTTTTTTTTTTTGTGAGGGTACCTACCCTAGGGGACACGGGGAGAACATGCAAACTCCACACAGAAAGGCCCTTTCTCCAACCCCACCTAGGGTGCGGGCGCTGATGCCGACCACCCACTGTTGATTGGTTGTTTACATGCACACCGATGTTCAAATCACAACTGGTCGATGTATTTGTTATGCTTTCCCGACTTTAATGGGATAACGATTGATTGTAGTATAGGCCGTAGTGAAAACACACACAAAAAAATACAACTTTCTTTGATTAATTCAAATAATTGATTTCACATTACTGGAATGAACACAATAATTAAAATAATTGATTTCACGATGCACGCGCACGCGCGCCGGTAAGTTGAATGCAGCCAACGGTGGCAGCCTATATGTGTAGTTAAGGTGTGCATGTAAGCGTGGCCATCGTCCAGAAAGACAGCAGGAATAAAGGTTTGTAAAGGAAGAGGAGGGGGAGGAGCTACAGGGACACTACAGACATCAAACAAGCATACAGATGAGGTCATGGGTGAATGGATTAGCCAATGATGGAGACAAACGCAGGGCATGGACCAATAGGACGCAGGCTTTGTGGGCGGGGCAACTGGGAATCAAAGTGGGGGGCCAACTGGGAAGGAGAAGAGAAAACAAAATACTATATAAATGAAAACGAAAAAAATAAAAAAATAAAGTGATGTGTTGTGAGCTCATAGATATATTCATGGCTATTTTGGGTAAACATTTGGGAGCCCCATAGGAAGCATCTGATGGCCTCATCATGGCACTGATGATTTCGCTGGTTGAATTTCAGTAACACGTGATTAAGTTACTTGAATTCTTCTTCATCATTATAAAACGGAATTTTGCATGGTATTGTCATAATTACACTGCTCCTCGTAAAGAAGCAGTCTTATTATTCTGTTTTATAATGGTCACCTTTTATGTTTGGTGTCTGCTGACAATACACACGCACACAATAGCATTATTATGTTTCCGATTTGGGGGTTTGGGGATATGCATGAGACGCGTCTTCTTTTTCACCTTTCTGCCACTACATTACTTTCAACGGTGTGACATCATGGAAATAACAGTTAATTTCACACTATATGCTATTAAGATATTAATTATAAGTGTATAGTTGTGATGTAGTGACAGCATAGTGGGGGAAAGGAGGAGGGGAGGTGCAGAAAAGAAGGGTCATTGGATAAAGGTGCAAAAGGGTAAAGGATTGAGGCGCGTCTTACTCTGTTTACAGGGCAGTGTTTCTGTACTCTGTGGGTCATCTGTACACAGCAGCTATGCTTTACAGGGCCGAGTTTCTGGGCCAGGGGTCTCTACAGAGAGAGGGTGTACAGAGAATCTATTAGTCTGCTACACACTCTACAATAGACACTATAGACCAGTGGTTCTCAAACTTTGAAATGTGAAGGTCTCCCCTTCACTCTGACAGTGTACAAATGGAACCAAATGCCTAAAGGAACCCAGAATCCACTTTGAGAATCACTGCTATAGACCACGGGAGACCCAGACCTCTGCAACACACTCTGAAGGTATCTCTCCACCAAACAGACTACAAGGGACTTTTTCCAACTCCCTCAGACCGGCAGTCTGTGGCATTTATCTGGCAGCACAGACTAAGCACAAACTGTAGTCGGCCGAAAGAACATTGATCTTACGCTGATTTGTGTGTGCCAGTGCATTGCCAGGTTTGCTTATTATAAGTGACTGTGGGCTTGATTTACTTTAAAGTAGCCTGTAAATGTCCAATATTTAGTTTGGTCTTGTTTCTGAAGTGTAGTTGCTTATTTGACATTGCTTTCTTTTCTTTTTTTGTTTTAAATAGCTGATGAAACTTGCTGCTTCTTTTAGGCTTGTTTTCATAAACCTGGTCGCCTGTTTCACTCACAGAATCTGGCAACACTCTCAGTTTGGAGGTAAACAACATGAACACAGAGCATTAGCATTAGCACTAGCTTTGGAGTTGATCAATTGGTATAAGAATCGAGCTGAGATTGAGAAAATGACATCTAGTTCAAATTGGCGACGGGAAAATGTCCCTAGCTATTTTAGGCGTGCTTCTGAACCTGTAGCAGACTATAGAGGTACACAGTACAGTGGAGTATATATCCCCTCAGCACTGCCGACTCCTAGCAAGGACGGCAAATGACTGTCCAGTTCTTCATCAACAGGTCCCGACGGCTTTATTGGCGGCAAGCGTCTCTTGCCGACAAGAAGTGGGCTTGAACCCTGTGAAGTGTACCTGAGTGAGGTGATAGGTAAGTGAATATACCTGCAATGTTGTTGTTGTTGTTGTTTTGAACCACAGCTCTAGCTACGGGGAGTAACACCTCATCAGTTGTCTTAACGGGTTGTTTCAACTTCAATTGAACATTTTGTTATTGTCAATATCTCTCCATGTGTCCTGAGCTCTCTGCCTCAGTTGTTTGTCCTAGTTCCACTCCCTTTTGAACAAGTGCTCACACCAACCAGTATGTGTCACTAGTGTAGCAACAAAGCTCACAATCCCCAGCTAGCGTCCCACCCAGTGAACACTGACACCTGATTAAACCGGAGTCGCTCCTGGGAATTGAACCCGTGCCCCTTCACTGGCAGACCACCTGCTATGCTTGCTGTAATTCAGCTTTTGAATCTCTATTTTGCTCAAGAAAGCTGGGAATAATTATAGCAAACTAAATTTACGATTTATCTAAGATTAAGCTTACCTTTTGGAAACACTTGGGGGTGACCCTAACCCTAACCCTAACACAAATAAAAGAAAACCTTCAGCACTTTGTAGGATTGGTTCTTATTGTAAAGGAAACAATATATAAAACAAGATGAAAAGACTTGTTAAGACTTTTTTTTCTCGTTTTGTTTGTTTTAGTATGAAGTGCTGCACACATTAATTAAAATAGAGATGTTCTCAACTGGAGATATGTCACTTATATATCAAATAACACTGTTTATTGGCTATAGGATCAATGATTTATCTGCTGCGTCTTATTGGCTGGGGGATTAACCAATCAGGCCCAGTCGTCTCTCTACACAACAGAACCATGGACACAGTCACACAATGTAACAGCAGCATGTTGGTCAAACTGAAAGGTCAAAGGTCACACAATGTATCAGCAGCATGTTGGTCAAACTGAAAAAGGCAAAGCGGTTTGGTTGGTTTGAGGAGTTGAGGTGGTTTGTGGTCATTCTGTGAATAAAATGTGTGTGGCGTTGAAACACACACACGCACGCACGCACGCACGCACGCACGCACGCACGCACGCACGCACGCACACACACACACACACACACACACACACACACACACATGCACACACACAGATGAACAGCCAAAACAAACATATGAGCATTACATTTATTACATTTATAGTTGGAATTTGTTCACACAGACTTTGTTACTCGCACAATTGTGTCAGACTCAGTTACATTTGCAGTCCACACCAACGGTTCGGGATTCGGGATTCGCAGTGCGTTGTTGGCTGTTGCAGGGAAGAAATAACAGCGGCCTGAATTGCACCTGAATTGAGTGGTGTAAAGGAACTAAGTAGATTCATCTAAGTACTGCACTTAAGTACAATGTATTACCAATTACATATACTTTTACTTCACTACATCTTGGATCCAAATATTGTACTTTTACTCCACTATATTTATTTGAAAACTTTAGATACTACCTGTAGTTACTTTGTAGATTTGTATTATTATTACAAAACATACAACCACTTCAGCCCAACGCATTGTGAGCTTGTACAGTAGATCGGCTATATTAAGATTATGCTGCTACATTTGACAACTTGAAATGGCACATTCTACCTACTTTTTTTACTTTTGATACTTTAAGTAGGCTACATTTTGATACCAATACCTTTGTACTTTTACTTTGCCAATACTTGTGTGATTGGACCCATTGCAGATCGGCAACGTTTTGGGATTCGATCGCAACTTGCAACTCGTTTACACTCCGAATCATTGGCGTGGACAGGGCTTGAGAGCGAACACACCTCACAGCCCGCTCTTGTAAACTACAGACATAACGTCGTTGTCGGGTGGAAACCTTGTATCTCCAAGTTTCAAATGTGTACGTTCTTTCGCAAAGTAAAGCCCTGCCTCATCATACAAGACCGTCGCACAAAAGTAGTGAAAACAGCCGATCTACAAGCACACAACGCCTCGCGGTGCGAGGCGTTGTGTGCTTGTAGATCGGCTGTTTTCAAAAAAAAAAATATTGAAATCATTTTTAAAATGATAAATGCAAAACAAACTGTTTTGGACATACAAGGTTTTCACCCGACAACGACGATAAAATGGTGGGGACAGACAGACAGACAGACAGACACACAGACAGACAGTACCATATGAGGCAGCTGGATGTTGGCCAGGCTGTTGATGAGCGTCTGGCTCAGGTTGGCCAGCTCGTGGAGCAGAGAGTCGTTCTGCTGCTCCATCACCTTGTTCTCCTCCTCGATGGACTTCAGACTGCTCTCCATGGTGGTGATCTGACACGCACGCACACACACACGCACGCACGCACGCACGCACACACACACACACACACACACACAGACAGACAAGGGCACAGACACACAGGGGCGTCACAAGGTGGGAGGGGGTGGAAGTGGGACTGGGTTACTAGGGCCCAAGGTGGAGGGTGAACCCTTAATTATTATATACTTTAGCAATTGAAAAATAGCAGATATACAAGCTCACAGGGTCACTTTTTTTCTTTGTATTACTACTATTCGTGTTACACATTTACAATTTAGGCATTTGCCCAGAGTTATTTACAATAAGTAAGGACAGCACATGGTAATATGTCAATACATCATCATTAATAGGCCATATCAAAACATGAATAATCTGTACATTGAAGCTATACACACTATAGCTTCAATGTACGATTGGATGCCAAGTAAAAAATGGCCTGACATCGGTCTATATAAAAGATGCAGTCTAAATTACATACAGTATATGGTCATAAGACCTGCAATTATTGTATGCTTTAGCTATTGATAAATAGCAGAAATACAAGTTCACAGTCTGTCTGGTGAGCTTGTATATCTCCTTTTTTTATAGTTAAAGCATAAAATAATGGTTAAAGTGGTTCAAATGACACGCGTACTTCCCTGTTCATATTTTAGATTGTAATTAGAGAAAAAGAAAAGATTAGTGTTAAAATGTTTTCATTTACTTCACTTGCATGCATGCCTACCAACCTGGGGGCATGCATGCAAATCAAAATCATTAAAATCACTAAAACAATAGAAAGAAGTAAATGAAAACATTTTAACACTCTTCTTTTCTCTAATGACTATCTAAAATATGAACCCTTGTTGTAAAAAAACAAAGTTGTCCTTAGTTAAAGGATGTGTAACACTGGTTTCTTTCAAACTTGGCACGAAAAAGACTGAGTTGAGAGGTGGAGACAGACAACATGAAGACAGTAGAGACGGAGACAGTGTGCATGGGACAGACAAGCAGCTTACTTGAGTCCTCAGTTTGATCATGTCCGATTCCACTTGATTGTTCGACTCGTTTAAATCTTTGATTTCTTCATCCAGCTGTTTGATTTCTTCGTCGTTTTCTATGCCTGGAAGGAGAGTTTACACAGCGACATGAGCGACACTGAATGTAGTTTAACCGTGAGAGGAACTGATTGGAACGCATCCATTGAGTGATGAGAGGCAGCATCAGATGGAGGTTTACCTCGGCTGGCTCGCTGTTTGATTGTCAACATCTCCACCCCAGTCATCCTGGACTTCTTCATAGCAGACGTGGCTCGAGGGCATCCAGACAGACTGGAACACAAACCAACATCATTATGGTGACGACAGTGGCTCAGGCTCAGAGTTGTGCCCTACAGAGGGCGATGAAGAACAGCAGTATTAGGCAGTAGAACATAGCAGCAGTACAGTGGTGTTGTGTAAAATATCTAAAAGAAATGATACCAGCACAAATTATAAAATGTACGGCACAATTCAGCACAAATCCAGCGCTAAAGAATGACACCATTTTTATTCATGTTTCATTATAATGGGTGCCAACTTCATGGAGGTAAGGTGTAGAGTTGTCGAAGAGTCCTTGAGCAAGACTCTGAACCCCTAGTTGCTCACAGTGAGCAGGTTGGTGTCTTGCATGGTTTCCTCTGCCATCGGTGTATGAAAGTGTGTGTGTGTGTGTGTGTGTGTGTGTGTGTGTGTGTGTGTGTGTGTGTGTGTGTGTGTGTGTGTGTCTGTGTGTGTGTGTGTGTGAATGGGTGAATATAATGCACAATCTCTGTAATGAGCCTTAGATAAAGGCGCTATATAAATGCACCATTTGCCATTTATATAAACGCACCATTATCATTCAGTATCGACTTGGTCTTTATTGCGACCGTCAGTTCTCAGTTGGATTGAAAATGTCCAGCTGATGTCCGTGAGTGAGTCACGCAACATTTTGTTACCTATCGACTTAAGTTCAGTTCTTCCCTCCCATTCCATCCATGAAGGCAGGTCACAAAAATGTTGCAAGTAACACATTTGGTGTAACACTCACTCACATGGGTCTGTGGCATGTCGCTGATTGGCTGTGGCTTTCACAGGCTATTTTCAAACATTTAGTACTTAGAAATTTGGTACTTTAAGTATATTTTGATGCCAATACTTTCGTATTTTTACTCAAGTACATTTTGAATTCCGAACTCTCACTTGTCACAGAGTATTTCTACATTTGCGGTAATGTACTTAAAGGGGTACTGTCACCTAAAGGGGTACTGTCACTTTAAAAAGTCATCTTAAAATATGCGTTAATATTTTGATGATGTCATTGTGGGAATGCGCAATTATAAGCCAATCAAATTAATTGACTGTACTTAGACTGCTTACTGTACTGGTCAGCTGTTGTTGGGGGGCGAGGGGCAGATTACACTGTGACATGAGTTTCAGACTATTTCAAACCGTTTTCAGAGAGACCACGAGACATACTGTATCATACTATTATAATTTCAGTGCGTGTCAGCGGGCCTTTAAGTAATAAAAACGTAAGTGCTTCCCCCACCCACTGACCTCCTGTGAGTGAGGAAGGTGCCGCTGACGTGTCCCGATCCGTCGCAGCCGGGGGTGGGGCAGCTCATGCCGTCCGTCTTGCCGCTCTTCCACGCCGGCGGCGAGCCGTTCACGTAGCCGTCCTTCTGCCTCTTGGCCGCCAGGGGGCAGCCCGACGCGCTGCGGTGCGACGCGTACTTCCCCGTCACGTGACCCTGGCCGTCGCAGCCCGGAACCGGACACCTGGGGGGGAAGGGGAGATGGGGGGTTGCTGCGTTATAGATCAGTGGTCTTCAACCATTTTCATATCAAGGTCCATTATTTATTTGGCGATCGAGCCGCGGACCATTATTTGATGAGATCTTTGCCTCTCAGACCCAAAGGTTGTTGTCGTTGGATAAAGACGATTACGTCCATGCTGTGTTGGTGCCACATAGGAGAGATAGCAGAGATTACAGACGTTGATCAAAATAACATTTCTTCTGCATTTAATTGTGTAGACTTCTTGTAAATTAACTCATTTGCTGCCATTTAACAATACCTTCGTACTCCAATCCTGCCAAACTGTCTCCATAGACTTCCATGTAATTCATAGTGCACGGATCATGCACACCCATGCCTAGATAATGCACCACGTGTGTCCACATTGCTCACAGCTTTCAAACAAAAGAATCCGAATGGAAATCCGTTCAGGCATTCATGAGATAGCAGCCACTATGTTTTACACTGTTGTGAGCTTGGAGGTCTGCTACCTGAGTTGTATGGGGGTTGTATGGGGGTTAAACAAGCATCGCTATCATGCCTACTAACGTTTTTGGGGTCCAAAAAAAAAAAAAAAAAAAAATGAAAAAATGAAGAAAAAAAAAAAAAAAATTCAAAATGGCGGCCATTCTCGGGTTCCTCGGGCGTGGCAGGGAGGGACATCCCAAAATTCTCGGGTTCCTCGGGCTTGGCAGGGTATGTTAAGCAGCAATAATTTATTTTAACACTTGACATCGTAAAACCTTTCTTGAGAGTGTTTAATTTTACGCTCTCTGCAGGAGTTCACTATAAGGGTCCATTTGGTTACCAACTTGGCATCATTTAGCTGGGGGCCACCTGGAACCACCTCAAGGACCACTGGTGGTCCCCGGACCACTGGTAGAGAACAGTCATCTGTTTAATATAGACCACTGTTTCGCAAGCATTGGTGTTTTATGAGTTATACGTATGTCACAGTATGATTGGACAACCAGTCACATTAAAAAAGGAGCATTCATTTTCACCATCGGCGGTGTGCCGCCTGAAGGTGACTTGATCCATGAGAGGCACCGCTAAGCGAGCTTAGACGAGCGACTCACAGTTATGTCAGTTGTCAGTGTCGGGCAGAAACCACTAGTTTAAATCATTTTTAAATGATGAATACAAAACGAACGGTTTTGTACATACTAGGTTTCCACTCGACAACAACAATATACTGTATATACAGTACATAGACCGGTACATTCAGGCAGAGCTGGAGGTGCTGGTATAGGCAAGATAATGCACAAGAAGACAGACAACCTCCCTCTGCCTCTCTCAGGAAGGGACCTCACACTCAAGATGACCAGGACTCACTAAATGCTTCATCTTTTTACTGTGCACAAGAAACACGTTGAAACATTGAGTCATGGGTTAGGGTTAGGGTCACTTGGAGTGTGAGCTTGTTCCCGGTTCAACCCCCCAAGCTGCCTCCCTCTGGGTTGTTGTCAAAGTGTCCTTGAGCAATACATTGAACCCTTATAACTGCTCCTGATGAGCAGGTTGGTGCCTTGAAATGGTTTCTGCATGAATGTGTGTTTATGTGTGTGACTGTGATGCATGTTAAAGCTCGGATAAAGGCGCTACAACCGTACCCGTACCTTGACTGACTGCTCTCAACTGGCTCAGTTCTCCGACTGCTCTGACCTGATTGGCACAGTACCCTGAATGCTCTCGCGTGATTGGCTCAGTATCCTGACTACTCTCACATGATTGGTTCAGTATCCTGAATGCTCTCACCTAATTGGCTCAGTAGCTGACTGCTCTCACCTGATTGCCTCAGTACCCTGACTGCTCTCACCTAATTGGCTCAGTATCCTAAATTCTCTCACCTAATTGGCTCAGTATCTGACTGCTCTCATCTGATTGGCTCAGTACCTGACTGCTCTCACCTGATTGGCTCCTGGTCGTCTTTGTCTTCTTTGCTGTGTAATATTTTAATCCCACTCTTCTTAGCTCGTGGACAGCCTGACAGACTGAAGGACGATAAGACAACAGTGTATTAATATTAATATCCATAATATAGAAGTAAAATACTCTAGCCATATAATTACGTATATGAAGCGTGTGACTCTTCTATTTAGTCTAGTATTTGAACGTGCATTCTGAAATGTGCACACATTCTGCCCTGTGTGTCTGTGAGCGTCACTGCACCACGATTCACAGCTTGATCAGTCCAAGCTCAGGCCTTCTATGACGACAGAAAGCTACAACACTCTGTCTTTCAAAACATAGGCGTGTGTGCGTGTGTGTGAGCGTGCGTGCGTGCGTGCGTGTGTTTTTGTGTTTGTGTGTGTGAGTTGTGTGCATGCGTGCACATGTGCGTACCTCCTGTGTGAGGCGTAGTTCCCAGTAATATGTCCAGATCCGTCACAGCCTGGGGTAGGACACCTGAGACAGACAGACAGACAGACAGACAGACAGACAGACAGACAGACAGACAGACAGACAAACAGAGGGTGAAGTGATGCGGATCTATGGTGAGGTCTTCGTACTACAACAGACAGACGATGTGTGAAAGTGAAGACTCACCTGAGGTCTTGTGAGTTGGGTGACATCATTCCCCTCATGTTCTTATCAGCTAACTGACAACTGGACAGACTGGAAGACAAGATTTTTGATGAATTGAATGACTTGGAGTATAAGTTCATAAAGTTAACATAAGTATAACCAAGTGCATTTGAAATTAAAAGAAAAATCCTTTTCAGGATTCATAATTCAAAAATGGCAGACCTACAAGCTCAAAATGACACGTTTTGAGCTTGTAGATCGGCTATTTTTGCAATTCTTTACCAGAACAGTTCAAAAATGGAGATCAGAGCTTTCTGCCTGATGGAGTGAGTGTGGAAATATAGTGACCCTCTGGAGTGAGTGTTGAAATATAGTGGCCCTCTGTTGTGAGTGTGGAAATATAGTGGCCCTCTGGACTCAGTGAAATATAGTGGCCCTCTGGAGTGAGTGTGGAAATATAGTGGCCCTCTGGACTCAGTGAAATATAGTGGTCCTCTGGAGTGAGTGTTGAAAATAGTGGCCCTCTGTAGTGAGTGTGGAAATATAGTGGCCCTCTGGACTCAGTGAAATATAGTGGTCCTCTGGACTCAGTGAAATATAGTTGTCCTCTGTAGTGAGTGTGGAAATATAGTGGCCCTCTGGAGTGAGTGTGGAAATATAGTGGTCCTTTGGAGTGAGTGTGGGAATATAGTGGTCCTCTGTAGTGAGTGTTGAAATATAGTGGCCCTCTGGAGTGAGTGTGGAAATATAGTGGTCCTCTGCAGTGAGTGTGGAAATAATGCGGCCCTCTCCATTATCAAAGTTGCTCCGCCCCTGATCTTACGTGATCATCTCCTTCTTGGCTTCCTTGCAGGAGGAGAACTTGTGTTTGGGGGAGTGCAGGGGCAGGTCTGCCTGGTACCTCTGATCATCCAGGAGGTCCTCAAACGGATCCAGCTCCTCGCTCTGTTGGAGGGACCACAGATAATCACATTGCATCAAGTCAATGTAGTCTCACTGCTATGTCATGTCAACAAGGGGTCCGGGACCCCTAGGGGGTCCTCAGAGTTACTAGGGCGGCCACCAAATCTTTGTGATAGTATCATTCTTTTAAATTAACAACTTGAACCCTCGCATCCCTATTCTGAGGAGAACTTTAGCCAAAATAGCAGATCTACAAGCTTGTTTTGTCTCGCTTGTAGATCGTCTATTTTCGGCACATAGGTTTGGTGTAGAGGTAAAAAAGAGTACAGAGTGAAAGGTCAA
Organism: Nannobrachium achirus; assembly: GCF_963921795.1. Taxonomy (NCBI): domain Eukaryota; kingdom Metazoa; phylum Chordata; class Actinopteri; order Myctophiformes; family Myctophidae; genus Nannobrachium; species Nannobrachium achirus. Next base: position 14,006,093 of record NC_137823.1, on the reverse strand, counting down.
GTTAACTAAAAACACTAATCCAACATAGACTGATGACAGTGCTGTCAAACAAGTCTATGAATCTGTCTATGAAAACGATTAGAATCTGCATCACGCATTTATACAATATGTAGAGGGGGTCCTTCTCTCTCCGCTAAGTCATGTCATGTCTGTCTGAAAAATACATTTTTGGAAATAGCAGATCTACAACCACGTCTCGATGCAACGCACCGGTCTGCAGCCGCTCAGTCTGGGCAGCCGCTGCAATTCCTTGCAACTGGCGGCAAGTTGCATTGGTGTGGACCAGTGGTTCTCAACCCCAAAAGAAAATAGCAGATCTACATGCTCACAACGCCTCGCAACGCAAGGCATTGAGCATGTAGATCGGCTATTTCAGCCTCTAATATTTGAGAATTTGGTCAATGTTTAATTTGTCATTTTAGAGCTTTTAAAATTAGAAACATGCATATACCCTCTATACCCCCCCCCCACCTGGGGGTCCCGACCCACAGGTTGAGAACCACTGGAGTGGACTGTACAGGTAGTATAGTGACAGCTCCCTGTGTATTGTGTTAGAAGTAGTGACTCTGTCTGCCCATGGTGCTGAACAGACAGCTCCCTGTGTTAGATGTAGTGACTCTGTCCATGGTGCTGAACTAGGGGACAAGGAGCTGCACTTGCTGCGTTGTGCCACAGGGTGGCACTGTGATGCTGTCAGACAGGCAGGTGGTAGCCTCAGCTCACCTCGCACTCTCATTAGCATGGGCTGCATGTGGTGTGGTGGCGGTGGAGCATCCTGATTGGATGCCTGCGGGATCACATGGTGTGGGGATGGTGGAGCATTCTGAATGGATCTTTAGAGGATCAACAGCAACCCTGCCTGTGAGCTAAAACACTGGTGGAATGTATATTGTACATTTACTCAGGTGCTATAATACAGATCTGCCATTTCAAAACTTCACAGGTCCTGCCATTGACAAGACAGTAGATTTTCAGGGGATTTGCAGAACATTGAGCTTGAAGATCAGCTATTTTTGCTATTTGTATGACCTTCATAATCATCTAAGTTTAAATCAACCTATGAAGGTGGATTCTGCGTTTCAATGGGATTTGGGAATGGAGTGGTTTCTTGACATTTGCACGTTTCTGCCAAAATACGTTCCATTCTCCATGAAAAAAAATTAGAAAGGCAAATCAGGGAAAGTTGATGCCGCGCTGTGAGTCAGAGCATAAGGCAAAAAACATGCATCATGCCTCATTCACATACAGAAAAGCCAAGCTAATGGTTTGCTTGGTAATTCAATGTATTCTCTATGCAAAACAGCTTTTAAAATTTCCAAACTGGTCTGCATAGAGAATACATTGAATTACCAAGCAAACCATTAGCTTGACTTCTCTCAGTTTGAATGCACCATCAGTCAGTTCTACCGCCCACCTCTTTGTGCTGGTCTACCAGGTGTTTGATCTTGGTGTAGTCGACAGGGTGCAGTTCCCAGGGGTCGGCCTGTAGGGCGGCGCCGCCGCCCAGCGTGGCGGCGTAGCAGCGGCTGCCCAGCAGGGCCTGGCGCTGCTGGGGGGACATGGGGGTCAGCGGGGTCAGCACTGTGGCCGTGCCGCTGCCCTCGGGGCCCCCCGGGGCTCCGCCCTGCGACGGCTCCAGCAGGACCGTCCCGCTGCTGCTGTGGTCCTCCATGTCCACGTCTGGACTCTGAGAGAGAGAGAGAGAGAGAGAGAGGGAGAGGGAGAGAGAGAGCTGACAGGTCTGAATCCTTTTCTTTTAAGGTTCTTGAAAAAAACACATGTTTCTATGTCCGTGGTTCTCAAATCTTTTCATGTCCAAGGACCCCTAGAATTATATGTACTAGCCCTTACCCGTTTGAAGATATCACTGGGCGAAAAGAGCAAGAATCCCAAAATATCGAATTTTGATTCTTTCTGGAATACGGACATTTCCGTCACATATCCTGACTTTTTTTGATATGCACCATATCTGGTCAAATATGAACCAAATATACATCATGAAGACAATATGGTGTACTAGGATACAAGCAAATATTTTATTTTTGTCATATATATGTTCCGTAAATGACCTTAGGTCATATCTGTAAATATCTGATCACAATATTCTTTCTAGAATACTTGATGTGTCAAATATTGATTCATATATGACCTAAAGTCATATCTTTACAGTGGATTTGCTAGAGAATACTGACTATTTCTGAGGCATATTTAAGGTTTTGTTGACATCAACCATATCTTATCAAATATGGACAAAGTATACATCTCCTTGTCATATACAAAGTATGCATATACGTAATGAAGTAAAATATGAATATACTGAAAGCATATTTTGACAAGAATAATGGCAATATCTGTAGCATATATCATCAACGATTTTCATATCAAATATACTTACTACAGATTTTGCCATTTGGCATGTTTTGGGTGAGATATTTAACTGATATTGATAGGTCATGAAACAGAACATTTCTGATGCATATATGAGTTCCATAAAAATGCCATATCTGGTCAAATATGAACCAAATATATATCATGGAGACAAATGTTGTACTAAGATACAGGCGTAAGTTTAATTTTGTCAAGTATATGTCCTGTAAATTACCTCAGGTCATATCTAGAAATATCTGATCATAATATTTTTTCTAGAATACTTGATGTGTCAAATAGTGAGTTCATATATGACCTAAAGTCATATCTTTACAGTGGATCTGCTAGAGAATACTGACCATTTCCGAGGCATATTTAAGTATTTGTTGACATCAACCATATCTTATCAAATATGGATGAAGTATACATCTCCTTGCCATATACAAAGTATGAATATACGCAATGCAGTATATATGAATATACTGACAGCATATTTTGATAAGAATAATGGCAATATCTGTAGCATATATCATCAACGATTTTCATATCAAATATACTTACTACAGATTTTGCCATTTGGCATTTTTTGGGTGAGATATTTAACTGATATTGATAGGTCATGAAACAGAACATTTCTCATGCATATCCTGACTTTCATGGAAATGCTAGATCTGGTCAAATATGAACCCAATATATATCATGGAGACAAATGTTGTACTAGGATACAGCCGTAATTTTAATTTTGTCAAGTATATGTTCCATAAATTACCTCAGGTCATATCTGGAAATATCTGATCATAATATTTTTTCTAGAATACTTGATGTGTCAAATAGTGAGTTCATATATGACCTAAAGTCATATCTTTACAGTGGATCTGCTAGAGAATAATGACCATTTCTGGGGCATGTTTAAGGTTTTGTTGACATCAACCATATCTTATCAAATATGGACAAATTATACATCTCCTTGTCATTTACAAAGTATGAATATACGTAATGCAGTATATATGAATATACTGACAGCCTATTTTGTTAAGAATAATGGCAATATCTGTAGCATATATCATCAACGATTTTCATATCAAATATACTTACTACAGATTTTGCCATTTGGCATTTTTTGGGTGAGATATTTAACTGATATTGATAGGTCATGAAACAGAACATTTCTGATGCATATCCTGACTTTCATGGAAATGCCATATCTGGTCAAATATGAACCAAATATATATCATGGAGACAAATGTTGTACTAGGATACAGGCGTAATTTTAATTTTGTCAAGAATATGTTCCATAAATTACCTCAGGTCATATCTGGAAATATCTGATCATAATATTTTGTCTAAAATATTTGTTGTGTCAACTAGTGAGTTCATATATGACCTCAAGTCATATCTTTACAGTGGATCTGCTAGAGAATACTGACCATTTCTGAGGCATATTTAAGGTTTTGTTGACATCAACCATATCTTATCAAATATGGACAAAGTATACATCTCCTTGCCATATACAAAGTATGAATATACGTAATGCAGTATATATGAATATACTGACACCCTATTTTGATTAAAATAATCTGTAGCATATATCATCAACGATTTACACATCAAATATACGTACTACAGATTTTACCATTATGCCTGTTTTGGACGACATATTTAACTGATATTGATAGGTCATGAAACAGTACATTTTTATGCATATCCTGAGTTCCATGGAAATGCTAGATCTGGTCAAATATGAACCCAATATACATCATAAAGACAATATGTTGTACTAGGATACAAGCAACATTTTATTTTTGTCATGTATATGTTCTGTAAATGGCCTTAGGTCATATCTGGAAATATCTGATCACAATATTTAGTTAGAATACTTCATATGTCAGATAGTGAGTTCATATATGACCTCAAGTCATATCTTTACAGTGGATCTGCTAGAGAATATTGACCATTTCTGAGGCATATTCAATGTGCGAAAAGATCTAGAATCCCCAAATATCTGATTTTGGATTCCCTATAGATACGGACATTTCTGATGCATATCCTGAGTTTTGTTGATATGCAACATATCTGGTCAAACATGAACCCAATATACATCATGAAAACCATATATCATACTAGGATACAAGCATAATTTAAAATGTGTCATGTACGTGGTCCGTAAATTACCTTTGGGCTAAAATATCCAGAATCCCCAAATATCTGATTTTGGATTCTCTCTGGAATACGGACATTTCTGATAAATATCCTGAGTTTTGTTGATATGCACCATATATTGCCAAATGTGAAACCAATATACATCATGAATGTTCATGAATACAAGCAGCTGTTTAATTTTGTCATGTATGTGTTCCGTAAATGACCTTTGGTCATATCTGAAAATATCTGATCACATTATTTTGTCTAGAATACCTTTAAGTCTCTGGTAAATCTTGATGTATCAGACTTTGACTTCATATATCACTTAAAGTCATATATTTACAGCATAACCACTTCCAAATACAGACCATTTCTAATGCATATTTAAGGTTTTGTTGACATCAACCATATCTTATAAAATATGGATGAAGTATTCATCTCCTTGTCATTTACAACATATAAATATGACCTATTGCAGTATATAGGAATATACTGACACCTATTTTGGGTAGAATAATGGTAATATCTGTAGCATATATCATCAAATATTCTCATATAAAATATACTAACTACATATTTTGCCATTGGGCCTGTTTTGGGTGAGATTTTTAACTGATATTGATAGGTCACGAAACAGAACATTTCTGATATATATCCTACATTTCATTGATATGTCATATCTGGTCAAATATGAACCCAATATACATCATGAGGACATATTTTATAGAAGGATACAGTTACATCTTTTTTCTGTCATGTGTATGTTCCAAATATCACCTGGACATATCTGAGCTCAACAACTTTTCTAGAATACGGATCAAATCTATGGTATGTATATGAATGTGTCACAAATACAGTCTATATTACATTCATATATCACTTAAAGTCATATATTTACTCTGGATTCCGATATTCAATATTCACTTGGCCCAACCCATATCTAATCAAATATGGAATATGGAAGTATTCATTTCCTTCTCATAAAAGAAGTATATGAATATGAGGTATTGCAGTGTAGGAATATATTGACACCCTATATTGAGTAGAATAATGGCAATATCTGTAGCATATATCGTCACCGTAACTTATACAATATACTTAGGCCTACTACAGATTTTGCCATTGGGCCTGTTTTGGGTGAGGCATTTAAATGATATTAATAGGTCATGGAAATTCACAGAATTGGGTGATTTATACTGGGCAAAACAGACCAGACCAGTGTCATTGGTATTTCATATTTGGTCAAATATGAACCCAATATACATCATGAGGATATTATATACGGAATCTTTGTCGTGTGTGTTCTAAATATCACTTTATATCTTATTTTTGTCATGCGTATTTCAAATATGACCGTATGTCCTATCTGGACATTCTGATGAGCACTATCCTTTTCTAGAATACAGATCAAATCTATGGCATATCTGAAGGTGTCCCATTTTCGATGGTTCGATTTTCTTGGCATAACTAATCAAATATGGATGAAGTATGAATATGGCTTAATGCATGCAGTATACTGTCTGGAATGTTGATAACCTATTTTGAGAAGATGACAATAGGGCCTATACTGTATGTAGCATATGATCACCTTTTGCCATATATTGGGCCTGTTTAGGGTGAGAGTTTTGGGTGACAGTCCAAACTGATATTTCATGAAAAGTGACAGAATCTGGTCATTTTTACTGGGTGAAATCCCCAACTTTTCTATGGAATACGGACCATTTCTTATTCTTAGTTTTCTATTACCTTGGAACCTTGGAAGACAGTGACATATGTCATTTTTCACTTTATTAGCGTTTTGTGAAGTTTGGAAGTTATTAGCAAATGCGGCCACAGGTTCTGTTATCAAGGTTATGTCCCCCAGGTTATGGGATCAGCTCTGTTGTCACAGATACAGTCCCAGGCAGTGGATGGAATTATAGCTACAGGATGCAGTACACACACTCGCACCCTGTCACACAGACAAGAAACAGACAAGAAAGAAGTAGCGACAGCTACTAAAAGGTCTTATAAAGGACTTGTGGAGCTGTGTCCACACAAGACCGCATTTATGAGCATAGCTTTGGATATCATGTCCATAGAACAATGTTTATTCACAGGCGCAATGTTAAACCTTGTTATTTGCACATTGTTGTTTGCACATACCGGTATAACCTAGCAGCCCAAAACAATGTAAGTGTAGTGGGTTGACCTTTCCTGTAGGCAATCCTTAATTGTGTGATACTCCCTAATCACCCCTAATCAAGACAGGTGAGACACAGATGACTGCTAGTTTAATAAAAATGAAACACACCAGGCCATCATAGTAGATGGCTGGCTTGGGTTTATCTGGTGGTATGTTAGGTCACAGGGGGAGCGTGTCGCTGTTAATACATGTCATCTTTTCGACACCCGACTCTAACCCTCACCCTAACGCTAACCTCCGTGGAGTGAGTCGCTAACCCTTCGGTCGAAATGATGGTCGTTCGAAAGAGCGTGATTTCCCCGGTCACAAGTTCATGTCCATATTGGCATTCCCAGATATGGGCTTAATATTGATCACTCAGGGATCGACCACACTGGTTATCATGAGACTGACACAATATTTATGACAACAGGGATCTTGGCAATATATGGAGATTGATATAAGGCATAACTGACACACGCACAGACGGACAGATAGACAGACATGATCTGCAGGTGTTCATGCTAAATAGATTTTAAACTTTGTCTAGTACAAGCAATTGATAAACTATTATATATTTCCCAAACTGACTTCTCTGCTCCTCTCTTTCATTCTGAACTGTGAATTTATAGAGCAAAATCATGCACTATTCATGGTTGTGGTAACGACTTACTCAACATCAGGTAAATGACTGAGTTACACACAGCCATGATCAAATGATCAGCCCCCACTACTGAAGTTTAACTAAGCATATACTGTGCACACAGTGAGTGCATAACCCAAAGAGTGCTCATATGTATCAGTATTGTATAATACCGATTACATCTATGGCATATCTTTGTGTGTCACAATTACAGTCTATCTTGGGTTCATATTATGTAAAATATCTAACTGATGCAAGTTACAAAAGAAATGGGTCGAGCTCAAGAGCTTTAAGTGGATACAGACTGTCTCACAGGTCAAAATGGGATTGGACCTATAGATTCCAAAGACCTTACCAGAGAAGCTAAGCATAATCAGTCTGTTTTTATACCTTTAATAAACAAATTGAGTCAGCTTGTAAATGTCCTTATTTCTGTATGCATTGCAAAGGATTATGCTTTGCTGGGGATAAAAACAGAACATCTCTGGTTAAAGACCACATAAAGTATGCAGTTGAAGGGACAGTAAGGTGTCATTACAGTTAGGGACATCTGAATGTTTATGAAATTAAATTAATTAGGATCATAGCATTCATTGGACTATCAGCGTCTCTCTTGAATGTAATGGTAGTTACAGGTAAGCATGAGCATTACGTTAATCTTGGAAGTTAACAAGACGAGTATAACTGGGGAGTTTATTGGCATTGACATAGTGAACAAGGTATCTAGCAAGAATGTCAAAGGTCCTTGATAAGCAACCCCTGAGGACACTAGCCACTTCATTGGTCCAGCGTACCATTACATTGACTCAACAAAAAACTAAAGATAGGCCGCAACAATGCCGATTATAAACGAATGTGGGTTGTCCTTAAAGTCCAAGACCATTTCAATTTCAATGTTTTGAATCCTAAATAAGAGCTAGTCTATCTCATCTGAAATGACAGGAACTTAGAGGACAAGTAGGCCTATATTTCTTCAGAGGGGGTATAACAAAATGCATTGTGGCCTGAACTCGGGCGATAAAGAGAGAGAGAAAGACAGACAGACAAACAGACAGACAGACAGACAGACAGACAGACAGACAGACAGACAGACAGACAGACAGACAGACAGACAGACAGACAGACAGACACACCATGATGCTTATCTAACAGTACACAGCAGCACTGCTTTGATAATGACCTCTGAATCTTGAACCCTAGAGTCCATGATTAAAGGCATATCATTCAGCCACAGAAGGGCTTACATAGGCTAGAAATGGCTAACTGTTAATGGAAAGGTCTTGACCTCAGCTGTCATAGGTCATTGTTGAACATCTATGGGACACCATCAAATGGGGTATACCCATTTAAAGATAAAAAAATAAAAAAAAACTCACACAAAAACAACATATCCCATCATATCTCCTGGCACAGGGATCATCAATGTCTGTACATTGACATATGTGGCGAGACTTGTCTTTGTCCATGGTAGATTTTAGATTTTTTTTTTACATAACAATGTTGAAAATTTGATCATGAGATTAAATTTCTGTCCCAGTCTCCAGGGTTTCTTCAGGATATGTATGACACTATAGTCCACTAGTACAGTGGTTCTCAATTTATTTGTATTATTATTATTGTTAAGGACCCATAACTCTGAGAGTGTTTATGGGTCCATTTGGTTCCATACACTCTCAGAGTTACATACCTGTAATGTTCGATTTGGACCACATTCAAGGAACTTTGAGGTCCCTCTCAACCCGCTTTGAGAACCACTGTGCTAGTATACATTTGAGACTGGCACTTTGTGTGCTTCTGGTAACATTATTGTTCACTCCATGGCAAAAATATCGTTCAGACAAAAATGTCCACCGCAAGCCAGCATGACGATGAACCCTGCCTGGGGTATATCCACAGTTTAATACTGCATACTATTAACTATGAGGTTTATCAATGTAAAACATTATAGATGTGACATAGAACTTGTTACAAAGTGTACAACTCAGCCCAACATACACAACCCATTATGGACGGGAACCCCTGTTTTATCCCTCAGGTGGGGAAAACATTTTTGTGTTGTTTTTCTGAAAACTTAGGTCAGGCTTTAGAAGGTATCGACCTTAGGTCTTAATGGGTTAAAAAAAACAGTAAAGATATATGGAATGGCAACCTGATATTAACTGCATTATTTATCGAAGTGGGGTCCTTGAGGGAGTTCCAGGGAGTCCCCGGCTAAATGATAGTTAGGAATGAAATGGACCCTTATGGGTAACTCAGAGTGTACAAATGGAACCAAAATGGACCCATTAACATTGATTTTACAATAAATTGGGGTCTCAGATAGAATGCCATAAAATGGGGGTCCGTACTTAGACTAATGCATGTCAAACTGGGGTTCTTGCAATTAAAATAGTTGAGAATCACTGCTAGACTCATCAAAATCTTCTCTAATGGAAATGTTTCTTCTTTGAAATGTTTCAGATCCACTACCATACTGTATTCCTCAATGCTTCAGAAGCTTAACTATCCTGCTTGAAATGAGTACAATACAATAAAAACATCATCATACAACAGACACGACATACAAGGTTATATAAGCAAATTATCATCTGTAATTAAATCTGATTAAAACACATTTTAATGCCTATCTTTTGGGATATTATAGTTTGGAGGAAACATATGAAATATGAAGGGAGGAACAGAGAGGAACATGATATATATGTGTGTTTATGGAAAGCAGTTTGAAAATCAACTACACTGCCCACAATGCAATTGCAAATGCCTGATTGGCTGTGTGTCATGTGACTGTGACGTGGCCAGCTACCATTGGCTCTGCTGAGAGCACACCCCCACTTTGAAATCCAAACAGCCAGCAGCAGTTACATTTGTCACCAACAGCAAGCATGAGAGCTGCTTGTGTAAAAGTGATTTAGGATAAAGCTAAACTAAATAAAATCACTGTTGATTGTTGAACAGGAAGATAGGTTGCTGCCAATCTATTTGTGGGATAAAATCTACATTATGGAGACTTTTGGCACACAGAGAAGGAGTTTTGGAGCAGGGAGATGACACAGGTATGTAAAGCTATTTCAATTGATTGCTTTTGCTTCCAGTATTTTTTACAACTTCACTATTTAGAATTCATACTCCAGTGTTTTCAGCCCTTTTCATGTCAAGGACCCCACAATCCAAAATGTAGACTATGGCTGCAGACCCCTTTTAATATGTGACAGGAACCCTCATTCCTGTTAAAATGTTTCCATTATATAATGTTTCCAAGGTCCATTATTTATTCAGCAGTTAAATAGCGTTATTGTGACAGTAATCATTGCTATAGAGTATTTGTTTAGTAACATGTTAGGTTGAGAACCACTGCACAAGTGGTCCGTGAGGTGGTTCCAGCCTTCCAGGTGGTCCCCAGCTAAATGATGGGGAGTTGATAACCAAATGGACCCCTATAGATCTTTTAATTATTGTAAAATCAAACCAAATGGACAAGCTAAATTATTGTTACACATGATCTGTATTCCTTAAGTATTGGGTATGAGACTGAGAGGCTAAATCTCACTAAATGGTGGTCCATGGCTCAAATGCATAAATAATTGATATCAAAAAGGTTGACAAACACTGATTTTTTTGCCATGGTTCTCAAAGTGGGAGTGGGAGCTGATTTACAGGAGTTCATACTGCATTGTGTGTGTGTGTGTGTGTGTGTGTGTGTGTGTGTGTGTGTGTGTGTGTGTGTGTGTGTGTGTGTGTGTGTGTGTGTGTGTGTGTGTGTGTGTGTGTGTGTGTGTCATGAAATGTGATTTTACCATAATCCCAGTAATCCTTAATAATATTCCATCATATTCAAGGGGCTTTTGAGAAAGATATATTCAAATTAGACCACTGCAGAGGGCAGGTGTGTTTGTCCAGCCACCAGCTGACACTAGTTTGAATCTGCATCAAGGCAATTATGCTTCTGCCCAGTCAAAATCATTTCAACAGAAAATTTACTAGTATTAGGCTACTTAGTGAGTTCACCAACAAGTAAGACAGTAATTCTAAATTCATAACTATATATTATTTTCTCCCACATTTTTAGAGAACTATAATTGCTCAATAACGGGTTGGTGACCTGGCAGAAAACCTACATTCAAAATGGGATGCCATCATGGAGAATATTGATGGGGTGGACACAAGGACTTCCTCATCCAAAATCCCATCAGAGTTGTCTGTAAGTACTTTAACATTGTTCAGGCCAAGGACCCCTTATCTGAGAAATATCAAGCAGGAACCCCCCATTACATATAGTGTATACAATTGTGTTAAAGTTGCATAGATGTTGACTCCATATATTGGTAAACAGTGCCCTCTAGTGTTGAAACAGGTAAGTAGTCAAATCTCGTCTGCTGCATTCTGTGCAAAGTGATAACTCCCAATGATGCTGCTAGCCCTGCATCCTGCGTCCCTGACACATATGTTTAATAAAGGACACAATAAGTATCACTGCATCCCCAATACGCATTCAACTCTATCCTTTCTGCTATCAGTAATTTCACTGGACCAGCTGAGCTGCATGTGGTGGAGTCTCCACAGCTGTGTGTTCTGGCACTCTGACTTCTCCATGGCACATGATTTGACACCACTGTTTTAATGTCCCTGCAGTCCTCAGTCAAGCAAATCTACAGAGGCCTTGGAGAGGATCTTAGATGGCATTTTTACATTTTTATTATTTTTCCTTCTGAAAATGCCTTGCTTTGTGAGATGTCAATTTGTATAATGCTATGCTGAATGAGTGCTATCTTAAAAGTGTTTTTTCCCCACCATAGATTCCGTACCGCACACAATGAGTCCGTGACGCAGGCTGAGGTGCAGGCCATAAAAGACGACGACTCCCAATGGTCCACCTGCCTCATCAGAAGTAAGTATGATATTGCGTTAATTTGGGGACATATGCCCTTACATTGGTTGTAATTTTAACTATAGGCTGTCCTGGCATACCTGTGATCCTAGTTTACTGAGTTACTACACTGTCTCTCTGCATTCTATGTATGTGTTAACTTTGCTCACTGTAAGTTGCTCTGAATTAAAAGCTTCAGCTAAATGCCTAAATTGTAAATATGATATTACACAGTTGAAGTTAACAGATGGCACACTGACTAATATTGAAAAATGTAATATTGGTGCAAGTGATTTGTTTGATAAGGTTTGTTTTCTATTCAAACATTAGTGATTTCTATAATGTTTGCTAAAACATAAATATGTTGAATCTAGAGCTGCTGCTGCAACAACAACCTTTGGCAGCCCATACATCTAAACAGAAATCAGAAAACAAAAGGTGAGTTATACTGTCAGTTAGGACTGTTTGTTTGGATGTACGGGCTGTCAATGGTTAGTGGTGCAACTCTAGAATAGATTGCAGATTTGTACATTTGGTCTGCTTATTTCTTCGAGTTATCATCCTTTTGAGATGCCTTTATTTCATATTTAGAGTTCATTTAGTTGTATTTGTTGTTTAATTCACTAGAAGTTTGCAATAGAGCTATGAAAACCTAAAGGCCAGCAAGAAGATGGAGCTGGATGGGCCCATAGAGGACGTGAAGAGGAGGAAGATGATTACCAGCAAGAGAGATCGGGTGAGGTATTGCCCTGTTGTATTACGGTTGCATTTGTTTGATCATGTAACTTATCAATTACCTTATGTAAGGGATATAACAGTGAGGTGGTCATTGCTGAGAAATGGTTTCACTACTCACAAAAACAAAGGCAGGTTTATGATCTTAAGTTTATTCTACAGGTCTGGGCAATAGCATTGTTGTCCAGTCCAGATAGGTGGCACACTTGAGTGAATCAAAAATTCTGTCTGGTGGGCATATTCTATTTCCTGGCCAAAGGTGGATTTTACCCAAAAGGTGGGGTTCTGAGAGGCTTCCTACCATAAGCTTTCATGATGGTATCATGAAACTGCCTTTGAGTCAGTAAATATCAAACTGTTTACTCAAGTGTTGATGATTCCCAAATGGTGGTCCACTGATGAGTAACTAATGCAACATTGTTTTCTCATCCAACTGTAAACATATCAACATACAGCATATTTTTTTCACTGCTTTAATTGTGAGCTTGTAGATTTTAACAATAGTTATCAGTGGAACAGTCAACTAAATGTAATAAATCAACTCCTGCAAGTCCAAGTCCTTGTCAGGGTGGGCATCCCCAGTTCAAGTATGATTGTTATTTTTTTTCTTCTAGACATAATATAGCCCCCATACAGTCATTTTGGATGGAAGCTGGCAGCAAGGGCTGCTGGTAGCAGTGAGTTGGATGATGCCTGTGACAAGCTGTTGAGCTGAAGTTAATGCATCTGTAAACCAATTGAAGTAGTAACTAATAACATTACTTTTTCTTCCCATCTGTAACATGTAGAGTATTGTCATACAGTTCATATTGGATGAAAGTAATCTCTGGTTTTCCAGAGCTTTAATGCCTATTTCATTGTTACATTGTGTTGCCAAGAACAGGGTCAGATTCATTTTGTGACCTTGAATAAGTGTTTCATCTGGACCAGAATAATCCCTATTCTTTAAGATCCTAGTTGGTTTGGAGTTTGGAAAGGGTTGACATTAACTTGTTCCTGGTCCTTCTCTAGTCGCCAGCATTGATTATTGCCCTTATCTGTTTCATTCAACTTCTTCCTTAGTGGGCAGCAAGTGTAATGCAGGTAATCGCTTTATTGCCAGGTTTGACAAGAGAAACAAGGGACTAGGTATAAGTAAAACAAGCACAAAAGAACTAGGCTAAGTTTGACCACTCTAAAGTACACCGGCTATTTAAAAATGGCAGATCTATAAGGTTTGTTAACCATCTATGTGTGCAGTTAACCTGATCACGTCTCCTCCTATCCATGCTGGCCCACAGCTGTTGCTCAGAGTGTGCTCAAAATATGGTTAGCTGTTTGATATTAAGTTGATTATAACAAATGAGGATGGAAAGGCAGCATTCCCCTCTTTATCTGGCCGACATGGTGCTCAATGATGTAGACCAAGTCACATCATTAAGGTAACTTTCCACCAAACAGACTACAAGAGACTCTTTGCAGCTCCTTCAGACTGGCAGTCTGTCGCTTTATTTGGCACAGACTAAGCACAAACTTTAGTCGTCTGAAAGAACATGTTTTTGTACTGATGTGTGTTGCCAGGTCTGCTCATTATAAGAGACTTTGGACTTGTTTTCCTGTATAGTCGCTTGTAAATATTCATAGTTGCGGGTTGCTTTAGTTTGGACTTGTTTTCGTAAGTGTGGTTGCCTATTTGGGCTTGCTTTTAAGTACATAGACCTGTTCCCCATGTTTCACTCACAGAATATATGTGGCAACACCAAACAATCAAACCCACATTTTATTATTCAAGCTTTGCTTAGGAATTGATCGATTTATGTTGAAATAGATACAGTAATATGGTATTGGTTCAAATGTGCAATGGGAAAATGTCCCTGGCTTATTTAGGCTTGTTTCTGTTGCAGACTAGAGGTCCACAGAACTAGAGTATCTACTTCCTCATTGCTGAAAGGCTCCCAAAGGCAGCTTTTTGGCGCTTTTCCACTTGTTCCAACGCTGCGTTGCAAAATCTGTTCGGTGGGAAAAGGGGCTTTAGGGATGTCCTCAGTGGTTTTGATGTTCAGAGACTACTGTAAAATATATGCACAGCCCAATATGCTGTCACGCATGAAGGGCACACGATGGCGCAAACACACACAGTATGCAAATTAAAAATATATATATTGTTTTTGCCAAGTTAAATTATTGCCATTGTAGGTCTGTTTTGTCTTTACATGTACAACCTGCTGCACAATGGTTTTTGTAACACCAACTAACTTTAGAATGGAGCTCTGGTCTAGACAGAAATCAATGGCAAATATTTTACACAATCCAGGGCAAGGGTTTTTCCTTGGCCTCTAGGTAGTATGTTTGAACAATGTTTATTCAGTGGAGTTATAGCGAAAACGGACAGCCAGTAGCAAAAACATTGTCTCCCTATGCCTTCGGCCTGGTGGAGACAACAAGCCTAAAATTGCTTATCATAAGCAGACAAGGCAAAACTGGGGGCCCCATATCAAAGGTTTTCCTTTTGACCAGAATGGATGAATAGAACATGTTGAGTCTAACCTCCTCTTCCCATCTGTTACACAGCTCTTCAAGAAACAGGTCGGTGTTGGACAGAAGATACTGTCCAAAGAGGACCAGCTATACCTCAGCGGTGCAGTCGCCAATTCCGTCAGTGACGAGGACAAAACTGTTTTCAAAATCAAATCACCAAAGTGGCGCTCATCACGGCTGTCCAAAAATGGCGGACTGTCAGAAGGTCCTGGATGACAATGGGAAGAAGGTTGTGTAGCCCAGGTCCACCCATGTTCACACCTATCGTGGACAGTTTACAAGAAGAGCCCCCCCTCCTGCAGAGGGCAAGCATATCTACCTGCAGCAGAGTGAGGAGGACACCTCTGGGACTTAGTAAGGCTTGTTATAGGCTCTGTGTACAACTGTACTCTTGGGTTTTTTGAAGGGGCATAAATGTTTCCTGTTCAGATTCCCATGGCTTTGTTTCATTGGCTCAGCAGCAGATTTGAACCAGAATAACCAGAACAAGCTATGGAAGAATGGGAACCATTCATGCCATCTTCTGGAAACATGGGATTATAGTTTGCACCGTGCCAATTAATGGTGGTGTTCTGTTCATGCTTTTGGTTCTGATTTGTTTATTCTGTCCAACACTGACCTGTTTCAAATAGTGTTCTTACCTACCTGGAGTGTGTTAAGTAAGAATTGGATGTGTTCTATTCATTTTACAGTATATTCAACAATCAACTGTGTGTGTGTGTGTGTGTGTGTGTGTTCTTAAAATACTGTTCTTAGGTTTTAGCCCGTTTTAAAAGAACATTTAAAAGAATATTTGCTCTAAAAATAAATATTTGCTTAATTGCATTAAGTCATTTTCTTGTGTTGAAATGTGTACCTATCATTTGGTGTAGAGAGAAAGGAGCTGGCCTAGTATAGGCTTAAGGGGACACTGAACTGTATCCTGGTATGGTGAATCCTGATGGTTAGGACTTAAAATATGGTTATAGGTCATATCAATCAAGAATGTATCCTGACATAAAAATACACCTAGTGTTTGGACTTGACATATGTTTACGGGTCATATCAATACAGTATCCTGAGCTAAAATACACCCTGTGTTTGGACTTGAAACATGGTCATAGGTCGTATATATACAGTATCCTGAGCTAAAATACACCCCGTGTTAGGACTTAATATATGGTCACAGGTCGTATCTATACAGTATCCTGAGCTAAAATACACCTGGGATTGGCACTTGAAATATGGTCACAGGTCGTATCAATATAGTATCCTGAGCTAAAATACACCTGGTGTTTGGACTTGAAATATGGTCACAGGTCATATCTATACAGTATCCTGAGCTAAAATACACCCTGTGTTAGGACTTAATATATGGTCACAGGTCGTATCCATACATAATCCTGAGCTAAAATACACCCGGTGTTTGGACTTGAAACATGGTCACAGGTCATATCTATACAGTATCCTGAGCTAAAATACAACCCGTGTTTGGACTTCATATATGGTCACAGGTCGTATCAGTACAGAATCCTGAGCTAAAATACACCCCGTGTTTGGACTTCATATATGGTTATAGGTCGTATCAGTACAGAATCCTGAGCTAAAATACACCCCGTGTTTGGACTTCATATATGGTTATAGGTCGTATCAGTACAGAATCCTGAGCTAAAATACGCCCCGTGTTTGGACTTCATATATGGTTACAGGCCGTATCAATACAGAATCCTGAGCTAAAATACACCAAGTGTTTGGATTTGAAATATGGTCACAGGTCATATCAATACAGTATCCTGAGCTAAAATACACCAAGTGTTTGGATTTGAAATATGGTCACAGGCCATATCAATACAGTATCCTGAGCCAATGTACACCCGGTATTGGCACTTGAAATATGGTCACAGGTTATATCAATACAGTATCCTGAGCTAAAATACACCCAGTGTTTGGACTTGAAACATGGTCACAGGTCTTATCAATACAGTATCCTGAGCTAAAATACACCTGGCGTTTGGACTTGAAATATGGTTAGAGGTTGTATCAATACATTGGATATGAGTTATGACTCATCTCCAGAAATGACAACTGTCCATTTCTGATGAGATATTTTAGACACTGCCTGGAGTTATTTTCAGAATATGGCATGTGGTCGTATACAGTATCTGGGAAAAGATTAACTCCATATTCTAGCAAGAATAAAGTGGTCCCATATTGGGGGTTCGATATGCTCCGAACATGAAATGTATTTCACTTGCTGTTCGGAGAGTATCCAATCTGGATATCAGCACATATATAGTTACAGGTCATATCAATACAATATATGGATTTAAGATACTTCTGGTGTTTGGACTTGAAATATGGATAGTGGTCATATATGTACAATATCTTGACATTGGATATGAGTTAAGAATCATTTCCAGAAATGACAGCTGTCCATTTCTGATGAGATATTTTAGACAGGGATTAGAGTTATTTTCCGAATATGGCATGTGGTCGTATACAGTATCCGGGATAAAGATTAACTCCATATTCTAGCAAGAATAAAGTGGTCCCATATTGGGGGTTCGATATGCTCCGAACATGAAATGTATTTCACTTGCTGTTCGGAGAGTATCCAATCCGGATATCATCATACATGACTTGTATCTGGTAATATTCGGGCAACGATATCTAGGGATTCTTGGTCTTTTTGCGCAGTGTATGAGCTCCGAAATGATGTGCAATGTGTGGGTTATGGGGTATGCACTGTGCACACAGTATATGAGGGATGGAAAGTAACTTTAACTGGTGCTTGCATGATAATATGTACCGGTAGGAGCATCAATGTAAGAAATACCTGTTTCGTGTAATGGCTATAGAGATACTGTGTACCGATCGGCATGATTTCTGGACAAAATCTGTAGGAGTACTGTCCAAAAAATGTGTTTTACTCAAACGCTGCAACAGGGCCAGACACTCAGACAGACACCAAAGGTGTGTAACACCCCCCCCCCCTCCCCCCTCCTGCCCGCCCGCCCGCACACACACACACACACACACACACACACACACACACACACACACACACACACACACACACACACACACACACACACACACACACACACACAGAGAGAGAGCTGGTTAAAAATGTTGCATCATGCTAGATGCAGAATAGATATGCCTCATGCTAGATGCAGAATAGATACAGTACACAAAATGCTTATATACAGCATACGATTTGTGGAAGTGACAAACGGGCTTCGCAGTTATGTCAGGTGTGTTCATATGCTAATGGTCATGCGGATTCAGATCAATTGCTCCAGCCACCGTGGAGATACAGTCGGACAGACAGACACTCAGACAGACACTCAGACAGACAGACAGACAGACAGACAGACATTCAGAGAATTATATGTTTGATTTGGCCGGCCAACCCCCATCTCAAAATGTCATATATCAGGGAACACCCAGAAGCAAATATTTGAGTTAAAAATGTTCACTTTGAAAAAGACATATTCAAAGATTTGCAACAAATGTCAAGAATTTAAAAAAAAAATAGCAGATCAACAGAGAGGCTCAGGGCTATGGCTGTAGCAGTCTAACCTAATGCGAAGATTCTATGGCCCGACATATCTCATCAGTTACTCCGGCATCTCGGAAGGGACGCGGAGGGGGACATGACTCCTGCTGCTGTCCGCTTTGAGTAAATGAGGAAGTGATCCGCAGAGGAAAACGATGGATAATGGATAAGCCTAAACCATACATGGGCAACTGGCGGCCCGGGGGCCACATGCGGCCCCCACCTTCACTTAATGCGGCCCTCAGGTTAATACCGGAATACTGATATATTATTGATTTCAGCTGTTACTATTCCAAACATGACCTGCTTTAATTCTGTCAGTCTATCTTAGTAGCTTAATGACTAGTATAGTAGTATTAAAATGTATTATTTTATGTCCAATGTAGGTATTTGTATTTAGGTTCATAGAGTCAACATAAAAATATAACTAAATGTGTTTGAAATTAAATCAAAATTTCAGGATTCCAATAAAAAAATAACAAAAAATAATTCAGGATTTCAAGTCAAAAGAAGCAAAAATAGCCGATCTACAAGCTCAAAACGCATCGTAACGCGATGCGAGCTTGTAGATCTGCTATTTTTGCTTCTTTTGTATGAGATACTAGAATGACAAAGTAGGACGTAGCAATATGCAATGTGGCCCTCACCATCATCAAAGTTGCCCACCCCTGGCCTAAACAAACCAGTTCACATGAACAATACTGATGTAAGATAAGATATCTGAACGGCTACATATATTTCATATACAATTAAAATGTCGTGAGTCACAGTTACAGGGGTGCTGTCCCAGGCTTTTCTTTCTGGAAAAGTCTGGATCCAGAGGCTATGGCTGTAGTAACAGTGGGACAGGCAGAGGGTCACAGCTATGGGTGTAACAGCTCGGAGGGTCACAGCTATGGGTGTAACAGCTCGGAGGGTCACAGCTATGGGTGTAACAGCTCAGAGGGTCACAGCTATGGGTGTAACAGCTCGGAGGGTCACAGCTATGGGTGTAACAGCTCAGAGGGTCACAGCTATGGGTGTAACAGCTCGGAGGGTCACAGCTATGGGTGTAACAGCTCAGAGGGTCACAGCTATGGGTGTAACAGCTCGGAGGGTCACAGCTATGGGTGTAACAGCTCAGAGGGTCACAGCTATGGGTGTAACAGCTCAGAGGGTCACAGCTATGGGTGTAACAGCTCGGAGGGTCACAGCTATGGGTGTAACAGCTCAGAGGGTCACAGCTATGGGTGTAACAGCTCAGAGGGTCACAGCTATGGGTGTAACAGCTCGGAGGGTCACAGCTATGGGTGTAACAGCTCAGAGGGTCACAGCTATGGGTGTAACAGCTCGGAGGGTCACAGCTATGGGTGTAACAGCTCAGAGGGTCACAGCTATGGGTGTAACAGTTCAGAGGGTCACAGCTATGGGTGTAACAGTTCGGAGGGTCACAGCTATGGGTGTAACAGCTCAGAGGGTCACAGCTCTGGGTGTTTGTTCAGCAGGGACGAGAGGTGGTGTATAAAGTGTTCACCTCCACACAGAACTAAAAATAATGACAATCATGAAACACAGAGAATCAGAGCAAAACCAAGGACAGAGAGAGAGAGAAAAGAGTGTGCGTGCGTGCGTGCGTGCGTGCATGTGTGCGTGCGTGTGTACCTGCAGTGTGTGTGGTAGTTCTCTACATCACTGGTTCCAAAACACTGTTTTTTTTACATTTTGCATGTTTACAGTAATAACGCAATGAAGTAATTTCATGATTAAATAAAATAAAAATCTAACAAATTCCGTAAATTAGAAAACGAATGCTTAACACTTTGAGTGCCAGCCCCCCCTGCCCCCCGTCCCTTACCAGTGCCACCATTAGGTCCCATTCATTTCTGCCCCAATTCCAGGGAATAAATTGGAAATGATCCGATATTCACATCGGAACAAAAATGGGAGGTTTGGTAAAAGAGGATTTTTTTTTTTACCCAAAAAATTTTGGAGTGATTTCGGTGAGCGGTTTTGGAGATAGGTGCTCGAGAGTGCGCACTGCGCAAACCAGTCAATAACCTCAGAAATCTAGATTCTGAGATATTTGAGTTCAAAGAAAAAAAACTTTAGGAAGCCATAGCAACAAATTGGTAAATGGTAACGGAACACAAGTACCCTTGACAGAAAGAATGACATGCCTACTTTCATTATGTGCAAAAAAAGTTAAAAAAATATTGTACCATCGTCTAGTTTCAAGGGGGCAAAGTGAAAAAGTATGAAATGACTCAGAAGGTAGAAATTGCCTTACATTTTGATAGAACTATGCACTGTGAATTCACTGTGTTTTTACCTGGTCTAGAAGGTCAGGAAGACAAAAAGTCAGAAAAGCGATGTCAACCTTTTATTTTATGGCAACATCGAACCCTAACCCTGGTGAGTACCTCACACATCCAGCATGAACATATTTATGTTCAACAATATTTACAAATATTTCCAAAAAAAAAGAAATCACAAATATGACTTCACAAAAATAAAATATAACTGGATAAAAGTAAAATAAAATAAATGTGCAGCAAGTAAAGAATAAATAAAATAATATAAAAGTCAGTACTGTACTGTACTGTATTCTCAAAAAAAGGCATTCAACAAGCCAACATTCAGGAGTCAAAGGCACCACAAATAAAGGTCAAAGATGGTACTGTTCACCGTGTGTGTGTGTGTGTGTGTGTGTGTGTGTGTGTGTGTGTGTGTGTGTGTGTGTGTGTGTGTGTGTGTGTGTGTGTGTGTGTGTGTGTGTGTGTGTGTGTGTGTGTGTTTGTGTGTGTGTGTGTGCGCCTCAGGTACCTCAAAATGGCCTGGTACCTGTTTCTTGCCATTGTTCTGGGAAAGTACGGCATGCAATGACAGAGTTTTTTGACCAGTGCATGGCAATCTCCGCCTTGTGAACGATAGCTGTGAGGAAGAGAAGTCCCAGAAAGTTCTTCAGCTCCCCTAGAGTGACATTGGTCCAGGCAGCGAACCTACAGTGTGTATGACCTATGCCTGACTCCTCCGCTCTCGCTATCTCAGCCATCATACTGTCCTCTCCATCCTTCCTCCATCCAGTCAGACTCCACGGGCCCTGTATATGATAGAAATAAATAAAAAATACTAAATGATCGTGCTTCTGTATAATTTGTATGTTCTTTAGCAAAGGCTGTCGCACAAAAGTAGTGAAAACAGCAGATCTACAAGCACATAACGCCTCGCGGTGCGAGGCGTTGTGTGCTTGTAGATTGCACATACAGTATGAAACAGAGCCGATACCTTTATGTAGGAAAATAATGCTGCTATGTGTACCCTGTATATATATAAAATGTCACAATGCGACATAGCTCTGTAAAATGAACAATGCTGTACCCCCTCCAACTGTATATATGTTCCCCATTTCAACTGGTTTTTATATTGTATTTGTTATACTTGCTTTGGCAATGTAAACATATGTTTTCTCATGCCAATAAAGCTCCTTTGAATTGAATTGAATTGTATAATGTGGACCCAAAAAAATGCACACAAAAAAAAAAAAACAATAGCAGGTCAGGCTTATTGATTGATTGAAGAATGTATTAGAAAGAGGTGGTAAAAAAAAGAACCTAGCCCCACCCTACCCTCCCCTTCTTTGTATATACTGTTTGTTTAGACTTACTGTCTTTTTTTGTTTTTCTTTACATATCTACTGCATAGTACTGTGTTCTATCTGTCTGTCATTCAATGTTATATGAGATACTTCAATGGTTTCCACTTTCCAGTGGAAATAAGCTTAGTCTTTTCATGGATCTCCTTTTAGTAGACCTTGTACCAGTGAACTGTACCGTCATGAAACTGTACCTTTTCCTATGCAAACTTCTAATAAAGTCTTCAATCAATCAATCAAAGTAGGCTACAGATGCATGGCTCATTTCAACAGGAACCACACTTTATGCAGCTCATACAGTGGTGTGTTCTAGACTCATATTTTATTGTTAGTTACTAGTTAGTGCCTAAAAAGGAGATCGGCTGTTGTTGTAGATCGGCTGTTTTCACTAGTCTAAATAATTTCAAATGATAAATGCAAAACGAGCGGTTTTGGACATAAAAAGTTTTCACTCCCTCCATCACGGAGGTATAGAGGCCGACGCCGAGCGGCGCCATGCCCAGGAGGGTCTCCCAAATCGGGCTTGAGTTGTGGAGGGTGGTCGCTAGTGCTTTGGAGGTTCCAGGGCGAGCGCCCCCACCCCGGGGCTCGCGATCAAACCTTTTGGGAACCACTGTTCTATACTAGGCTGTGATGTGATGTCCTTGGCTCATTATCGCCAAAATAAACAATGTTCTACTTCTAACGTGAGTGGCACGTAGTATGCAGTGAAGAATATAGCCTAAAATCAGCGTTTCTGAATGTCGACTTTACAATGAAATGGATGCTTCTCTCGTTTGGGTCGGGACCCATTTGTGAGTCGCGGAGACAGTTTTATGGTTTATGGGCCATATATTTCATACATTTTGATACATTATACAGCACTTATCTCATATAACATTGAAAGACAGACGTATAACAAAGTGAAACGTAGAGAACATACCGCAGCACAGCTCAGCAGTGCATCCTACAGGGCGCGCGGAGAAACCGTAGCAATCGGTGGTCTGTCCCTGGCAGCATGCATGCCTCGCCGTAGAAGGAGCCCTTCTGGCCGCCAGAACCAAAATCGAGGCCGTGGATGTACCAGCGGAGGTCCTCGCTGATGAACCGATCGCCCGTAGAAGGAGCTCTTCTGGCCGCCAGAACCAAAATCGAGGCCGTGGATGTACCAGCGGAGGTCCTCGCTGATGAACCGATCGCCCGTAGAAGGAGCTCTTCTGGCCGCCAGAACCAAAATCGAGGCCGTGGATGTTCCAGCCGAGGCCTTCGCTGATGAACCGATCGCCCGTAGAAGGAGCTTTTCTGGCCGCCAGAACCAAAATCGAGGCCGTGGCCCGTGGGTGTAGCAGCCGAGTACCTCCGTGATATCTCTATCTCTCTAAATAATACTAAATCTAATGATTTTATAACTAATTCTAGCTCATTCTCTCAATATATCTCTCTCTCCCTCTGATTGCTGTGTGTGTCCGGTACGGTAAAAGTCACTGAACTCTTTGAGACTCTTGTTTCTGGGGGGAACCGGCCAACCAGCATGCTTGAATTTGGTCACATAAGCGTGTGATGTCATGCAGGGGCGTCAATTGGGTATGGCAGGGGTATGCAGCTGCCATACCTTGACAGGGGGAAATAATAAAAATGTACTTTTCATCGTGCCTGTTGCTAAGGTATGGCAACATGACTGGTGTCTTCACCAGACACCAGTCATGTTGCCATACCTTAGCTTGTTCTGAACTGACGCCACTGAATTGTCATGCATGACGACCGTCCCATCGCCCAAAAGGGCTGTATCTTGGTTACCGCATAGATCCAACACTGTACTACTGTAATATGAAAAAAAAGCATCTGGCGTCATATGACGCCAATATTATTTTCTGGCATCATTGCCAAGGTCGTGTCGGACGTCATATGACGCCCTGGCACTGAAAGTGTTAAAGGGGAAGACCACCCATTTTCAATATTGAAATATGTCGTTAATATACCTTAGAGGAGTTGTGTGGAAATAGAAAAAAAGTTCCCCCTCTTCTGTGTTGCCTAGAACTGGAGGCTTGATTTTGGGGTTTGTATTGTAAAGTACAATGTGTGATGTCATCAAGTTGTAATTTACAATACAAACCCCAAAATCAATCCTCCAGTTCTAGGCAACACAGAAGGGGGGGAACTTTTTTTCTATTTCCACACAACTCCTCTAAGTTATATTAATGACATATTTCAATATTGAAAATGGGTGGTCTTCCCCTTTAAGAAGTAGTGAAAATACCCGAACTACAACCTCACAGTGAACAGTGAATTACAAGTAATAGATTACTGTTGATTCCTACATGGGGAGCATCTGGGGTGGATTTCTACTGCGCTGGGGTTGGTTAATTCGAGCCAGGGGGAGGAGTCTTTGGACTATATAAAGGAGAAGAGCTCAGTTGAACTGGGGCTGCCATGGGGAGAGGCTGACACAGTTGTCTCTCTGTTGAAGTTAAGTTGCGTTGTTTGAGTTGAGCTGTATATTTTGGACTTATAGTTTATTTATGTTGTCCAGGCCTGGAATGTAATAAACACTTTATTTTACCCGCAAGCCTGCCTCTATGTCCAATCCATGATATTTTGTATGGGTTTTCACTGACTTTTAAGCCAATCTACAATCCCACTTGGTAACAATGTCTATGTGTGCATGTGCCTGCCGTGCGGACAGTACCTGCAGTGCATGTGGTAGTTCTCTACACCAGCGGTTCTCAACCTGTGGGTCGGGACCCCCAGAGGGGTCCCCAAATTATTTCGGGGGGGGTACCCAGATGATTAGCTTAATGTGCAAACATTGTTTTCTCACTCAACAGCAAACAAACCAACACAAAGTTTAATTGTATAGAGGGTATCTGCACATTTCTAAAGTGACAATTTAAGGGCTTTGTAATACCTCTAAAATAACAAATTAAACATTGGTCAAATAGGCCTATTAGAGGCAGAAATTGTGACAATAGCAGATCTACATGCTCACAACGCCTCGTGTTGCGAGGCGTTGTGAGCATGTATATATGCTATTTTCACAGGCCTGGAATGTAATAAACGTTTCTCGAATGCTATATATCGTGCAGAATGTAATGCCTCAACTCTTAGTGCTCGTCAGGGTGGGGGGGTCCCCAGTTAAAATATGATTATTTTGGGGCCTGAAAAGGTTGAGATCCACTGCTCTACACATAGTGCGGACAGTATATACCTGCAGTGTATGTGGCAGTTCTCTACATCGTGTAAACCAGCGCTATTCAACCTGCGGCCCCTGTGGCATGTCTATGCGGCCCGTCATGGTCATACCAATGAATATAATTTGTCTACTTTCAGTGTGGACAAATAATTTTCTGATGTAATTTTTCAGTTTCTCTCCAAACCCAATAGGAAACTATTGGTTTTGGAGGTTTGGCCTTATAGATGGAAATGTGTCTGTTTTCTGTGTGTTTCCTTAATTTTTAGACTACTCATGTAGTGAGTTACAAAATCATTGTCTAAACGTCCAAAATAGGACTGTAATTTTTACTTTGCTGCCTCTGGACTTTTTGTATTTTGCTGAGTGGCCCCTGAGCCATCTTAAGTTGAGTAGCCCTGGTGTAGACAGTCTACCTGCAGTGCGTGTGGCAGTTCTCTGCAGCGCGTGGACAGGTTCAGGATGGCGGTGGCGGCCATGTGAGCCTCCATGTCCTGGCTGAAGTCGAAGCTGCTTTTACTGCAGGTGCTGCTGGCGCTGCTGTCCGCTCCTAGTCCTCCGCCTCCTCCATGCCCTCCTCCACCTCCTTCTCCTCCGCCTCCCCCCATCCCCCCTCCACCTCCCAGGCTGCTGGTGCTGCTGGGGGTGTAGCTACTGCTGGTGCTGGAGGCGGGGCTGGAGGTCTTGCAGTAGCGCTTGGCTGTACGGGACACAAGAGGGGAAAAAGCAACAACATGCATTGTGTTTTCTTTTGATTCGAAATCGCGAAAACGCCGGATCTATTGGCTCACAGTGTGTCTGTTGATTGATCTTTCGATCGCTCTGTCTGTCTTTCTGTCTATCAATTACAGATATGCAAAACAGCACAAGTACAGTCAGAAAACGTAGTCTAAAAGGATTGCAACAAAAAGGGCCTTGTGGTCTTGTTTCCAGTCCTAGGTATTCATGCCTTATGCCTAAAGGCCTCTCCATACTTCGACCGAAATGTTCGGTCCAATGCTTTTCAGAAGTCCCGAGGGATATAATTTTATGGTAGAAAAGGACCTTTTGACCGAAAACGGCGGTTTCGGTCGAAGTATGGAGAGGCCTTTATGCTATCCTATGTTACCTTTATGAGCAATAGACTTTTGTCTTTTTCGAGCATATGGATCTGCTACTTTCTGTGCTTTTGTGTGATGTCAAAGCGTGATCAAGTAGAGGGTGTTAATTTATGAAAAAACACAAAAAAGGTTTCTGCAGTGATACACATAATACCCTGTGTCTGTTTGGATGAGAGCAGTGTGATCTAGCATGAGAGTGACGATGCTAGCATTGACTCTTCTTCTTTCGTGTATCATCGTCCTTGATGATTGGTTGGCGATATTTTATTTCACAAGATTTCTTATTACTTAGGGGAGGCCATGGGGCTGGCTTTCGTCTTCTCCCCCTTACTGACGTCGGCCTAGGCAGGGTTTGAACCACTCACCCTTCTGCATGAAGGGCATATGCACTAACCACTACACCAACGTCGCACCCAGCGTTGGCTCCCGTTGTAAGAATATGTAAGATATGAATGAAACCATTCTGGGGGCGTGTTTCTGTGCCGTACCGTCGTAGCTCTTAGGGGAGGTGTCTCGCGCGTGGTGGTGGCCCTTGGACAACGGCCCTCTCTTGCCATAGACGGCGGAGGAGGCCCCCTGGTGGCCGTCGTAGGCTCCGTACTCGAAGCTGGTCTTGGAGTACTTCTCCAGCTCCTTGGCCAGGTTGGAGCGAGGCGTGCTGGTGGGAACGTTGTTCTTGTAGCCGTACTGAGGGATCTCCAGCTGCTTGACGAAACACATGGGCCTGCGAACAACGCAAAGAAAATAGTCCATGGGCCATGGACGAGATGTCGGTGTACCGAAAGGTGGCAAAGGTTACTTAGCATTTTTGAGAAGCTCTATGTCTGTAGATGATATGCTGGTATGATAACCCTTCCTGAGTCACAGCTAAAGTGGTGTTATCAGCTGCTAAAGTTGGGGTCCCATTAACCTTTATCTAACTTTTATCTAAAACTTAATCTGTTTTTATTAGCATATGAGGGGTCAAACTAGGGATTTTTCATGACTCTGAATCCATTGCAATTATTTGTTTTGCGCGAAAAAAATCTGTGGGATAAAAAACCGGCCCCCACTAAACTGTGAAAAGTGATGACTCCCCACTAAACCATAGTTTTGTGGGGACATTTTATCCCCAGGAATGTTTTTCATGCAAAACACATGCTTGCAATGGATTCAGAATCATGAAAAACACTGATAAGTAACCTTTGCCACCTTTCGGTGTGTGGTTGCCGTGACGTGAGTCAAACTTTTAGAATTTGAATTTTCCCCATCAATACAATAAACAAGTTCAATACACCAACATCAATACACCAAATGTATAGAATTATCAATCTAGACACAGATAACGTAGCCTAGGTAGACCGAGCACATAATCAGTAAAAAAAAAAAAGAAGCTATATATGAAAACCTACCCTGCAAGCCAAATGACGTCATGATGACGTTATGATAACGACCTCTGGTGACTCCGGTGACGTTCAGAACTAGGCCAGATCACAGCCCATATGGAGATGATCTTGACGTCTTTACCAGGACGTCATATGGACTTATTTGTTTGACAGGATTACTGTTATTGTTTGTGTGGTGGGTCGCACAGTGTGGTGAGTCGCAGCCCCAGCCGGAAGCCTCAAAAGTCTAGTGTCTGCTCTCGTTCCATAGGGATATCCCTTTGGAGTAATGGTTAAGATATTGGACTTTCACGTGGGAGACCTGGGTTTGAAGCCGGGTGGGGAGGTTCGGATCACCTCCATTACATTTGTAATGTTAGTTTGAGCATATAAGGTTATATTCTGGGACTCTGGGACATATCTGACTAGTTATGATATTTATCTGGCCTCGATTGGACCCCGTTTTCATGGGCAGGATTTACCGGTACGTTGGTTGAAATCACGTGATATTCTAGCCTTGAATTGATTTGGCCCCAATCGAGACGTCACTGATTGGTCAAGGTCCTGACTGTGCTTGCTGGGTAAGAAATGCTATCTAGCTTTTCTTAGGTTTTTATATATAGCTGTTTTACTATAGTGCAGGGTTCCCCAATTCGTTTTCCCCAAGGGCCGAATTATGTCTAGGGTACCAAGCCGAGGAGCGACGGTGGCGTTCCCGCTACTCCAGCGACAGTTCAGATATCGTCGTTGTCGGGTGAAATTATTGTATGTCCAAAACCGTTCGTTTTGCATTTATCATTTATTAAATTATTTAAACTAGTGAAAACAGCCGATCTGCTCGTAGATCTGCTGTTTTCACTACTTTTGTGCGACGGCCATGTATGATTTGCGAAAGAACGTAAGAATTTGGAGATACGAGATTTCCACCCGACAACGACGATATACTAGTGTTGTTGCTGCTCTTATACCACCATTATTACTGGTGTTGGTGTGGGCCAGACAGTAGCCCCCCGCGGGCCGCAAATGGCCCGTGGGCCGCCTATTGGGGAACCCTGCTATAGTGCGTCTCCATCACGCCTTGTGTTGCGTTGCGTACCTCAGCACGCGGTCAGAGGCCTGGTTGGACTTGGAGATGGTGGTGTCAGTGGGGTGGATCTTCTCGTGAACCTTGGCTATCTTCTCCGCCGCAGCGATGGGGCACCCTGACAAACTGCTTGCACACGCAGGCACGCACACGCACCGTGTGTTAATAGGACGCACACAGAAGGTGTACGCACGCACGCACGCACGCACACGCATGTATGCACGCACGCGCACGCACGCACGCGCGCGCACACACACACACACACACACACACACACACACACACACACACACACACACACACACACACACACACACACACACGCACAGTAATTAAACATGAGTCTAATGTGAGAATAGAAGAGTTTTGATAAACAAAGGGGTAATGATAACATCACAGAATGTTAGAAATAGGTGTGTGTCTGAGAGAGAGAGAGAGAGAGAGAGAGAGAGAGAGAGAGAGAGAGAGAGAGAGAGAGAGAGACAGAGAGAGAGAGAGAGAGAGAGAGAGAGAGAGAGAGAGAGAGAGAGAGACGGTTCCCAAAGGAGGTGTTCTATATAACCGGGGCCTGCAGACAGAAAGGTGCAACACTCTGTCTCTCATAACATAGGTGTGTGTGTGTGTGTGTGTGTGTGTGTGTGTGTGTGTGTGTGTGTGTGTGTGTGTGTGTGTGTGTGTGTGCGTGTGTGCGTTGCGACGCGTTGTGAACTTGTAGATCGTCTATTTGTTGGCAAAGAGATTTGGTAGATGGTGGAAAAAAGACTGTATCAAGCACGTATATTATAAGTACGTTTTACCAATAGAGGGTTTAAATGGTACCGTATATGCAGCTCGGCAAACACTGCAGCTCGGTGTGTGTGTGTGTGTGTGTGTGTGTGTGTGTGTGTGTGTGTGTGTGTGTGTGTGTGTGTGTGTGTGTGTGTGTGTCTGGGAGGGGGGGGGGGAGGAGAGAGAGAGAGACAGAGAGAGAGAGGGAGAGGGAGATTTGGTGAGTTCTTTCTTTCTTTTTTGTCCCCTCATTATAGTCATTATACCAATGTGTATTAGTCGCTCCCGCGAGAGTGTGTTGTCAATCCCGCGAGGGTGTGTCGCTAGGACAGGGAAAGGTCGATAATAAAGTAGATTTTCTCCTGTTTTTTCCTCCCATTTTAGTATGAATATTGCATGGGGTCAAACATTTGGTTCAGTGACCACAGAGCTAAAATATGCTTCAAAGCTGTGTTCACGTTCACTCTTCCATTGGAAATAATAGACTCTTAACCTGATTGCCGTCTTCTAAAAAAGGCGGCCACTTACTTCACGCCAATCATTTTTTGTTGTTGTTTACATTCCTTTTTCTTTACATTCCTTTCATTCCTAAACTCCACACGTTGTAACGGGAGTTGCAGACAGATACAGCTGCGGAGCTCTGAATCTGTCTTGAGAGATTAACTTCAGTAAGATACAGGGGAGCATTTTCTTTTTCCCTTATTCTTATTGTTTTTGTCTTGGACGTGACTCACCTGCGATGGGAGTTCCTGTTGCTGTTCACGTGACC
Organism: Nannobrachium achirus; assembly: GCF_963921795.1. Classification (NCBI taxonomy): domain Eukaryota; kingdom Metazoa; phylum Chordata; class Actinopteri; order Myctophiformes; family Myctophidae; genus Nannobrachium; species Nannobrachium achirus. The sequence goes on along the minus strand of NC_137823.1, from coordinate 13,975,238 downwards.
TCGTCCTGAGCAGCCGGGGGTCGGACACTTCAGGACGTTCTCATACATGGCCAGGACTGTGACAGACAGACGGACGGACGGACGGACAGACGGACAGGGGGTGGGGAGGAAGGAGGCGTTAGGACACAGGTGATGTTAGGAGGGTTAGGAGGAAAACTACAGTAGTTGTTAAGTATGTTATTCCTGAGACCACAGAGCGGCATGCACCAGACGTGGGTAGAGTTAGATTAGAGCGATGGTAATGGTAATGTAATTGCAAAAGTAATGGTGTGAAATAATTAAGCAGTATTACACGAGAGGGTGTGTGTGTTATCATGATTGACACGCCTGCGTTGTAGCAGGAACAAGCCGAAGACGAGTTCTGTAGGCAGCAGTGAGTAGAAGCAACATTTTGTCTTCACACAAATACATACATTTATTCTGAAAGTTACTTAACTGTAAGTGAGTTAATTACTACCCTCCTCTGACTGTATATGCATGTCTTCAGTATCACTGTTAATACAATTAGTAAGCTAATTAACATCTGCAGCGTTCAAAACAATGCAGTCACGTTAAGTTACAAAGACCACAAGTCACAGTGAGCCGGGGGAAACAATGGGAACAAATCATAACCTTTACACAATGAAATCCTCAGTGGTGAATTATCCACGTATCTAACTCTGAGAGTACGAATCCATTTGTACACTCGCAGAGTTCAAATAAAGCTGAGCATTTCTTTTTTCCTAAATTTTTCTAATGATTTTGTAACCCATTTTTCACCCAGTGCCAATTGCCTAAGCTGTAATCCTGGGCGCTACTCTCCCTCTGCCAACCTGGGGAGAGCCCCGAACTGAGCTCATGCTTCCTTCTGTGCATGAGGAGTGAGCAGGCCGCTTCTTATCACCTGACAGGGGGGAGTTTCCCCGGTTGGACATATATATAGCGCATGGAAGGAACACGTTATTCCAACCAGTTCCTTTCCCCTCCATGAGGCACCCCGGCTGGCCAGGGGGAGGCAGCACAGAGACCAGTATTACTGCATGTTTTTGTGAGGGTATCTACCCTAGGAGACTTGGGAGAACATACAAACTCCACACAGAAAAGCCCTTTCGCCCACCCCAACTAGGGTGTGAGAGAACAAGCCCCCGGCGCCCACAGCGGGAATCGAACCCCGGACCAAAGCTGAGGATTTTGACAGTGTGGGTGTACTTAAAACATGCAGTGTAGAGTAGCGAAGTACTGACATCACTCATCCATCGCTTGGTTCCCAGAAGTAATTTATCTACGGAGAATATCGATATAAGAATTGTGTTCCAAAAATAAACAAACTGTCTCTGAAATATTGTCAGGGGAGGTGGCTCTGTATCGATTAATGATAGTCAGTCACTAATATTTGATACAGTCTGTTTCTGGCAAATATAGAACTAATTTGGCGGCAGTTACATTAGCGTTTTCTCACCGTCAATTGATTCTTCATATCCATATGAGTACTTTTGGAAAACTGTTCTTATTTGACACGATATGTAGAAAGGTCTATGTCAGTGCTTCTCAAACTTCAAAATTTGAAGGTCTCCCCTTAACTTTGACAGAGTACAAATGGAGCCAAATGGACCCGTCCATTTGGTTCCATTTGTACGCTGTCAAAGTTACAGACTTGTAAGAGTCAATTTAGACCCCCATAAAGAAACATAGAGAGTCCCTGAAATCCAATTTGAGAACCACTGGTCAATGGGAATTCAGAATGGGGTAAAGGAAAAACAGGACGCTGGTAGGATGTGTAAATGACATCAGACTTTGGTGCTCTATGAATGGTTCACAGTGTTCATGAGGATGATGTGTGTTGATCCTACGCATTCTCACACAGGCCTGATCTGTCCATATCGGTTGACGGCTGGGGACAGATTTGACCATAAACGGCAGCGTGTGACGTCACAGGGGTGACGTGCTAGCAAGATTGATGTTATTTATTCTGCTTTTATTCAACATTGTGGAACAAAGTGCTCACTTAGATTTGACCGCAGCTGTCAATCCCAAAGGCCGACTGCGACCTCTACTTGTACTCTCTGTGTCAGCATAAGATATAATCTGTCCTAAGTGATACCAAACATGGACGTCCTTAACTTAACCAGTCAGCATTATTGTATATTACGCTGTCACTTAGCGTAGACTGTTTATATCTATCACCATTTAGGGGGAGAGTGTCTCTGGGTTTAAAGAGGTGTTGATGACAGGTGGTTTGGGCAGGGCGCATATAGCGTTGTCATCAGTTCGACGTCCCATTAGTCAGAGGCTGGTGAATGCTAACCTGCCGACGCTGGTGAATGCTAACCTGCCGAGGCTGGTGAATGCCAACCTGGTGAATGCTAACCCTAACCCTAAACCAGATGGGGACGCGAATGCTTTCGAGTCCCCATCCGGAATCAAAAATATAATTGAACTCAAGTGTCCATGATGTGAGTAATCAATGAGAAAGAAGTTTTATTTTGGTGGTGAACTACTCCTTTAACCCAAACCCCATGTATGTGTGTCTTATGGCTCCAAAGCTACAAGCTAACCAGCTAGTGTTGTAGGCTGGAAAACGCTAAGGAGGAAAAGGAAAGAGAGTTATGTGCGTTTCCCTGCAAAACGTAACATGGGAGTGGGCAGATCGTCTTTTCTTTTTTATCCCACCTACTCACTGTCACTTGCTACGACTTGAGTGGTTCCACTCCATCACGATTTGCAATTAAATGAAATAAAACAGACAGTCAATCTGGTCTGTGGCAGCGTGGAAACTCAATATCTGGTCAATATGGTGACATGGCAATCAATTAGTTAAAATGGTAGTGGTACCAGGCTGGCCATCACTGTAACGTGAGATAATATGAAACTATGAAGACTAACAATGATGGGTGTGTGTGTGCATGTGTGTGTGTGCGTGCGTGCGCGCGTGTGTGTATACCGGTATGTTTACATGCAGTCTCAGGTGGACACAGAGAGGATGTTCACATCACAACACAGACCAAAGGTCATAGGTCGGCCACACTGATGAAGGACGCACAACATTAACAAAGAAAAACAAATGAAATTATGACAAACTAAAAACTTGATGCATGAAGAAATTCAACATCAATGCGTCAGTGATAGTGATAGGTAGGTATGTGTACTCACTCTCAGGCGGGACCCGGTCCTTGTGGGGACATCCAGACAGACTGCGGTGATGGGGGTACAGGCCGGTCACGTGACCCGTGCCGTCACAGCCCGGGGTGGGGCACTTACTCTCCTTCTTGTCCATCCTGCTGGACGAGGAGTCTGGGGACACAAAGATTGTTATGAGATTAAAAGCATTGGTTGTGAAATAATTATTCTAAAGGTGTATTAGACAAGGGCACGCGGCTGAATGTGTACACAAAAAGAAAAGATGCACAGTACGTTCATCTCACGGGAGAAAAGTGTGCATTTTCGTATTTCTTTACAAATGTACGCCGGAGCAAAATCTATGCTGAATGTGTCTTATCTGCATTTCTCTCCCCTATGGAGACCAGACCCTACTACTACTACTACTACCAGTAAGACTCCCTAATCGGGAGATAAGCGACCGTCACGTTACATACACAAACTTTAGAAGGCAATCGTAGCCAATCAGGAGGGAATATGGGAAATGGGACAGATCCATGTTGATGACATGACTTTAGAGATACTGTGCACCACTTTGGGTGATTGTAGGGCATAATCTGTAGGAGTAGTATCCACAAATGTGTTTTGCAAAAATCTGCCTGATGGTGGCGCTAGAAGAGGGGAATTTGAGAAATCTGGGCTGGAGGTTGTGATTTGCCATCCAAGGAGTGTGTGTTTGGCATAGATAGGGCCAACGGTGCCAGGGATGGAGTAGGGGCAAAAGTGTGACGCGACGGACAGACGGATGGGCAGACAGACGGACAGACAGCCGGTGGAGCTTTTCATAGTAACTAACTTGCAACCTGACGGTCGCAATCATAGTAACTTGTGACCTGACGGTCACAACTACTACTACTACTACAGCATGAGCGATATGTTTTCAGTCACAGACAATCAGGCCACATTCTAAGCCAGTGGTTCTCAACTTGGGGGTCGGAAATAATTTGGAGGGGTCCCCATATGCTTCTCTGAATGTGCAACAACGATGTGCAATAACAGACAAACAAAAGAAAACTGCTGCTGTGAAGCTGTCAGTTCAGCAGGAGACTGTCTGGCTTCTGCTCAGTTAAGCACCATGGACAGAGTCACTACATCTAACACAATACAGGGAGCTGTCAGTTCAGCACCATGGACAGAGTCACTACATCTAACACGATACAGGGAGCTGTCAGTTCAGCACCATGGACAGAGTCACTACATCTAACACGATACAGGGAGCTGTCAGTTCAGCACCAAGGACAGAGTCACGCAGCCATCTAACATAGGGCAGTTCAGCATCATGGACAGAGTAGTGACTGAAAATAACTTTGTACTTATAGTCAGGTTCCTTATGTATTTTTGTCGGATTTTTGTGAAGATTTGTAAAACTATACATTTTTGGAATCTTCAGAGCATGGGGAATCCAAAAATCAATGTTCCCATTTGCACAGACACCTGCAAAGCCGCCATTTTGGACGTTCAAAATGGCCGACATAAAATACATCATTTGTGCTATCTTGGCTTCTGGACAACCTAGAAACTTAATTAAACATGCCAATCCTATGTTTTCTGGGTCAAGGAATCAAATGAGTAAATGTTGGGTGTAAAATGTTCCGGACCCCCACCCCCTTTCTGGGGGTTATCTATTTTGGGACCTCCCAGAACAGTACGCCAGCCAGTTAATGTCCTAATTTCATAATATTAGAGTTGTGTTGTAGGTTTTAAAACCTCCTGGGTTCATTTATTATACTTTTAAAGCAGCCAGAATAATCCTTCTGACCTTTGGTTGGGGTCTTTCCTCACCTGGGACCCCCAGACAGACCCCTGAGTCTGTCTCAGTAATCGCTCTGCTCCAGAACAATGTTAAATTAGATCATAATTGAAGCATAAAAGTTGTTGTAGCTGGGCTCTGAAAACAAAAAGGAGTAGTAGCAAATACCAGGGGTCTTCCACAGGGAGCTACTACAGAGTTACTACAGGGGCCCACCAAATCTTGATGGGATTTGAAACTTGAATGTTTTTAATTATGTATTCAGGGTTTATGTACCGATGTTTCTGGTTGACATTGGCACATTTCACTCAGGTTTTTTCATCTCACTCATGTCACTTCGTCTGCTGACCTCACTCAGCAACGAAATATAAATAAACGAAAATAAAAATAAAACAATTCAGAGGAGGCAAGCAGTGATCGCCGCATGATGTGCACTGCAATGTAGTTTCAAATGCACTACATTGCAGGCGCTTTTTGAGAATAAAAAACTAAAAAAGAAGAGGAAGACACGTGTGACATGCATGATCTGGGCAGATTGCCCCAGGAAATGTGCCAATCTCAACCCAAAACAACGGTATTGTACTTTGATGGTTTATTAGTATTCTCAGTATTATTTATACATTCTTTGTGTTGGACAGTTATGGTTGACAGGTGTTACTGCTGGGATTGCAATATTTAAGCTATTGCAACTTCATATTTTGGGACACGCAGACTAACATGTCCATTTATTGCACTGCACTCACTGACAACACAACACACCCACCTCTGTGTTATCGTCACCCCAAAACCCGCACCCATCCTCTTAAAGAGCCCATGGTCAATTATGCCCAATGGAGATTCACTACAATACAGTAATTTCAGACATGCAGGATCTATTCGTCTTTATCATCGTCATCTTCAATGTCCAACCTAATAGTGTTGACACAGTCTCCACCATAGCATAGAGTGGAAGGCAGGTTATTTGAGCAGGGAGGGCAAGACCCCTGACTGGAACATACCCTCCACTCTCTGAATTTCACCCATTTTCTTCGATTGGTGGAAGCTTAGGGCAATTTGTCAGGTATGATTTATCCCGCATTGTGACATAGTTGGCAAGGAGGATATGTGGTAGCAGTGCAGCACGAGTTGGTTGTTGGACCTTTTGAACTGTAAACACGGCATGCAACATGCTCCAATGACTGCAATGTTGATGGAAGCTCACCATTAATAAGCTCAGTAGAAATGGAACTCTTGCTAAGGTCCTTGAAGCGGTTAATGGCTGAATGTCATCATTATCAGGCTTCAAGTAGGCGTTGACCCATGACGAATTGTGTAGGCCAAGGAACCCTTTACATTTGTGACATTCAATAACTTGAACTCGCTCAAATATATCTACTTACTTTTGTTTTGTACCTTGGCTTTGACTGTTGCAAATTTACAGCAGTGTCAGAAAGTGGAGGGTATGTTCCAGTCAAGTGTCTTGCCCTCCCTGCTTCAAAGGCTTTTTTTATTGATTTGATTGAAGTATTTATTAGAAGTTTTGCATAGGATAAATTACAGTTTCATGACAGTACAGTTCACTGATACAAGGTCAACTAAAAGGAAACTAAGTTAAGGCATAATACGTTGAGATCCTTCGCTTCAACTCATATAAATATAGGCAATACTTGAGCTCATCAAATGTGTCTGCAAAGCAGATTGCAAGGGATGGTGCAGCTGCTTAAACAATACAAACAAAGACTGTCAACATTATTAGGGAGGACATGTAGTGAATCTCTTTGGGCATAATTGACCATGAGCTCTTTAAGAGGATAGGGTATTGGTTTTGGGGTGACGATAACACAGAGGTGTGTATGTTGTGTTGTCAGTGTGAGTGCAGTGCAATAAATGGACATGTTAGTCTGCGCGCCTAAAGTAATACCTTGCAACAGGGACGGCTCCAGGGGGGGGGGCTAGAGGGGGCTTTAGCCCCCCCTAAGCCCGCCCTCCCCACAAACTCAATTAACACCTGTCAACCATAACTGTCCAACACAAAAATGTTATAAATAATACTGAGAATACTAATAAACCATCAAAGGTTACAGTTTCAAATCCCATCAAGATTTGGCGGGCCCCCTCCTGTAGTAACTGAGGACCCCCCAGGGGTCCCGGACCCCCTGTGGAAGACCCCTGGTATTTGTTACTACTCCTTTTTGTTTTCAAAGCCCAGCTACAACAACTTTTATGCTTCAGTTATGATCTAATTTAACATTGCTCTGGAGCAGAGCGATTACTGAGATAGGCTCAAGGGTCTGTCTGGGGGTCCCAGGTGAGGAAGGACCCCAACCAAAAGTCAGAAGGATTATTCTGGCTACTTTAAAAGTGCAATAAATGAGCCCAGGAGGTTTTAAAACCTACAAAACAACTCTACTATTATGAAAATAGGACATTAATTGGCTGACGTACTGTTCTGGGAGGTCCCAAAATAGATAACCCCCAGAAAGGGGGTGGGGGTCCGGAACATTTTACTCCCAACATTTACTCATTTGATTCCTTGACCCAGAAAACATAGGATTGGCATGTTTAATTAAGTTTCTAGGTTGTCCAGAAGCCAAGATAGCACAAATGATGTATTTTATGTCGGCCATTTTGAACGTCCAAAATGGCGGCTTTGCAGGTGTCTGTGCAAATGGGAACATTGATTTTTGGATTCCCCATGCTCTGAAGATTCCAAAAATGTATAGTTTTACAAATCTTCACAAAAATCCGACAAACATACATTTCTTAACGTAACAAACCTGACTATTAAGTCCAGGGGTGCCGCGAGATAACTTGATAATATTGAATTTATTTGGACACTTGAAAAAATATTTAGTATCATTTTAAACTTGAAGTACAAAGTTATTTAACACAGGGAGCTGTCAGTTCAGCACCAAGGACAGTCACTACAATGGGCAACTTCTATTCGGACATTCACTTGTATTCATCCTGGCTGCAGAAAAATGGATATATCTCCGCTTCTTTTCCCATATTGCACGTTTGGTCAAAATTGCCTGTAACACAGATCATTGCGGTTGTGTTTTTTCTTCTCCGCATGAAAGAAAATACTCTTGCGGCCGCGAACGGGGGCCGCCGTGTGCACGGAGCCATCGAAAATCAGGTGAACACAAGGAAAAAGCCTTGGCAGTTAATCTACATTAGTTTATGGCAAAACTATGGCAGCCTGAGTGTCAACAATAACAACGATCTACCTTTAGGATAGTAGGCTCTCTTAGATCCGTCGTGGTGGGCTCTGGACTTGCGCTCCTCGGCTCCACAGCTCTGGCGGGGGCTGAGCTCCCCGCGGTGCAGGTGGTGGTGGTGGTGGTGGTGGTGGGGGTGGCGTCCCCCTCCCCCCCCCCCCCGCCGCTGACCCGTGCTCCAGCGCCATCCTGTCCCTCATGACCTTTGCCCTCTGGGACTCCATGGCGATGGCCTTCTCCAGCAGGGACAGGTTGCCCTTGGTCATGTCGAAGGCTTCGTCCGACCTGTCCGAGGTCACCGAGGTCGTGTCTTCGTCTGCGTATCACAGGGTTGCACAGGGACGTGCAGAGAATGTTAGAGAGGCAGGGGCTGACATTTCTAAAAGGGCCTTCTGGTGAAAATATTGAAAATGGCAGACCTCCAAGCTCACAACGCTGCAACGCCTTGGCAGTTAATCTACATCAGTTTATGGCGAAACTATGGCAGCCTGGGTGTCAACAATAATAACGATATACCTTTAGGATAGTAGGCTCTCTTAGACCCGTCGTGGTGGGCTCTTGACTTGCGCTCCTCTGCTCCACAGCAAGTCCAGAGCCCACCCCGACGGGTCTAAGAGAGCCTACTATCCTAAAGGTATATCGTTATTATTGTTGACACCCAGGCTGCCATAGTTTCGCCATAAACTGATGTAGATTAACTGCCAAGGCTTTTTCCTATTGTGTTTACCTGATACCTGAGGTATGGCATGGAAAGAGGGGCATTTGAATTTCTTTCACCATAGTGAAAACAGCATTCATGGTCTGGAGAAGGCACTTTTTACAGACAGATAAAAAGGCATGTCTGATATTGATTTCTACGGTATGTGTGCACATGCCTGATGGGGTATATCACAGTTACCTGAAGCTAACTGAGTTGAAGCTAAAGAACTTAGATGAAAAATGATAGTTGACTACCTTTTTTTCACTGACGAAAACAACATAAAAACTAGATAAAAACTAAGCTGATGACAAAGACTAAGACTAATGTATATTTAGATAGATGTGTACCCTGGTCATGTGGCTCCTGGTACCCCGGCTGGGATGCAGGGCTGAGCTGCTGCTGGTCCAGGTTGATGAGATGGACCATCTCTGAGTAGCTCCTGGGTTCCTCTGGATGATGCACCTCCTGGCAGCCTTCAAACCTGATGGAACATGGAACCATGCCATGGTTTAACATGTTTTCCTTTTCTTATTCATTATTATACTTCATTTTCCCAAAATATTGAATAACTAGCGAAGTGAGTTGAGTTAATTTGAGTTCTATTCATCAGTTAATTTCATCAAGTGTGAGGTTGACACTAAAGAAACAATAAAACTGCGGTGCAGGACCAACAGTGGAATAGGCAATGTAAAAGTCCGCACACTGATAATTAAAATATATAATCCTGCGCCGTGTCGCGCAACATTTCCGCGCTAGCTAGTTGGCTTTTAGCTTTGGAATGCTTGGTCGCATCAACGTGGATTCTTTTGTGATAGGCCACGTACCGCGGCATGCACGTGGATTGTGCACGAGCCATGCACCATCGTGCACGATGGACACGCCGCAAGCCCGCAACGACTTTAAAAGGTGAGAAAAAGCGTGGCAGGGAGAAACGTGGCGTACCTGGACAGGTGGTGCTGTTCACTGGGGGGTTGGAGGTGGTGTTGGTGTTGATGGTGGTGGTGGTGGTGGTGGTGGTGTGGGGCAGGGCGCTCGTTAGCGCCGCCAGCGGCAGCAGGGGGCGGGGTTTGCTGGAGTTTGCGGGCCAGGTCGAAGCACTGGTTCCTCAGACACTCCAAACTGCTGAGACACACCTCTTCCTCCTCCTCCTCCTCCTCTTCCTCCTCGCTCTCCTCCCCCCGGACGCCACGCCCGTTGGCCAGGTGGAGGCGCCGCTCCTCGCCGCGGGTACCTGTCGAACCAGGGGGCGAGACCAGTGAGTGTTGTACAAAATAATGACAACATTTCCAGGGCGATGGTGTAATAATACCAGTAAGACTCCCTAATCGGGAGATAAGCGACCGTTGGTCGCTTATCTCCACAATCTGTCGGTAGATAATGCCGGTCTTATATAAGGGTCATTTGTGTACGGTGTGATGTCATACTGATGTCAGCAGTGTGATGTCATACTGATGTCAGCAGCTATGTCTCTATATATGGAGTTATATGTTGTTCGTGTCCAAATATGGGGCTTGTGAGGTCAGACTTAGTGAGATTCGTCGGTTAACATGGTAAAAAACATGGTTGCTATGGTAAACAGTTGGTTGCTAAGGTAAAAAAAACATGGTTGCTATGGTAAACAGTTGGTTGCTAGGGTAAAAAAATGGTTGCTATGGTAAACAGTTGGTTGCTAGGGTAAACAAAACATGGTTGCTATGGTAAACAGTTGGTTGCTAGGGTAAACAGTTGGTTGCTAGGGTAAAACCATGGTTGCTAAGGTGGTTGCTAACGTACACTAACAGACCAGCAACAACAGACTGTTGCCACAGCAACGTACACAAAGGTTTGTGTACACATGTGGTGTGATGTCATACTGATGCGGAGATATGAGCAGGGCAAAGGTGTGACGTGTGACGTGTGACCGACCGACCGACCGACCGACCGACGGACGGCCGGTGGAGGTTTTGATACTAAACTGCGACCTACGGCCGCAATTAACTAACTGCGGACCCGGGTACTCACCAGCCGTGGCCGCCCCCGTGCCTTCTGGGTAGCAGCAGGAGGCGGGGTCTATCTCCTGGTCCTCCTCGGGCAGCAGGGCGGAGCCGTGGCCCTGGGCCAGCAGCTTCAGAGAGTCCACCGTCTCCCTTACCACGTCACTGTCCAGATCCACACCCAGAGAGGAGCCCTGCCATAGAGACACATTATAATATCACTGTCTATCTGCCATAGAGATACATTATATTATCACTGTCTATCTGCCATAGAGACACATTATGTTATCACTGTCTATCTGCCATAGAGATACATTATATTATCACTGGGACTTTAACGGCATAGAGCAGGGGGGGAATGAGTCATAAGCTATCCCTGTACGCTGATGAACTTTTACTTTATGTATCTGATCCTCTATCATCCATCCCTATCTATTCTTAGACCGCTTTGGGAAGGTTTCATGTTACACAATTAACCTTCAGAAAAGTGAAATGTTCCCCCTTAATCATAGTGTTGCCTCGCCCTTTTCTCGTTCAGAATGGTTAAAATGGCTTCAAATAGTTGAGATAATGCAAACATTCACAAGACTTTTCGCTAAAAAACATTTCCGGTTTATTTGTTGAAATGTAAGCTACTTATGAATAGATGGATGAATCTCCCTTTGTCTGTGGCGGGTAGAGTTCACCTAATTAAAGTGATTATTTTGCCGAACCTTTCACACCTCTTTCAGAATATCCTCATTTTCATAAAAAAAATATATATATATTTAGCCTTTTGGACAAGAGCATAACATCCATTACTTGGAACGGCAAAGCACACAGAATTAAAAAGGGTGCTCTCCAAAGGCCGAAAAGAAAACGCCGGTCTCACTTTAATATTCAATCAAGGAATCAATCAATCACTCAATCTGAGTCAAGGTATTTGATGATCTTTTGAGAGTTTCGATTCCGCTAGAGTCTAGACTTTTACACTGAATCCATGTATGAAGTCACCTTCCTCTCCATGTCCTCCTCCTCCTCGTCCTCCTCTTCCTCATCGTTCTCCTCCTCTTCCTCTTCCTCTTCTTCCTCCTCTTCCTCCTCATCCTCGGCGGCGCTGTTGGAGGAGTTGCTGTTGGCGTCCGACTCCGTCATGGCCTCGGCGATCTTCCCCAGGTTCAGCAGAGACTTGGCCACCAGCTCGTCGTAGTTCTCGTACTCCTCTCTGTCGGCAGCCACAAGGGGGCGGTAATTAGTTACATGTACATGAGTAAACGTGTTGAACACATTTTAGTGAGTGAGAGTATTTTTAATGCAACATGCTTTTCACTTATGCGGAAAAGTCTTCTTTTAATCCTTTGCATTAAAGGAGTAGTTCACCCCCAAAATTACTTTTTTTCTATTGATTAGTCACGCCATGGAGAGTTCAATAATATTTGTTGGTTTTTGTCACATTCCTAAGACAAAAATTTGATTCGAGTAAATTTACCCCCATTGATTCCGGATGGGGACCCGTTTCGAAACGGGTCCCCATCCGGAACGAATGGGGGTAAATTTATTGTTATCACATTTTTGTCTTAGGAATGCGACAAAAAACTAAAAATATTATTGAACTCTACTCTCCATGGCGTGACTAATCAATTGTCAATTGAGTGTCCATCATCCATCATATCCAGTACGACCTTGCACGATGCACACGCACGCCGCAGTACTGAGCCGAAATGACAAAAGTCTGTACCTTAATACGTGGAGCGGTTCTAGGGAATATGAGGAAATGTGACGAAGTTGTTTACATTGCGTCACCTCCGCAGGAACAGGAAACAGAGAAATGGGCGTTGTCCTGAAGAAGTTAACAACACTTTTACTTGACTACAGTTTCTTGGCTACTCTAATAAGGCTGGGCGATATTAGGAAAACCTTCGATATTCAATAACGTTGTTGAATACCTCGATATCAATATGACTCACGATATCAGTAAAAACAATTGCATTATATCGTTTTTAATGTTTTTCTGCTTTAGGTCCACTGCCTGCCTAACCCAGATAATTAATAGCATGCACAATGCACAGTACACATACTGTAGAATAAAGAATTTAAATGCCTTATTTCCATTTTCCAACAATGGTTTTATTGAAATAACCACACCTGGATACAGATGGACTGTTTTTTTTGCATGTGCTACATGCATTTATAGTGAGTGTGTCTGTTAATTAATTTGACACTTAAGGTGGTTGCACACTGCTGCGTTTTTCGTTGCGAAATGCGTTTTTCAGGGCAAGGAGAGAGAGATTGATAGAGAGAGCAAGGGACCGAGTGGTGCGCGAAACGGGCGGCAGTGTGCAAACGTGATTGACATAACGTGAGGTTGTTTTTTTTATTTGCGTGCTCCGAAATTCACTCCGATATTCGGCCCGAAAAACGCAGCAGTGTGCAACCGCCTTTACACCTCATACCTCATTTCAAGCCGTCTTCGTCGGTATGTATACCTTGCATGTTGATACTTTGATGAAAGTACATTTTCGACATATTGCCCAGCCTTATGCTCTACCTACCTCTGGTCGTTGCCATTGGCAACCCCTCCAGGATGGATGCTGATGCAGTTGCCCCCGGCAACGCCAACAAGGCTGTGGTTGTTGTTGTTGTCTTTCTGGATGGGAGTGAGTTTGGACTGGCCGCCCATGGCTTTGAAACGACTCCCTGTCCAAAAAGAAAAGAAACAGCACACCTTCTTACATATTTTGATACAAGATATTAAATAATGTATCCTCCCTTAGAAGACCTTCAATATGTTCATTATGAATGATATGAATTGTTTGCTACAGAAAATAAATGCGAAAAAAAAAGTATTTACAATAAACCAAGGCTGTTGTTAGCCTGAAATCAATATCATATCACATAACTAGTACTAGTGGTTCTCAAATGTTTTATTTGCAAGGACCCCCTTAACTCTGAGAGTGTACATTTGAACACTCTCAGAGATTCTGACATGTTAAGGCATTCAATGCTAGCTATTTATGTGTTATTGTCCACTCATTTTGTATGGAACTTAATGGATTTCCACCACAAGCTAGCATGGCGATGACCGCTGCATCCGAGTTGCACAGTAGGAGTATACAACAATAGTTGAAAAACTATCAAGTAACACTGCTTGAGTTATTTCTCCACCACTGCCGACTAAACTCACCAGGCACTGTGTCTTCATCATCTTCATCTTCCTCGTCCTCGTCTCCTTCCTCCTCTTCATCGTCTCCATCCTGTCCGTCCTCCGCTCCTCCCATCATCCCTCTCTCCTCCTCCTCCTCCTCCTCCTCCTCCTCCTCTTCTTCCTCCTCCGTTCTCCCCATCCCTACCTAGGGGTGGGGATGGGACGATATGAACATTTCATATCTCGATGGTTGTGACAAAAGAAATCCAGATTTACGATATCATCGCGATAAGCAGAATCCATTATCCTGGTGTGGAAAATTCGCCAAAAAATAGACAATCTACAAGCTCACAACGCATCGCAATGGTATTTTTGGGGTGGATGTGGCCACATAAAAACATTTTAACTCTTTCTGTAGACTTTTGGGGAAAAATCTAGTATAATAATACCTGATCATCATGTTTAAAGAGGTGGTGCCATGATCCCCCCCCCCCCCCCCCCTCTAAAACATGATTATCAAGTATTATGATTATACTAGGAGGAAGATTTTTTTCCAAAAAAGTATACAGAAAGAGTTAAAATTGGGTTTTTATGTTGCCACACCCCCAGTTCATTAAGTATGCATGGATGGCATGGTGGGTGGTGACCCAGCTCATATAGCCACACCCCACAGTGTTGGGTGAATGGCAATTGGGGAGGAGTTGATACTGTGACACACTTAGTATCTGTGTTTTTTAACTGACACTTTTGACCACAAGGGGCAGCCTCCAAGAGAAAACAAACAAATACTAAGAGAATACATCATTTCTAAAAAAGAAACACACACATCAGGGGGTCTAATGAAGTACTTTCAACCTCCTAGACACATGAAAAACAGAAAAAGTATAAAACTATGGCACCACCTCTTTAAGGGGGGGAAAATAATCATGGCACCCCATCTTTAAACATGACGTCATGCTTGATGAGGCTTGATAAGCCGGGTACTAAAAAAAAGTGTTATCGGGTTTGTAGCGGACCCTTGTTTCGAGCTCCATCCCAAATATCCAAAATATCACCCACCCCCATCTCTACCTCCTCGTCCTCCTCTTCCTCAGAGTATCCCTCTCCTTCCTGCAAGGGCCCCTCCCCTTCCTGCTTCCTGTCCGCCGCGCCGCCGTAGCGGCCCTCCTCTTCCTCTGGCGAGGGGAGGAAGCTGGCTCTCCTCTTGGCGAGGGGCTCCTGAGGCTGCTTCTCCTGGGCTTTACGCTTCTTGGCCAGGGGACAGCCGTACACACTGGGACAGGATGAGGAGAGACCAAGGTTAATGATCCTTTTTTATTATAGCTTTAACCCATTCAGAACGGGTACACAGTATTGTGTATCATTATTTTACGCTTTAACTATTGAAAAATAGCAGATACAAGCTCACAGCACGGCACCGAGCGAGGGCTTGGAGCGCAAAGGGCCTAAGTGACATTTTCATTTTTTTCACAGGACAGTTTTTCATTGATTGTAATAATTAAACTACAAACAACATTAAAAAAGTATAATTTAAAATACATTCATTGAAGCCTAATCTGTATTAAAGTATATTGATTAAACATATTTCTTTTTATTAAATAATTACAATCAATGGAAAGCTGTCCTGTGAAAAAAAATTAAATGTCACTTAGGCCCTTTGCGCTCCAAGCCCTCGCGACTGCTGCGCTGTGAGCTTGTAGATCTGCTATTTTTGAAAAATCGTGAAAATTAGAATTTTGACCCTATTCTATAAGTGTCTTTTGAATCCTTCTAAGACTTTTTGAAAACCCTATATGTTTCTATGTCAGCAATCTGGCCAGCCATCGTCAAAGAAAATGTACTTTTCACTTAGAGCTCAGTTAGTCTGTTCTTGAGAGACTACTATGTCAGTGGTTCTCAAACCTTTTCATGTGAAGGACCCCCAAAATGATATTTATTTGGACAAGGACCCCCATCACAAAATATTTAGTTCCAGGGACCCCCCCAGAAGCAAAATTTGAGTTACAAACGTTCGCTTTGAAAATACATATATTCAAAGATTTGCACACATTTTCACGACTTTTAAAAAAAATAGCAGATCTACAAGCTCGCAGCGCGGCACTCGGTGCTGCGCTGTGAGCTTGTATATCTGCTGTTTTTCACTGGTTAAAGCATTCAATAATTCTAGGCCTAAATGGGTTAATAAAGGACGTTAGAGATGAGAGCAGGTCTGAAACCCAGGTCGGAACACTGTGTGAAGATAACACCACTGACTGTACTACTGGACCAACATGCCAGTGGTTCCCAAACTTTTTCGTGTCAAGGACGAACGACCCCCAAAATGTTGTACTGTATCAGCAGTGGCGCGGGACAGTGGGGTGCTTTTGGGTGGCGGCGAGTAGAACTAGGCCATATACTGTATGGCCACAACTGCACAAGGCTTAAAGGAGTAGTTCACCACAAAAATGACTTTTTTTCTATAGATTACTCATGCCATGGAGACTTGAGTTCAGTAATATTTTTTTGTATTTGTCGCATTCCTATAACAATAACTTGATTATAATAAAAAAAAAGTACCCCCATTGATTCTGGATGGCCCCCCGAATGCATTTGGGTCCCCATCCGGAATCAATGGGGGTACATTTACTATAATTATATATTTTTTGTCTTAGGAATGCGACAAATACAAACAAATATTATTGAACTCAAGTCTCCATGGCATGAGTAATCTATAGAAAAAAAAAGTCATTTTGGGGGTGAACTACTCCTTTAAGTACAATGTTGCGGTATTTGTACTTTACTTGAGTACTTCCAGCTTACAATACTTTTACTTCTACTCCACTACATCTGGGATCCAAATATTGTACTTTTACTCCACTACATTTATTTGAAAACTTTAGTTACTAGTTACTTTGCAGGTGTAAATTATAATATTATATAACACAGATTAATACCCTTTAGCCCTATTTTATACTATAGGCTATTTGAAAATAGCCGATCTACAAGCTCACCGATCTACAAACTCACAACGCGCCGCGATGCGACGCGTTGTGAGCTTGTAGATCTGCTATTTTCAAACATTTTGTACTTTTACTTTTGGTACTTTTAACTACATTTTGATGCCAACACTTTCATACTTTTACTCAAGTACGTTTTTAATTCTGGACATTTACTTGTAACTGAGTATCTACAGTGCAGTATTGATACTTTTACTTAAGTAAAAAAAAACAGAGTACTTTTTACACCACTGCTGAAACCCAGGTCGGTACACTGTGTCCTGTGTGAAGATAACACCACTGTTCTACTGGACCAACATGCCAGTGGTTCCCAAACTTTTTTCATGTCAAGGACAAAAGACCCCCAAAACTATATGTACTGTGTCAGCAGTAGCGCGGGACAGTAGGGTCAGGGTGCTTTTGGGGTCCCCATGGCGGCGAGTAGAACTAGGACATAATATGGCCACAACTGCACCTCAACAGAGTGCAGTCTAGTCCAGTCAGGGACACATACTAGGTTCCAATAGAGTAGGGATGTCTCCCAGTCCCATGAGCCATGACTACCAAATGTGCACTATTAGGCAAATGATGGCTCGTTAAAGGTGTATTCAGTGATAATGAAAGTGGCCGGGGGTCATCTTGTCCCTTACTAGCCTTACACTGTGGAAATGTTTAGTTTTTTATAGATTTTTTATACCATTATAATGTTCTCGTTTTGATCATTAGACCCAATCACTGAATATCGGTAGGCCTACGTCTCCAGCTTCAGGATATGTATGATACTACGAGACTGTGGCATTTTATTCAGGAGTTCAGTAGTTTACAATACTGTATAGGCATTTAGCAGAAGTTCTTAATTCAGAGCGACTGTGGTTCTCAAAACCTTTATTTTGACCATCATAAGTTTAACTAAACATCATAACATAACTACGGCCATGCGCTACCCTGATTGGTCGAGGACTGGCTGGCCACCTCTGAAAAATGAATCTAGCTATGCTCGTAACACGGGCCATGGTGGAAGTCCTTATTTCTACCACTTTTTCGAGTCACGTGTTCAAATACGGGATTCTGATTGGCTAAATTCCGGAGGTTATGACAGAACAACTGCCGCAAAGTTGTGTGAGGACTTGTCCGAGATCAATGCGCCTCAGTGTACATCCGGGGACTTCAGGAGGTAGTCGGAACACCTTTCCCCCAACCAACAAATGACCGTGGCAACGGTCCTATGTTTACTAACGTGCATGCTATAGTCGCCGATTTATTTGGATCCAATGCAATCCGCCAACTTTAAAGCCCCTTTTCTCTGAACCTATGCCTTTCTGGAAGCGAACAGCCTCTATTTACGGCCGGAACGGTACTTCTAACTGACGTTAGCTTAGCTGTAAGCTAGACGCATGGATTAGTATGGAGTTGGCGCCATCTGTTGGTGAGTAGAAGATGTTGTTGGTGGAACTATCTGCTGTCTCGCGGAAGTTTTATAGGCAATAATGATTGTAACTTAAGATCCTTGCAAGTTACAACTATGTGTTTTCTTTCATGTATAAGGGAAAAAGTGGTAGAAAAGCTATTTACCACTCGGGGTCGGACATTATGCTCTGATAATGTCCTGTGTGAGGGTGTTATCGGACTCGGCTTCGCCTCGTCCGATCACCCCCTCACACAGGACATTATCAGAGCATAATGTCCTCTCACTCGGGGTAAATTGCTTACATGGTCAGCACACATTCTAGTGAATGGAAAATGTGGCAATTATATTTTTATTTGAATGAAATACAATCACTGAATATACCTTTAAGTCAGTGCCAGTATGCGTTACTTTCACTTCAAAGACAATCAGCTGAGCTGAAATTAACAGCAGCTGCCTGCGTGTGTGCGTCCATTTTCTGTTGAAAGTACTTCCCAATAGTCCCTCAGTTCTCCCCAAAAGCAAAAGGACAATGGTAGTAGGCCTATGTTATTATTGCATTAAGGCTAGATACCTAGAATGTGCAATAATGCAACTGAAAGTCAATGTTCAGATGCATTGTATTGCCTTTTCATCAAATAATCCAATTAATTTCTTGAATTAATGAGTTTGCGAAACTTAGCCGGAAGCTAATTTAAATCAAAACTAGGCTATGCATTTTCTGTACTTATCATGAGTCATATCGTTATCGAGGCATCAACAATGTTATCAAATACGGTATGTTATCGTGCAGGCTTACAGTAAATGGTTGCGACCGTAGGGAGAGACCTTTAACCACGACTTTATTAATCTTTAGTTACACTTACAAAATTCTCAGGACATTCTAAAAGGTATCAAAACAAATACATTAGATTTAAAAACTTTTTTCTTTCTTATAAAAAGGACCAACGATTCTTGCTCAATACTGCACAGGACATCCTCTTGCCCTCCCATGTAAACAAATTCTTCCAGACGAGAAAGGTAATTCTTCCAGACGAGAAAACGCCATCCTAATTCGAGCTGCAACCAATCCCTTTGTCATGAGTTCTTCTTCAACTGACCCTGCTCACTGGATTTTGGCATCTGGCCTTCCCCCTTGAAAGCCAGATGCTCATTTTTACTTGTGCAACCAAAAAGTTTTGTAATCCCACTCGTGCCTTTTGTGATACTTTATACTTTGGCCCAAATATAAACATTTCATCACTTAGCACTCCATTAAAACCACTAAACCATCAGCGCAAACAGACTACCAAGCCTTGGGCACCTTAACCACAGATGTTCAAGTGTCTCGTCCTCCTGACAAAAGGGACAGCTTTTACTGGCCCTAGAGTCAATGTGTGCCACATGTCTGTTAGTAGCCACGACCCCATGCACTATCCACCACTGTAGAGAGAGAGAGAGAGAGAGAGAGAGAGAGAGAGAGAGAGAGAGAGAGAGAGAGAGAGGCAGACAGTGATGATGGAGAGAGGCTTGTTTTTGACTGTTCCTCACACTCAGCAGGTGTGGTTTCAAAGCTCAAGGTCACCTTGACACAGGAGCTGTGGCTGAACCCTGAGGTTGCGAGTTAGTCTCCTCTCAGCTCTTCTACCGTCCCACCTACCCTAGCTGTCTCCCTCTCTGCCGTCCTGTCTGTCTCTCCTAAGCTGTCATCACGCTCTCTTGCTGTGAGACGCTTGCGATTCTGAGAACACGGTGATGATGACAGACAGACACACAGACAGAGCTGTGATCATTCAACATTTCTAACGCTGTGATAGCACTTCACACTGCACTACATCACACACATACACTCGACGGCACGCAAGCACACACGCACGCACGTACGCACGCACACACACACGCACACACACACACACACACACACACACACACACACACACACACACACACACACACACACACAAACACTGTCACAGTGCGTGTGTGCGTGCGTGACCCTATGTCCCCACGGGCAGACCGGCCCAATTAAAATTCCACAGGTAATTAAAATACAACTGAACACACGCTGTAATTATACAGAGAGAGAGAGAGAGAGAGAGAGAGAGAGAGAGAGAGAGAGAGAGAGAGAGAGAGAGAGAGAGGGAGAGAGAGAGAATAATTACTAGTCCATACCCGTCATTTCCACCCACTGTCCGTCCGGCCTATGGGACTTCAACCCACGACTACAGATCCCATGGTCTCCAGGGACCGTTCACAAAAACGCTAATGAACAGATTAGATTTGTAGTAAAAGTAACTTGTTACGCTACATCAAGATGACTGACATTAAGAAGTATTCAGTTACGTTGCAGGATTGCCTTCTGAGAAAAGTAACTTGTTACTGTAGATCATTTTTGCCTTAACAACGCTTTCCTTAGACGGAGATCTCGTTTTTTTCCCAATTAAGTATATGTACACTTGTGTCAGCGAAACAAATACATCTTCATTATAAGAAACAACTGTTCAGAATCTCCAGCTTGGTAGGCTGCAGATAACCAACATAGCCAGCCCATCTGGGCGAGGTCGCTTTTCACCCTTAGGCGTTTTACTGGTATAATGTACTACTAGTAGTACCAATTTATAGTGTTCATAGTGATTCTTTAATACTAGTAAGACGCCTGATGTATATCAGACCAGTTACCCATATGGAGACCCTTAGTACCCATATATGGAGATCCATGTACTGTATATGGAGATATGCTGTGAGAGCCCAAACATGCTTACTCAGTTATTCGCTATGTGATGTATATGACATCTGACATCATACCCTTTATGCCCATACATGGAGATCCCTGTCTGTAGAACCAGCCGTTAGTGTGGTATGTTGCCGATGTGGCCTCCATATATAGGCATTCCCATATGAAGTCCTGTTAGATATATGGGATTAATATTGATGACATCAGGGAACTCCATATATACTAGTAGTTATTGTGTTAAGTAATGCAGTGATAAAATACAATGTACTAATGTACTACTAGTAGTAGTAATAGTAGTAATAGTAATGCAGTGATACAATGTACTAATGTACTAGTAGTAGTAGTAATAGTAGTAATAGTAATGCAGTGATAGAATGTACTAATGTACTAGTAGTAGTAGTAATAGTAGTAATAGTAATGCAGTGATAGAATGTACTAATGTACTAGTTGTAGTAATAGCAGTAATAGTGTTGATTGTAATGCAGTGATATCTACATGTACTAATAGTATTAGTAAGTGTGTTATTGGTAATGTACTAATGTACTACTAGTAGTAATAGTGTTGATAGTAATGCAGTGATATAATATAATGTTTTAATGTACCACTAGTATTAGTAATAGTAGTAATAGTGTTGATAGTAATGCAGTGATATAATATAATGTTTTAATGTACTACTAGTATTAGTAATAGTAGTAATAGTGTTGATAGTAATGCAGTGATATAATATAATGTTTTAATGTACTACTAGTAGTAGTAATAGTAGTAATAGTGTTGATAGCAATGCAGTGTTATAACACACAGAGTAAAACATGTGATAATGTGTCCATAGGAACACCATGAACTCAGTTGCCTCCATACTGCAGCAGAGCTGTCACCATGGCGACACTCACACACATACACACACACACACACACACACACACACACACACACACACACACACACACACACACACACACACACACACACACACACACACACACACACACACACACACACCCAG